>NC_092133.1:124984144-125344144 GCF_043159975.1 Macaca nemestrina
ACAATTCATTTTTCTCTCAAAGTCAAATTTACCTTTTTAAACTTTCATGCTTTTTAATAACTATATATAGTAAAACTATATATAGTAAAACACGTTAATATTTCACCATGTCTTCTCCTCATTTTCATTAGCCACATAATAATTCATGGTATTGCACAACAATAATTTTGAAAGACATATACTCCAAACTCATCAAATTGTACATTAACTATGTACATATGTCAAGCACACCTCAATAAAGTGATTTTTTTTTCAAAGAGGCATGCAATGTAAGGAGTAGAATTTGCAATGATGTTCTTCAAATTCTGCAAATTTTTGAAGAGTAGAGCATTCTTCTAAATAATGATTTCAAACCTTGAGATTATGCAAACTAACAGAATTCTAATGTTTCACTAGCAATATATGACCAACAGGATGTAAGCAAAATTCCTATTGCCCAAAGTTAATGCATAAACTTGTCAAATACAGTAATGAGCTCTATACAACCATGTACATCACAAGCCTAGCAAGGCATTTACAAGTGCATAAACTGTTGGGATAAATTATTTCCTTCACTTCTTGGATTACAATGTTATTGGAACTTGGCATGTGGGGGAACTGGAACTTAATGAACTTTAGATGAACTGGGATATGGGCGGTTGCCTCTAGTGAATCATTGTGACAGAGGCTGCTTTCCTTCTTTCTTTTTTATTTTTATTTTTAAATAGGAAAGTGAGCCTACTGAGTTACAGTCTCTTTCCATCAAAAGCTCAATGAGAATTTGGAAGGTGAGTGGGAGTGTAAGAGTTTGTTTTGATGAATAACTAAAATGGTTTGCTTACTGAACACTACTCTCCAGCAGCTTGCCAAGCATCTAGAAAATACAGCCTTCCATAGAGTTTTACAAAATAAACTTGGAAGCAATTTAGAGTATAACATGTCTTCAAGCCAGTTCATCAGTCAGAAGCGACCTGACTTCCCACTGGCACACTCTGAATCAGCCAAGAAGACTGCCTTTCAGTTACCAGGATGAATAGAAGGTTTGGCTTGAATTTCTAAGAAATAAATTTTCAAGACAAAGTAAGATTGCAGCAATTGCACAATTCTGGACTTCAAGTCAGGATATAAAAATTCTAACATCAACTGATTCCTCTAAGAAGAATTTCATTTGTAAGGGATCATTCTCATACACCCAATATTGTGATTCTTAACAAAGGAGAAAAATTGTATTCTACGACCTACTCCTTTCATTTCCTCTCTTTTCTTTTCTCCTTTCCCTCTTCATATCAGCACTGCAGCTATAAGTTTGCATCCCTATCTATTTGCCTTTGAATTGCAGGGTAACAGAGCTGCCGTTTTAGTCTCCAGAGCAGGGGCAAAAATCGCTACTAATCACATAAGCAATTAATCTGAGTGCTTGTCACATAATAACTGAATATGCATGGGGAGCTAAGAAAATAAATCAAGAGGAACGTCTTCTTCCTAATGCAATTTTTCTACTCTTCACTACTCCAGATGAAAGAATAATGCTTATTAATGACTGAGATATTATTTAATTTAAAGTAACATGATGATACGGTGAACAAGCTGCCGATAAAGCCCAGCTCTTTGGAATTCAGCATAGCTGAAACAATGTCTAGCTGGCAGTTAAAAAGCAGTCCCAGTTTCATCCCCCTGAAGGCTTTTCAGAGGCCGGCCCTGCTAACTTATACTAAATGTATTCAGTCATACACATTATTCAGTTAACACCTTCTGAGAAACCAAGCAGGCCAAAAAGTCTGTCATTAACTTCTGAATTTTCTCTACTTTCACTTTGACTTGGCTGCACAAACTACCAAAGAGATAGACCCAGCCAGGCCATGGTTCTAATGATGTGGTGGATGCCGTTATACAAATGTTTGCTTACCTTGCAGGATTATATCTGGAGATGAAGATGAAAAAGGTAGCAGAGAAGGTTACCAGTTGGCCAATGTCACCAAAAGGATGAACCTTCCAGATCCTTTCCTCCTATCACCACTAATCATTCCAAATTCTTTATAGTTTGCTCTCCCTACCTGACTGCACCAGTTCTGGAACCAGATCATCTGGGTCAGAATTCCAGCTTTCCCATTCTTGGGTGGGTCATTTTATCCTCTCTGTAACTCAGTTTCCACATCTGTAAGACAGCGGTAAATACCAACCTTATGGGATCATGGTAATTATTAACTGAGTTAATTCTCACAGAAAAATGGCTAGCAAACACTTGTTGCTGTTTGTGGTCATACTGGAAGGGACCAGATATTCCGTCTATACTCTCAATTGCTCATTTAGTATTTAACCTGTAGAAGATACTTATAAAGTCTGTTGGTTGAGTGGACTTGGGCAAGGCATATAAATTCTCCAAGCTGGTGAGAAAGAGATGTATCTGGGGGTGACAGAGTAGGGGTAACAGAGCTGAAACAAGATGGGCAGATATCAGTAATTCTTGTATCTGGAATCCATAGGGGTTATTCGCACTATTTTTCTATACATTTAAATATTTCTATGGTAAAATTTGAACCAAAAAAAAGAATTAATTTGAGCTTTAGTTCTTTCACCTATGAAATAATAATAGCCTGCTTGCAAAGTTACAGAAAGGATGAGAAATATGTGAAGTACAAAGTGTGCAACAGAAGGGCTATACAAACAGTAATTATTATTTTTATTATTTTTATTAACTGAGGAACTAAACCATTATCCCTATTTGAACCAGTGATACTTAAATGCAGGCACCTTGTTCTTCAGTCTATACCTTAGTTTTTGAAGGTCCATAAACTCCATTATATCCACGTACCCAGAAAACTTCTCAAAACCCAATTAAAATTAACTCAACACATAAAAGATTAATAAATAAACCTCGGCACCAATTTATTAACTTGCAGTGGAGATGGTGGGGAGACTTAATTAGTAGTGAGAGAAGCCAAAACTCAGGAGCAGTATTATCCCAATAGGCATTTCTTTCATCTACGAAATGCACAATAAACTGGAATTCCTTCTAACTTCAGCCTCTCTCTCTCTCTCTCTCTCTCTCTCTCCTTCTCTCTCTCTGCAGAATAAAAGTTGCCAGATCCTTAATATCAAATTTCCCTTTTCCCAGGCTACAGATCACCTCTCTTTCTTCAGATAACTTAATGCTACCAATTAAGCTATGATTATATTTCATTGCTCCATCTTTCCTAGAGTGAAAAATAGGAAACCAACAAACTAAACTCTCACCTCATCTCCTTCCTCTTCCAGGTACGGACCTACCCTCTCTCAGGCTTTCTTTTCATGCCGTCTCCTTAAAAGATTGTCTGCATATGCCTCCATTCTCTCACTTCCAATTATTCCACCCATTCTAATTTGGCTTCCACAATTGATCAAAGTTACTCTCCACTTAAGGAAACCAGCGACCGTGCTGTCTGTTTAATGTCAAGAATAAAATAATTTAGTCTTAATCTTTGTGCTGTGAAGGTATGAAATATCTTAGTTATGAAGTTATAAAAAAAAATCTTCACAACATTCTACACTGGTACACTGATGATTCCTTCCCTCCACCATTTCTTCTTTTTTTCATTTATTTATTTATTTGTTTGTTTATGTATTTATTTTTGAGACAAAGCTTCATTGCTGCCCAGGCTGGAGTGCAGTGGTGTGATCATAGCTCACTGCAGCCTCAGCCTCCCTAGCAGCTGGGACTACAGGCATGTGCTACCACACCTAGCTAATTTTTTATTTTTTGTAGAGATTAAGTCTTGCTATATTGCACAGGCTGGTCTCAAACTCCTGGCATCAAGCAATCCTCCTGTCTGGGCCTCCCAAAGTGCTACGATTTATAAGTATATGCCACCATGCCCACTCCCCATTTCTTTCTAAAGCCTTCTTTTCCCTGATCTCAAATTATTCTCTACTTTCTGGCCTTGCCTTTGCTGGCCCATCACTCCTCATTACGTTTAGATGCTACAGGTTGTCTAGATTCATTTCTGCCCCATTCTTTCACCATTATATGCTCTCTTCCTAGGTTCACGAAAGTTTCCTAAATCAGGGTTTTTCACCCAGAGTTCTACTCTAAATTTTAAATCTATGTAATAAATGCACACTTAACATCTCCTCTAAGATGTCACAAAGTCGCTTTAATTGCAAAATGTACAAAAGTGAATTCATCCACCTTGCCTTGACCCAACTTGCCTCGTGTGTTCCTCAAAAGATATCTGGGCCTATATGCCAGAAAAAGCAGTAGTTTCCCTGACATCTCCTTTTCATTTATTTCTTCATTTCCTATCTATCTATGAATTACATGTACTTGTGCAGGTATGTGTATGTGCACTCATGCCTCCTGGGGGATTGTTGGGTACTTTTCAGTGCCTGTTTAGGGTTTACTATAACTAATTCAAAGTGAAATCAACCAACAAGGTTGGGTGATTTGCTCTAGAAACATTCAGCTGCTCAGAGCAGGTACAAAGGTCAGATCATAGAGTTTAATTAGGATTGAGTTATTCCAGGTTGTGGGAAAGAGAGTTTCTGTGGTGCCAGTTGAGTTGGTCTCCCCTGTGTGAGACACCTATGGGGAGCCATGGGCAGCCTCTGAGGAGAAAAGTCTCCTTATTGCCTTCATGTCTTTATGCCCTGAGAGCATAACCGCTCAGCGGCATTCCACAGGTTGCTCAGGGAGATAACACTCCCTTGAAGCAGTGGAGTATAATCAAACATCTCGGTTCCTTCTGAAACCCGCTCCCACCCATTTCAGTCCCCATAAGTTAAAGATTTTAAGTAGTTTAGACACACATCTTTGCTCAAGGAAATTCACAGAAACTGCCATTGCTATGCATCTTATTGAATGACTCACAAGTTCTCCTACAATGATTAATCCTTTTCCTCATCCCTCCCTCCCTCTCCCATCTGCCCTAAGAACAAAGAGCTTGTAAACCAATTAATTGGGCGAAGCCCGAAAGCTCTGGGCCTTGAGTAAGCCTCTGACACTCCGGTCCCCTGGACCCGCCTTTTAAATGCTTAATCTGTCTCTTTCTAACTCCTTTGTCTCTGCTGGACTCAGGGTACCAGCTGAGTGATGAGGGGCTGGTTTTCCCAACACAGATGAGTATATAGAAGAGAAGGACAAGGAATAGGGGGTTATTGCAAGAAAGTGATTATAATTATGAATCATAAAATCTATGATGAGTAGTAGAGAAGTTAATCTAAAAGGCAGTGGTGATTGATAAAAATAATAGTGGAATCAGTGGATGAAGGTCTCAAGAAAGTCAAAGAAAATGAATGGAACAGATTGGAGGTCAAGAATGAACTGCTAGGCTGGGTGCGGATAGCTTATGCCTGTAATGCTAGCATTTTGGGAGGCCAAAGTGGATGGATCACCTGAGATCAGGAGTTTGAAACCAGACTGGCTAAGATAGTAAAACCCCGTTTCTACTAAAAATACAAAAATTAGCCAGGTGTGGTGGCAGGCACCTGTAATCCCAGCTACTCAGGAGGCTGAGGCAAGAGAATGGCTTGAATCCGGGAGGCAGAGGTTGCAGTGAGCCGAGACTGCACCACTGCACTCCAGCCTGGGAGACAGAAGGAGACTCTGTCTAAAAAAAAAAAAAAAAAAAAAAAAAAAAAAAAAAAAAAAAAAAAAACTGCTAAAAATCAAGGAATCGAGGGCCAAGTTTTGAAGGAGAAATATGTTAAAATAGGGGATAAAGACATCACCAAATTCTTACAATTTTACTTTCTAAATATCTCTTTAATCTATTCATTTGTTCCTGCCAACTCAACCCTATTCAATGTTACCATGTATGGGAATGTCTAACAATTCACTAATTTAATACAATACATATAATTGTTTTAAATTTTATTTCTAAATTGTCTATAATTGAGAGCACTTTTCTAGAAAACAGAAAACAATAAAAGGTATATCCACTGAAAATATCAACGTTTACTAGAGCCTTATATTTAAAAAATTCATAAGCATGCACATTACAGAACAGGCATAACCTATAATATGCACATTAGTTAAATTCTGTACTTGTAAAAAGTCTAGGGGAAGTAACTGAAAATATAAATTTTAAAATATTTCTGTAGTCACAGATTAAAAGGTAAATGTGGATAAGCAATATAATTCTCAATGTATTTTATTCTTCAGAAATACCTTAAACAACACTGCATTGTCAAAGAATAATATGTCTTCTACAATTAAAAACAAATACAAGAAATTGCATTCTTAATAAACATGGCATTGTGGCATAAGAGGATGTAGCTTAGTGCCTCTTGCAAGGCAATGGAAATATCAGAGTTGACAAATGAATCTCGTAGTAGAAACTCTATTACAAAACAGGCCAAGACATTCTGGCATATTGTGAAGATATTTCAAAGGTTCATAACTATTATTTCTGGTAAACTGTTGTAATTATATTTTTATATTTAAAAAGATATTTTATAAATATGCTTGGTTGTGTATAATGAACATATAAATATAAACATCTTTATTAATGATTACATAACAGTTTAACCATATAACTTGCAGACAGAATTATTAGTTTTACATGTTTGCAAAATGCTTCTAAAGAAGGACTTTTTAAGTTACCCTGCAAGCATATCCTTTTAACTAATAGTCATCCTTCTAAATGGCCAGAACTGGGTGATAAAATATGCCCTGCCAAATTTCACCTTTACAGATAAACTCTTCAAAATATAAATTTTGCACTGCTTTAAAATATTTTATTTTATTAATATAACAGTGACAGACAAAGAGCAGGTACAAAAATCCAAAGATGTGAACACCATATCTTATCACTGCTTCCCTTGAAGTTTCATCACAGAAATGGCTGTGAGAGCACACAGATTGATCTTTCTTACTTTTGAGACTGCATGAGGAAAAGACATTTTTCTAAGGTAACTAAAGCCCAATGGTAACATTTTTTATTTCAACTCAACATCTAGAATTGCAACCTGGAGGTGAATCACAAACCCTCCATAATGCATATAAGCCTCATAATTCTCAGGGAAATTGAGCAAAATGTCTATCTTAAAGGAAGGGTGCTTTAAAGGACACCTTATTCCACAGGTGTCATAAGGCCCTTGCTAAAACAGAAAGGAAAAAGCCTGAAAATGCAAATGATACTTTGTGTGATTTTTTTTAAGTACTATAAAGGGGACTGAGAGAGGAAATTACAGAGATTATGGAAATGAGAAAATAAAAATGAAGTAATAATACTAGGTTATTTATATGGTTCCTATCCTTAGATGATAGCTATCACTAATGTTACTGATGATAGAGTATTAATCATTCAAGTAATTCTTTTTAAAAAAACATATTCTTAAATTTTTAAATATAAAATTTAGAGAAAAATAGTGTTTCAAAGTACAGATTACTGTTCTTTTACCTTTTGGTCATTCTACTACTCATTATCAGAGAATGGAGGGAGAAAAGCTGACTCCCAAACCAGATGCATTTTGCTACTTACTTCTAGTTCTCAAGAACATTTCAGTGGCCAGGGCCAGGTGTATCATGGAGGGGCAGTAATTTACAACTGGAAGCTGACTGAATGAGAGTAAAGTAACTCATTGTTCTGGCCCACATCTTACTGTAGAAATATCATAGAAATACTGTCTTGATTCTACTTACTTGATATTTAAAGAATGAAAACACGAATGTCCTACTAGATAGCACTAGTACTATGTAGCTATGTACATATGTACTATGAAGCTAGTGGATGTTAACCACAAGGTATTACTATTGTGTAACTGTCACCAAGTATTGTAATAAAAATCTCTGACTCATTAATGATTTTAATAAAATTGACTCTAATTTTTTTGAGACAGAGTCTCGCTATGTTGCTCAGGACTCAAACTCCTGGGCTCAAGCAATCCTTCTGCCTCAGCCTCCCAAATAACAAGGACTACAGGCACACCATCACACCTGGCTCTCTTTAATTTTGTTACTCTGAGAGGCTCAAGCTAAATTCCCTAAAATAACATGGAAATAGGGAATGCACTAAAATATAAATAAAGTCTCCAAACACATTTGATTCAGATCCGTGTCATATCCATGCTAATTCTTTGGGAATAGATTATTTTGATTCACTATGTCATTAAAATTTTTTCAAAATTTGTGTTCTGGTCTTACTTCTAATCATACAGATAACTGCAATGTGACATGAAAATGGATGTTTCACTGAGATCCTAAAAGTGTGGTTTCTTGGTAGAGAAACAATTGATATTTGAGGTAGAATAATTCTTCAAACCCGGTTCACCAAGTCCAGCTTTGACATCTCTGAACTAGAGCAGAAGCCATGGTGATAAAATCCCAGAGGACTGGGCATTCAAGGGAAAGACATTTAACCAGCACATCACTCCCTGCTCTATCTCATTCCTTCAAGTCCTCCACCACACCCCCAGGCAACCACTGATCTGCTTACTGTCACTGCAGTTTGCATTTTTAAAAATTTCATATAAATGAAATCATATAGTGTATAATATTTTTATCTAGTTTCATTTAGCGTATTTTGAGATAAACTGACATTGTAGTATGTAACAATAGTTCATTCTATTTTATTGGTGAGTAGCATTCCATTGTATGGATACACCATAATCTGTTTATCCATTCATGTGCTGGTGGACATTTGGGTTGTTTCCAGTTTTTGACTATTGCAAAATTGGACACATGTTTTATTTTCTTGTGGTTATATGGCAGGTAATGTGGTAGGTTATATGCTAGGTATATGTCTAAGTTTTTAAGAAACTGACAGTTTTCCAAGGTGATTATCATATTTTTTATATTCTTACCAGCAGTATATGAGGGCTCCACCACATCTTGATAAAATTTGCTTTCTAATTTTATTAATTCTATCAGGTAAAATAGTGGCATCTCACTGAAATTTTACTTGCATTGCCCTAAGCACAAATTATGTTAAGTGTTTTTTATGTGCTGGTATGCCAAACATACCTTTTTGGGTGAACTGTGTTCTTACTCATATGAAATCTAACAGATAATAGTTTATTCAAAACAATAATAGCAACAATGAATTTGGTGACTATAGCTTACGAATAAGTAAAATGAATGAGTCAAAAGAAACAGTATTTTCTTCTTTGTGATAAAAACTGTTATCCCATCAAAATAACCTGTTACGACAATAAGATGGTTTTTGTAAACTTCCTGGTAACAACAAAGCAAAAATCTGTAATAACTACACTAAAAACAAAAACCAAGGAATCAAAACATACTGAGAGAGAAAATTGCTTAACAACACAGGAAGACAGTAAGAAGGAAAAAAGGAAGAATGGAGCTACAAAACAACTAGAAAACAAATAATACGGCAGTGCCAAGTCCTTAGCTGTCAATAATTACCTTGCATGTAAATGGATTAAATTTTCCAATTAGAAAATAGAGTGGCAAAGGCCGGGCTCAGTGGCTCACGCCTGTAAACCCAGTACTTTGGGAGGCCAAGATGGGTGAATCACAGGGTCAAGAGATCAAGACCATCCTGGCTCACATGGTGAAACCCCGTCTCTACTAAAAATACAAATATTAGCTGGGCATGGTGGTGCATGCCTATACTCCCAGCTACTCAGAAGACTGAGGCAGGAGAATTGCTTCAACCTAGGAGGCGGAGGTTGCAGTGAGCCGAGATCGCACCACTGCACTCCACCCCAGTGACACAGCAAGACTCCGTCTCAAAAAAAAGAAAATAGAGTGGCTGAATGAATAAAAATGAAGACCCAACTGTATGCCACCTACAAGAGACTCACTTCATTTGGAAGGACATGCTTAGACTGAAAGAAAATGAATGAACAAAAGATATTCCTTGCAAATACAAACCAAAAGAAAGCAGAAGTAGCTAGCTATATTTCTATCAGATAAAATAATCAGAAGTTTCTTTTTAAACTATAAAAGGAGACAAAAAATACCATTATGTGATGATAAAGGGGTCAATATAAAATGACATATAACAATAATAAAAATATATGCACCCAACATCAGCACACTCATATCTATAAAGCAAAAGTAGATCTAAAGTGAGAGACAGAAAGGAATGTAATAATAGCTTACTTCAACATTCCACTTTCAGCAATGAACTGATCATCCAAACAAAATCAGCAAAGATATATCAAATTTAAAATGCATTCTAGACCAAATGGACATAAAAGATATTTACAAAACATTATATCAAACAGCTATAGAGTTCACATTCTTCACAAGTGCACATGGAACATTCTCCAGGACAGAACATATGTTCAGTTACAAAATAAGCCTTAACAAATTTGAAAAATCAAAATCAAGTATCTTTTCCGATCATAATGAAATAAAACTAGAAATCAGTATCAGGAAGAACATTGAAAACAGTATATACAGAAATTAAACAAAATGTTCCTAAACAACAAATGGGTCAATAGAATTTTTTTTTATTTTTAAAATTTCTTGAAGCAAATAAAAATGGAAACACCAAAGCTTATGGGACACAACAAAAGCAGTCCTTAGAGGGAAGTTGATAGCAATAAATGCCTACATCAAAATAGAAAAGAATCTCAAATAAACAACCTTACAATACATTTCAAGGAACTAGAAAACAAAAACAAAGCCCAAAATGAGTAGGACAAAAGAAATAATAAATATCGGAACACACATAAAATAGAGCCTAAAAAATACAAAAGATCAGGAAAACAAAGTTTATTTTATAATAGACAATCTCAGAGTCAACAAACCTTTAGCCAGATTAACTAAGAAGAGAGACTAAAAAAAAAATAAAATCATAACTAACAAAAAAAGACCTTAAAACTGAGACTACAAAACTTGAAAAAATTGTAAGATTCTGCTATGAACAATTATGTCAACAGTTGGAAAGCATCGAAGAAATCAAGATTGAAGCAGTAATAAAAAGTCCCCATCAAAGAAAGTTTGGCACCTAATAGCTTCACTGCTGAATTCTACAAAAACATTTAAAGATGAACACCAATTATTTACAAATTATTCCAAAACAGTAAAAAGGAGGAAACTCTCGTAAACTTATTCTACAAGGCCAGCATTACCCTGACATCAAATACAGACAATAAAACAACTACAAAAATTACAGCCCAATATCATTGATGACTGTGGATGCAAAAGTCATCAACAAAATACCAGCAATCAGAATTCAACAGCACACTATAAAGATCATCCACTATTATTATCTATGATTTATCCCAGGCATGCAAGAATGTTTTAACATACACAAAACAATAAAGTGATGCATCATATTAACAGAATGAAGGGCAAAAACCATATGATCACTTTAATAAATGTAGAAAAAGCATTTGACAAAGTTCAACACCCTTTATGATGAAAACTATCAACAAATTAGGTATAGAAGGAACATACAACATAAAAAAGGTCAAATACGATAAACCCACAGCCAACATCATAGTAAATGGGAAAAAGTTAAAGATTACAACAATGTGTAAAAATAATTATACACAACAACTTAGTGGACTTTAATTCAGGTAAGCAAAATGGGCTCAACATTCAAAAATCAATTAAAAATCAATTAATGTAATCCACCCCATCAACAGGCTAAAAAAGAAAAAAATTACATAATCATATAAACAGAAGAAGAAAAAGCATTTGTTGAAATCCAGCACCCATTAATGATATAAACTCTCAGCAAACTAGAAATAGAGAGTAACTTCCTCAATCTGAGGAAGACCATAAAATAAAAACTACAGCTAACATCATACTGAAATCTGAGAAAATAGGTGCTTCCCATTAATATCAGGATGACAGCAAGGATGTCCACTTTTAGCACTCCTATTCAACATTGTACGAGAGGTCATAACTAAGGCAATAAGACAAGAAAAGAAAAGAAAACATATACGGATGAAAAAAAAAATCAAACTGTCTTTGCTTGCAGATAACATGATTGTTTATGTGGAAAAGCCAAAAGAGGCAACAACAATAACAAAAACTCCTGGAACTAATAAACAATTACAGCAAAGTTGCAAGACACAAGATTAATATTAAAAAGTCAATTGCTTGCCTATACACCAGCCTATACACCAGCAATTATCAATTGTGATTTGAAATTGAAAACACAATACAATTAACATTAGCATCTTTTAAAAAGCTTATGTATAAATCTAAGAAAATATATACAAGTAAGGAAAACTACAAAACTCTGATGAAAGAAATCAAAGAATGAATAGAGAGTAATTTCATGTTTATAGATAGGAAGACAATATCATCAAGATGTCAGTTCTTCCCAGCTTGATCTACAGATTCAACACAATCCCAGTCAAAATTCCAACAAGTTTTTTTTTTTTTTTTACAAGTGAGTTTTACACAGTTGGATGAGTTTTAGTAATTGTGTATGCTCATGTAACTACCACTCAATTCAAGACATGGAGTATTTCCATCATATAATCCCAGAAATTGTTTTCATGCTTCTTTCTCATAAATTCCACTACCACCTCAAGTCATTAACTTCTGATTTTTACTACCATAAATTAGCTTTCTCTGTTCTTAGGTTTTTAAATTTTTATTTTATTTTAGATTCGGTGATAATGTGCAGATCTGTTACATGGGTATATTGCAGAATGGTAGAGCCTGGGTTTCTAGAGTACCCATCACCCAAATAGTGAAGATACAATTGATTTTTGCATATAGATGTTGTGTCTGGAAACTTTGCTAAATTCACTTATTAGCCCTATTAGGTACTGTTTGTTTGCCTGCTTGCTTGAAGAGATTCCATCAGATTTTCTAAATGGACACTCAGGTCATGTGTAAACAAAGATGTTTTAATTATTTATTTCCTTTATCATTTGCTTTTCTTTCATTTTCATGTTTTTTTGCACTAGTAAAAAGTTCCTGTGTAGTGCTGAAAAGAAGTGGTAAGATCACACCTCAAGGAAAAACATTCTGCCTTTCACTATCAAGTATGACATTTGTAAATTTTCCTAACTGCCTTTATCAGTTTGAAGATGTTTCTAGTCCCACTTACGGAGAGTATTTATAAGGAATGGATGCTGAATTTTGTTTAATGCTTTCCCTGTATAAATTGATATGATCATATGGTTTTTCTCTTATAGTTTGTTAATATTGTGAATTACACTGACTACTTTTCTAAGGTAAACCAACCTTGTGTGGCTAGCAACCACTTATCCAAGCTATATTATCCTTTTCATATATTGTTGAATTTGGTTTGCTAATATTTTGTTTAGGGTTTTTACATCTATGTTCATAAGTGACATTTGTAGTTCTCTTTTAATGTCTTTCTAGTTTTGTGATAATTATATTCTTGATCTCTTGGAAACAGTTGGAAAATATTCCTTGTTCTTCAATTTTTTGGAGATATTTACTTCCTTAAATGTTTGGTAGCATTCACCAAGGAAGCCATCTGAACCTGTGATTTCTTTTTGAGAAAGTTTTTAACTACAAACTCAATTTCTTTAATAAACACAGGACTATTCTGGTTGTCTATTTCTTCTTTATTTTTAACATGGCAAGATTTCATCATGAGTCTGTTTCTTCTTGAATGGTATTTGTAATTATGTACTTTTCCCATTTTTTCTAAATTGTTGAATATATGAGGACAAAGCCATTCAGAATATTTCCATATTATCCTTTTAGTGTCTATAAAATCAACACTGATGCTCCCTATTTCATTCATTGTGTATCTCTTTATCTCTTTCTTCTTTTTTCCCCCAGTTTCTCTGGTTAGAAATGTATTGATTTTATCAATGTTCTCAAAGAATCATGGATTTCTGCTCTGAACTTTATTTTCTTTCTTCTGCTTATTTTGAGTTCAGCTTTTTTGTTTTTCTAGTTTCTTAAGGAGGAACTGAAGTCACTGATCTGAGAAATTTCTTCTGTTACAGTAAAGACATTTGGGGCTATACATTTTGATATGTTGTACTTTTAAGCTTTTTTTTTAGATGGAATCTCACTTTGTTGCCTAGGTTGGAGTGTAGTGGCGCCATCTCGGTTCACTGCAAGCTCCGCCACCTGGGTGCAAGCGATTCTCCTGCCTCAGCCTCCCGAGCAGCTGGGACTACAGGCACCTGCCACCATGCCCGGCTAATTTTTGTATTTTTAGTAGAGACAGGGTTTCACCATGTTGGTCAGGCTGGTCTGGAATGCCTGACCTCAACTAATTTGCCCACCTTGACCTCACAAAGTGCTGGGATTACAGGTGCGAACCACAGTGTCTGGCCCAGCTTTTATGCTTATTTAGTTTAAAACATTTTCAAAAACTTTTTTAGTTAGTTCTTTGACTTACGGGTTATTGGAATTATGGTATTTAGTTTCCAAATATTTGAGAATTTTCTAGAGAACCTTCTGTTAGATTTGTAGTTTAATTCTGTGTGGCCACAGAATATATCTTGTATGACTTAAATTGTTATAAACTAATTTAAACATGTATTTTGAACCAAAATATGACATATCTTAACAAATGTTCCATATGACTTGAAAACATGCATTCAAGTCTTGTTGTGTGGTAAGCTCTATAACTGACAATTAGATCAAGTTGGTTGAGAATGTTTATCAAGTCTTTTGTATTTTTGCTGATTTGTTTTATCAAGCGTTTTATCAATTATCCAGAGAGGTACTCAAATCTCTAATTTCAACTGTGAATTTGTCTATTTCTCCTTATAGTTCTATAAGGTTTTGTCCTGTTTTACTTTGCTTCACATATTTTAATGTTTGTTATTTGGTTTAAAAAAACATTTCAGAATGGCATGCCTTTTTTATACAATGATCATTTATTCTTTTTTGGTAATATTCCTTTCTTTGAATTTTATTTTGTCTCTTATTAATAGAGACACTTTCTTTTGACCAGTGTTAGTACTGCATATCTTTCTTATTCTTTCACTTTTAAACTATCTGTGTCTTTGTATTTAAAATTGATTTATTGAAGGCAACATATAAATGAGGTCTTGCTTTTTTATCCAAGCTATCAACCCTGCTTTTATTGGGCTGTTCATAACACTTACATTCAATATGGCTATTACTATAATTAAGTCTATCATCATGCTATTTGTCTACTATTTGGTTCATCTGCTTTTTTCTTTTTTTCATCTTTTTCTTGTTTATTTCAGATCGAGTATTCTTATGAATTCATTTTCTCTCCTGGCATATTAGCTATAAACTTTTGTTTTGATATTTCAGTGGTTGTTTTAGGGTTTATAGACTACATTTTTAACTTACCACAACACACCTTCATCCATACTATTATATACAGTATAACAAAATTTCCAATAATGTACTTCAATTTCTCCCTTCCTTGTCTTTATGCTAGTTTTTACATTTTTACTTATATAGGCTATAAGCCCCATAATACAGCTTTTGTTTTAATAGTCAATTATATCTATAAGTGAGATAAATAAGGAAAACATCACATGCATTAACTGATACAGTTACCATTTCCAGTGCTCTTTATTCTGCTGTGTGGAGTTTGAATTTCTGGTTCTGTGGATCTACAGTTTTCATCATATTTAACAAATTTTCAGACTTTTTTTTTTTTTAGTATTTTTCTCCTCACCCACCTTGGGGCAATAACATGCACATTAGTGTACTTGAAGTTGTCCTACAGCTCACTGATGTTCATGTTTTTACATTTCTTTTTCTCTGCGCTTCAATTTGGATAGTCTATTACAGTACTATGCCTTCAACTTTATTCATCTTTTCTGCCATGATATCAAACCTTACATCAGTCCAAGTCAGTGTACTTTTTATCTTCCACATTGCGGTTTTGATCTAAAATTCTGACTTAGATCTTTTTTATATCTTTCACATCTCTACTTAAGTTTGAAAAACTGAATATTTAAAACAGTGTTTAACAGTTGGTTTACTTATTCCACACTTCTGAGGGAATACCCTTCTAAATACTCTACTCAATGTCCCATTAATTGTGTAGTTTTCCAGGCTGGCTAATAAGGAAAGTTACCCTTCCAACCTTGATGGATTGCCACAGACTGACCTGCTATTCCTTTCAGATACTTATTTCCCTGGACTCAAGTCTATTGTTTGCTCACATGCATATGGTGATAAGCACTTGGCTAAGTATCCTATGGAGTCCTCATGCGGGTCTCAAGGGTTCTTTCTTTGTGTAAATCTCTCTTTTCCAGGACTCTGTCCTGTACACTACAGATGATTTTGTCACCTTGTACTGTCAGCTCCTTGTCTTCAATTCAGGATGTCTACTGGGCTCTGCTCACATTCCTGCTTCTTGCACAGAAGCCTGGAAATTCTCTCAAGGCAATCTTGTGTGTTTCCTGTCTTTCAGACATCACTGTCTTTCATTACCTGACATCCAACATCTTCGAAACTGTTGTTTCATATATTTTGTCCAGTTTTTGTGTCAGGAGGTAATGTAAATTCAGTAGAGTTAAAACATTTTTAATTTCAGAAACGAAATTTTGCTTATGACTTAAGTGACAGTAGGACTTCCTATTTCCTAAGAGTAATCAGACAAGGACTGGTTTTCAGTCAGGGAAGAGGACAAAGTATACCCACCAAATACATGTAGAGACATTACTAGAGAAAAAAATAAAATTATCTTTTCATTACATCACAGGTTGTTCTTGTTCATTGTACCAGTTATTCAACTACTGAAAAAATTTCATGACCAGAAGTATGGGGTTTACTCATCCATGCCATCCTTTACTGCTATTACTATAACTGTAACCTCTCTTTATCAAACAATAGTTGCAAAACATTGTCACGGAATGAGACATTTACTTTTCTCCTTGGAAAGTTTTCCAGTCAACATTTTCTGTCTATCAGCTGTCACTGGAGCTTAAAGAAAACCTGCTAGACCCTGGGCATATTTACTGCTCTCACAAAAGAGCTTGATAATGGAATCGGGATTCACTCTGCAAGTTGCTTCTGCAGCGCCACAGACACTGGAATATTGCCGAATTGGATGTGAGCTCTCCAGGCACTGTATTTGATAGTACTCTGACATAAACCTAACTGGCCTGTCTTAGACTACATGGAACTCCTGAATCAAAGGTTTTAATCCAGAACTTTTTTGTACTACAGCAATAAAAATGTTTCTAAAAGCAAGAAAAACATTTATTGTCATTGAATATGTCCTTGTTTCTAGACTTTTGTCAAAATTTCCATGCATTTAAAGCAGCCTAAAAATGTTTAAACACTTGATGCTTCAATTAAAATATCTATTACGTACCTATTTAGTGATGGGTACTGTGCTTTGGGAATAAAGAAATGAAGTAAATCAGTTCTGTCTTCAGAATGCATTGAGGCTAGAATGGGTCCCAGAGTTATACAGACAGACAAAAATCAATTAAAGAGGCCAGGCACAGTAGCTCGTGCCTGTAACCCCAGTACTTTGGGAGGCTGAGGCAGGGAGATCACCTGAAGTCAGTAATTTGAGACCAGCCTGGCCAACATAGTGAAACCCCGTCTCTACTAAATATACAAAAATTAGCCAGACATGGTGGTGGGTGCCTGTAATCCCAGCTACTTGGGAGGCAGAGGCAGGAGAATTGCTTGTACCCGGGAGGTAGAAACTGCAGTGAGCTGAGATCGCGCCACTGCACTTCAGTCTGGGCAACAAGAGCGAGATTCCTTCTGGGAAAAAAAAAAAAAAAAAAAAAAGGCAATTGAAGATTTGACTTGTTTCCACAAAAGATCATACCTATAATAAGCTATTATAGAATGTTTAGAACTGTAGAAAAATCAAGGTTTTTTTTTAAAGTCACAGAAATGATAACTTTTTATTTCATTTTCCTTAAACCCTATCAAGCAAATTTTCATGTTTCCCACAGGAAAGTAATCTCAAACTAGGGGTCAGGAAACTATGGCCCAAGGGCCAAATCCCTCCTGCCTCATGTTTTTAAAAATAAACATTTATTGGAACATAGTCATGATCAGTCATTTACATATTGCTTACGGCTGCTTTCCTCCTGCCACAGCAGAGTTGAGTACTGCAACAGAGGTTACATGGCCCCGGAAACTGAACACATGTATCGTCTGGCCCTTTACAGAAAGTTTGCTGACCTCTACATTAGAGGATTAACTTCTCAGCACTGCATCTCAACAAAGAGCTCTACCTAAACTAAGATAAACACTTGGATGCTCTGAAATCTGCAATAAAAAATATTAGACAACCCAACAGATTATTTCATATTTAACAATTTGATAATTTTTTACATGTCACCCACATCATTTTTGTTTGCTTATATGAAGCCAATTAATTGCCTTTACTCCACCTACAGAAAAGGTAGAAATCACCCAACCATTAAACCCTTCATTTTCACGATATTGATTCTTCCTATCCATGAGCATGGTATGTTCTTCCATTTGTATGTGTCCTCTTTTATTTCACTGAGCAGTGGTTTGTAGTTCTCCTTGAAGAGGTCCTTTACATCCCTTGTAAGTTGGATTCCTAGGTATTTTATTCTCTTTGAAGCAATTGTGAATGGAAGTTCATTCATGATTTGGCTCTCTGTTTGTCTGTTACTGGTGTATAAGAATGCTTGTGATTTTTGCACATTAATTTTGTATCCTGAGACTTTGCTGAAGTTGCTTATCAGCTTAAGGAGATTTGGGGCTGAGACAATGGGGTTTTCTAAATATACAATCATGTCATCTGCAAAGAGGGACAATTTGACTTCTTCTTTTCCTAACTGAATACCCTTGATTTCTTTCTCTTACCTGATTGCCCTAGCCAGAACTTCCAACAGTATGTTGAATAGGAGTGGTGAGAGAGGGCATCCCTGTCTTGTGCCAGTTTTCAAAGGGAATTTTTCCAGTTTTTGCCCATTCAGTATGATATTGGCTGTGGGTTTGTCATAAATAGCTCTTATTATTTTGAGGTACGTTCCATTAATACCGAATTTATTGAGCGTTTTTAGCATGAAGGGCTGTTGAATTTTGTCAAAAGCCTTTTCTGCATCTATTGAGATAATCATGTGGTTCTTGTCTTTGGTTCTGTTTATATGCTGGATTATGTTTATTGATTTGCATACGTTGAACCAGCCTTGCATCCCAGAGATGAAGCCCAATTGATCATGGTGGATAAGCTTTTTGATGTGCTGCTGGATTCGGTTTGCTAGTATTTTATTGAGGATTTTTGCATCAATGTTCATCAGGGATATTGGTCTAAAATTCTCTTTTTTTGTTGTGTCTCTGCCAGGCTTTGGTATCAGGATGATGTTGGCCTCATAAAATGAGTTAGGGAGGATTCTCTCTTTTTCTATTGATTGGAATAATTTCAGAAGGAATGGTACCAGCTCCTCCTTGTACCTCTGGTAGAATTCAGCTGTGAATCCATCTGGTCCTGGACTTTTTTTGGTTGGTAGGCTATTAATTATTGCCTCAATTTCAGAGCCTGCTATTGGTCTATTCAGGGATTCAACTTCTTCCTGGTTTAGTCTTGGAAGAGTGTAAGTGTCCAGGAAATTATCCATTTCCTCTAGATTTTCCAGTTTATTTGCGTAAAGGTGTTTATAGTATTCTCTGATGGTAGTTTGTATTTCTGTGGGGTCCGTGGTGATATCCCCTTTATCATTTTTTATTGCGTCGATTTGATTCTTCTCTCTTTTCTTCTTTATTAGTCTTGCTAGTGGTCTGTCAATTTTGTTGATCTTTTCAAAAAACCAACTCCTGGATTCATTGATTTTTTGGAGGGTTTTTTGTGTCTCTATCTCCTTCAGTTCTGCTCTGATCTTAGTTATTTCTTGCCTTCTGCTAGCTTTCGAATGTGTTTGCTCTTGCTTCCCTAGTTCTTTTAATTGCGATGTTAGAGTGTCAATTTTAGATCTTTCCTGCTTTCTCTTGTGGGCATTTAGTGCTATAAATTTCCCTCTACACACTGCTTTAAATGTGTCCCAGAGATTCTGGTATGTTGTATCTTTGTTCTCATTGGTTTCAAAGAACATCTTTATTTCTGCCTTCATTTCCTTATGTACCCAGTAGTCATTCAGGAGCAGGTTGTTCAGTTTCCATGTAGTTGAGCGGTTTTGATTGAGTTTCTTAGTCCTGAGTTCTAGTTTGATTGCACTGTGGTCTGAGAGACAGTTTGTTATAATTTCTGTTCTTGTACATTTGCTGAGGAGTGCTTTACTTCCAATTACGTGGTCAATTTTGGAGTAAGTACGATGTGGTGCTGAGAAGAATGTATATTCTGTTGATTTGGGGTGGAGAGTTCTATAGATGTCTATTAGGTCTGCTTGCTGCAGAGATGAGTTCAATTCCTGGATATCCTTGTTAACTTTCTGTCTCGTTGATCTGTCTAATGTTGATAGTGGAGTGTTGAAGTCTCCCATTATTATTGTATGGGAGTCTAAGTCTCTTTGTAAGTCTCTAAGGACTTGCTTTATGAATCTGGGTGCTCCTGTATTGGGTGCATATATGTTTAGGATAGTTAGCTCTTCCTGTTGAATTGATCCCTTTACCATTATGTAATGGCCTTCTTTGTCTCTTTTGATCTTTGATGGTTTAAAGTCTGTCTTATCAGAGACTAGTATTGCAACCCCTGCTTTTTTTTGTTCTCCATTTGCTTGGTAAATCTTCCTCCATCCCTTTATTTTGAGCCTATGTATGTCTCTGCATGTGAGATGGGTCTCCTGAATACAGCAGACTGATGGGTCTTGACTCTTTATCCAGTTTGCCAGTCTGTGTCTTTTAATTGGAGCATTTAGTCCATTTACATTTAAGGTTAAGATTGTTATGTGTGAATTTGATCCTGCCATTATGATATTAACTAGTTATTAGCTGGAGGCATCACGCTACCTGACTTCAAACTATACTACAAGGCTACAGTAACCAAAACAGCATGGTAGTGGTACCAAAACAGAGATATAGACCAATGGAACAGAACAGAGTCCTCAGAAATAATACCACACATCTACAGCCATCTGATCTTTGACAAAACTGAGAGAAACAAGAAATGGGGAAAGGATTCCCTATTTAATAAATGGTGCTGGGAAAATTGGCTAGCCGTAAGTAGAAAGCTGAAACTGGATCCTTTCCTTACTCCTTATATGAAAATTAATTCAAGATGAATTAGAGACTTAAATGTTAGACCTAATACCATAAAAATCCTAGAGGAAAACCTAGGTAGTACCATTCAGGACATAGGCATGGGCAAAGACTTCATGTCTAAAACACCAAAAGCAATGGCAGCAAAAGCCAAAATTGACAAATGGGATCTCATTAAACTAAAGAGCTTCTGCACAGCAAAAGAAACTACCATCAGAGTGAACAGGCAACCTACAGAATGGGAGACAATTTTTGCAATCTACTCATCTGACAAAGGGCTAATATCCAGAACCTACAAAGAACTCAAACAAATTTACAAGAAAAAAACAAACAACCCCATCAAAAAGTGGGCAAAGGATATGAACAGACATTTCTCAAAAGAAGACATGCATACAGCCAACAGACACATGAAAAAATGCTCATCATCACTGGCCATCAGAGAAATGCAAATCAAAACCACAATGAGATACCATCTCACACCAGTTAGAATGGCAATCATTAAAAAGTCAGGAAACAACAGGTGCTGGAGAGCATGTGGAGAAATAGGAACACTTTTACACTGTTGGTGGGATTGTAAACTAGTTCAACCATTATGGAAAACAGTATGGCGATTCCTCAAGGATCTAGAACTAGAAGTACCATATGACCTAGCCATCCCATTACTGGGTATATACCCAAAGGATTATAAATCATGCTGCTATAAAGACACATGCACACGTATGTTTATTGCGGCACTATTCACAATAGCAAAGACTTGGAATCAACCCAAATGCCCATTAGTGTCAGATTGGATTAAGAAAATGTGGCACATATACACCATGGAATACTATGCAGCCATCAAAAAGGATGAGTTTGTGTCCTTTGTAGGGACATGGATGCAGCTGGAAACCATCATTCTTAGCAAACTATCACAAGAACAGAAAACCAAACACCGCATGTTCTCACTCATAGGTGGGAACTGAACAATGAGATCACTTGGACTCGGGAAGGGGAACATCACACACCGGGACCTATCATGGGGAGGGGGGAGGGGGGAGGGATTGCACTGGGAGTTATACCTGATGTAAATGACGAGTTGATGGGTGCTGATGAGTTGATGGGTGCAGCACACCAACATGGCACAAGTATACATATGTAACAAACTTGCGCGTTATGCACATGTACCCTAGAACTTAAAGTATAATAATAATAAATAAATTTAAAAAAAAACCCTTCATTATAGCCCTCCATGTGTGTTTGTATATATCACTTCTTTCCTCAAAAACCAAAATATTTTGAGAATCTTAGTGTATCATAATGTAAATGGCATAATGCAAATGCAAATTAACTCATTTTACCTGCACATGACTTCCCAAATACGCAACTTTTGTTAAATCTTTTCTTTTTATTACCTTGATTGGGTGAATTTTATTTGAAAGTGTCAGCTATCTCTAGAACTATTTCTTGAGAGGTTTTCTTGGAGTCTTTTTGTAATAAGGGAACTAGTTCCTCAAAATCAATTTCTCACATTCTGCTTTTTCACCTTTACCTTTTGCAAATAGCTATTTACAAATAATTTTTTGAGCTACCTAACAGTTTAGCCACAATATAGCACATCTCTTCAAGTCATTCCATTTGGAATTGCTTGCAGGATATAAAGTCACATTAAAATGTTATCAATTACTCCCAAATAGATTATTAGGCAGCTAAACAGACTACGGTAACTTCAAATATCAAGAAATTTAGAGAACACATGTTCAGGAAAAAAAATAATTTGGAGCCAGGCACGGTGACTCACACCTGTAATCCCAGCACTTGCAAGACCAAGGCAGGCAGATCACCGGAGCTTAGGAGTTTGAGACCAGCCTGGGCAAAATTAGCTGGGCGTGGTGGCACATGACAGTGGTCCTAGCTACTGTGTTGGCTGAAGAAGGAGGATCGCTTAAGCCTACGAGGAGGAGGTTGCAGTGAGTGAGCCAAGATCATGTCACTGCACTCTAACTTGGGTGATAGAGTGAGACTTTGTCTCCTTGTCTCAAAAAAAAAAAAAAAATGTGTTAAACAGGGATTTTTCAGCCTCACAGGGGTCGGTGTTCCTAACCTCAGCATTTTGTATGGGTCAACTGTATAAATAAGTTTCCTTAAAAATAATAAGCCCTTGGCATTAACATATGTATCGCTCATAAAACAATAGTGGAGAAAACATTATTTCTATTTAGATAGATTCAAATTGGTAGTAATTAGCTGCTACAATGAAAATACATTTAGACAAGAAATATTCATCCCTATAAACCCCATTATTATAGGTGAGCTTTATTTCTACTTCAATTAACCTACTCCCTCCCCAAAATTGTTCTGGAGTCTCAAAGCCCACTTTAGGCAAAATGAAATTGTCTAAAGTTTCCTGAGCTGAAGTAATGACTTAGAAAGAGTCCAGATTTCTGTTTAGGAATTTGAGTGGGTCAGTGAGTGAGCTGACAAGCTCAGCTGAGTCATTTCCCAGACCTCGCCACTGAAATCCTTCAACATAATTAGGGACTTTAACCATTTTAACAGCATTATGCAGTTTTAACCATTTTCAACAGCATTATGCTCTATCCCTGAATTATTCATGTTACTTCTTAGAAAAGTCAAAAATCCATTCTGAAGTATCCAAAATAAAAAGGCAGAGCTACTTTTCTAATTTAGTTTTTTTTTTTTTTCTTATTTCAAGACCAGGTAATAGGATGCAGTTCAATTCAATTTTTTTATTTGTTTTATATTTTTACACAGCAACATTTGCACATATTATATGTAATAATATGCAATAAGAAACTGAATGTCATTACTCCAACTCCATCTTAATTAAGAAAAAAACTTATTCCTCCATGGTTTTACCCCTAAAGTACATTCTGCTTATTTGGCAATCAAGTTAACTTTCACTATTGCTTCTCTTTTGAACTCCCATTTTAAAGTAAATATTTATATTTTTTAGTTTAAGTACCATTAGAATATCTATAAAAGTCCATTGCTTTGTCCTAGTTCTGGAGTTATTTCAGAAATGACTAGATAAAGATCACCAGTGTTTATATATATATATATATATATATATATATATATATATATATATATTCATTCTCTTGATTTGGCCTTCTGAGAACAGATATAGAAGAGTAGAAGGAAAATAAGAGGCAGGGGCTACTTTTTCTCTAACAATTTCAAATGCAAGGACATGGTATCCATGAGAAAGAAAATACTGCATAGACCAGAGGTCCCCAACTCCTTGAGCCATGAACTTGTACCAGTCTGTGGCCTGTTAGGAACCGGAAGTACAGAGCAGGAGGTGAGTGGCAGGTGAATGAGTGAAGCTTCATCTGTATCTATAGCTGCTCCCCATCACTTGCATTACCACCAGAGCTCCACCTCCTGTGACATCAGTGGCAGCATTACATTCTCATAGGATCGCGAACCCTATTGTGAACTGCACATGCAGGGGATCTAGGTTGTGTGCTCCTTATGAGAGTCTAATGCCAGATGACCAGTCACTGTCTCCCATTACACCCAGATGGGACCATCCAGCTGCAGGAAAACAAGCCCAGGGCTCCCATTGGTTCTACATTATGGTGAGTTGCATTATTATTTTACATTATGATGTAGTAATAACAGAAATAAACTGCACAATAAATGTGATGTGCTTGAATTATCCCAAAACCTTCCCTCTCTTCTCTGGTCCGCAGAAAAACTGTCTTCCACAAAACCAGTCCCTGGTGCCAAAAAGGTTGGGCACCACTGATGTAGACTACTTGAAATATCAATGCTTCTGTGCAGTTCCTCCCTCTAAACACCGACCACTTCAGAAACATCAAGGCATCGCACATATATGGCTTTTGACATTAACGATTTCCCTCAAGCTGACTTTTTAAGTGCATAGCGAATCCACCCAATCCACTTATACAGGATTCATATTCTAAAAGACTTCTCCAAAAGATTTTATTGAAAATATTAGCAAAATATATCCATATTGAAAAATATCAGCCTTTGTGTTTCTACTATTTACTTATGAAACTCTGAAATCATAGCTTCTGTTTCAGAAATTATTGTTGTATCTAGAAAAGATGAAATTGAATAACAACCATAGCTATACCTTAATGAGCACTAAAATGTGCCAAACCTATAATAGATACATTAAACATAATATATTTAATGTCTATAAAAATCCTAATAATAGTTTCCTTTGAGAAATCCAAGATTTCTTTTAACAAAGGATCAAAAACAAATAGCTGGCCAGGCACGGTGGCTCACACCTGTAATAATCCCAGCACTTTAGGAAGCCAGGCAGGTCAGGAGTTGGAGACCAGCCTGACCAATATGGTGAAACCCTGTCTCTACTAAAAATACAAAAATTAGCCAGGTGTGGTGGCACACACCTGTAGTCCCAGCTACTTGGGAGTCTGAGGCAGGAGAATCACTTGAACCCAGGAGGCAGAGGCTGCAGTGAGCTGAGATCATGCCACTGTACTCCAGCCTGGGCAACACATTGAGACTCCATCTCAAAAAAAAAAAAAGAAAGAAAGAAAGAAAGCTAATAAGCCACTGAGCTAGACTATGCATCAATGTCTGAGTCCCAAATCACGTCTGAGTCCCAAACCAAAACCTATGCCCACCACTATAGAATATGATCTCTCATTAACAATGAACTCACTTAGTTTTAGACTTTTAGTAGTTTCTATGTGAATACCAAAAGGTTCTGAATGTGAATCTCACTAAAATTAGCAATTGAGCTAAGAGTAGGCTAAATATTTCTGAGCAGAATGTCTATTATTTAATGTCTTAAAATATCTATTATTTTAAATAGTACCAACTACTGTAGAAAGCTCAAATGACAAGTTTACCTTCAGAAGAACCACAGTCTACCATGAACGCCTCGCACTTAGTTTATCATACTGAGTTCTTAAGAAAAATTTAGGATGTTATGGTTGAGTGTCTCTTATTTGGAGTTTTAGAAATTTCTTTAAACCATGGGACAATTAGCAGCCCCTCTGGACATATCTCCTGCCCTGAACTGTTTTGCTCAGATTCTCTTCTAATTCTCTAGAAAGCTATCTTCTAGATCATTTCCATCGAATCCTAAAAGGTACCATAATAATCTGTAGATTCACAAAGCACTAAGCATTGAATGTAGTGGAATAAATAATGTGTCTTACACATATACTTGTTATTACATTTCAAATTTATGAAGATTTTACTGATTAACAAATTACAAGTTATGTGAAAATATTTTCATAGCATTTTTGTTATGTCAACCACCATGAAAAATACTATTAAGTAATAAAATGTGAATGTTTCCATTAATTTGTTTCTTACTTTAAAAAGAATTTCTCATAGCTGAAAAAGCTAGAAACCACTACACTAATCCTTAAACAGTAAAATTTCCACTCTATTAGGTTTATTGTAATTTGACCAGGAAAAGTAGTGTAATATCTTCTTCATAAGTGTTCAAGATTATAATATCAGACAAAGAAAAAACTCACAAGGAAAACATGAAAAGCCCCTAAAATATAATACTTCATCACCTGCACCTAAGAACTTAAGCGAACAAAAAGCTCCAATACTGACATTTAGGATACCCTTCCATTCTCTCTTCCAGCATAAATAATATCCAGTTTTGCAGCCTCTTAATACAAATAACTGAGATAAAGGGCCTGAAAATAAATGTAGTCTGGCCTTTGTTTCTTCCCAGTTATTGGCATGGGTTTTTGAAAGAATTTAGCAGTATGAAAGTGATGCATGGATATTTTGAGCAAAATATGCAAGAGTCACTCTTTAATTAACATCACCAAAGATATTCAAACACCATACAACAGTAATTAGAGTGTGGAGCTATTTGTCCTGTAGTATTAAAGAATGTCAAGACTTCCATTATTTATAAAGCTGTATTTTTTCAGCCCTTCATTTCACTTGCTCAAATTGATTCTGAAACGATCTAGCTCCACCGTAAAACAAAATCGTTTTAAGACCCCAATATGTTGCCGTTGCTAGAAATTGCCTAGATATTTACTTTATAGTCAGAAGTGATTAACCTTGATGAACTCTGAATTAATGTCCTTCCAAAAGTGATTTGAGAAAAATAATTCTGGCTGTTGGCTAAACCTTTGACCCACATAATTTCCCTTAGTTTTTTATCCTGAAACAGTAGAAAGAAGTTAACTTTGAATATATACCTATCAGACAATCTCAGCTTCATTTTCTGCCATTATATTATCTAATGCAAGTTGTTTGACTTCTTTGAATGCCCACCAACAGACTTCCTTCACTGTCTAACGAGAATTACATCAACACTGTTTCTTTATGCACAACTGACATAAAGTAGGATTTCGAAAAACAACCTATACTCATTTTCCTATAGGCTTTTTATTCACATCTCCTCTTCAGCTCTCAGCACTTGACTTTGACCTCTTGGCACATGGATTTGACCAGATCCATGAAATCTGGGGCTTACCTAGTATCAGCAAGAAGGAGGAAGAGCCAGTGAAATCATGATCATGGATCTAGCCAGTCCGGTTTGCAACCGTTTCTCTTCATTTGCTTAATTCATCCTCAATGGATATGTTTATTTTCAAGAAACTTGTAAGTAGTAGTTGCTAGTCATATGACAAGAAGAAATTCACATTTTTTTCAAATCCAGTCAAAAAGCTAAAACATATATCTATAATATTTTTTCATCTGTAACATCATGCGTTAAATTACAAAAACAAAACGGTTGCCATCAATAAATGTTGCTGGAGTTCATGGAATTTAAAAAGTTAAATGTTTGGATGCTGTGAATCAGCTATGCAAAAATCTTTCATAAGTTTGTTTTCCCTGAATTTTCTCTGAAATGGAGCCTAGAGTGTTAAAATATCCTTCCAGAATCCCTCACAGCTGGGTTTAGCCATGAAACTCACTTCCAGCCAGTGAAACTTAAGCAGAAGTCATTAGATAGGTTTTCTAAAATGCAAAAGGTATACGTTTTGGCATTTAGCTTTTGCCATTTATTCTTTCCCTTTCTTCTGCCTGGAACATGGATACAATGCCTAGAGGTACAAGAGCCTTTTGGAACCATGGCCATAAAAAACACAATTTCAGCACAAAAGGAACCGAGGTATGAAGCTATTATACTGTTCAATTAGCCTAAGATATCCTACTTCCAAATTTCTTGTTGTATGACATAAATAAACTTCTTACTCATTTTACCACTATCAGTTGAGTTTTCTGCTATTTCTAATTAAAATTTATCCCAGTGGACGCAGCCTGAGTAGAGAATAGAATTTTGTTCAACAGAGAAGAATGAGAAAAAAATCCAGGTGGGAAAAACAGGAGGAAACATAGCCATATCCAAAAATGAACATCCTGTATTTGGGGGAAAAAAATGAATGCAACAAATTCACTGACGTCAAGCATATATAGGAGGTAGTAACAGACAAAATAGGTTTGTATCTATGGGAAGGGGTCCAAATATAGTCTCTGAATGTCCACAAAGAGTGGGAAATAGAGATTCATTGAAGGGTTGATGGGGCAACAGAGGAGGGGATTTAAGACATGTATATAGTAGTCTGCAAGGAATTTTTCAGTTGCTTAGTCCTCATATACATAGGGCTGGCATATGTCATTTTTAAAGACCTAGAATGGCACATCTATTCAGCATCTATTTCTAGTAATTTGCTCTATGTATTCTGTGAAGCAGTCCTGATACTTGATCCATAGTAAAACTAGGAAGAGGCCTCAAAATAAAAAAGCAAGGAAGTATTTATCCCTTAGGCACTTTTTTTTTCTTTTGAGACAGAGTCTCTCTCTGTCACCCAGGCTGGAGTACAGTGGCACAATCTCAGCTCACTGCAACCTCTGCCTCCTGGGTTCAGGAGATTCTCCTGCCTCACCCTCACAAATAGCTGGGATTACAGGCATACACCACCACACTCAACTAATTTTTTGTATTTTTATTAGAGATGGGGTTTCATCATTTTGGCCAGGCTGGTCTTGAACTCCTGACCTCAGGTGATTCACCTGCCTTGGCCTCCCAAAGTGCTGGGATTCAGGTGTGAGCCCTTTAGGTACTTTTGTTCTTTACATGGTATAAAAACTCTTTACTTTATGTTACCTCTCATATCACTTCTGTCACCAACTGATTTAGTCATTCCAGACTGCTATAACAAGATACTCTAAATTGGGTGGCTTAAACAATAGAAATTTATTTCTCATAGTTCTAGAGGCTGGGAAGTTCAAGCCCAGAGTGCTGGCAGATTTGGTGTCTGGTGAGGGCTTTTCCCTGGTATGAACTCACAGGGCCTTTGCTTGGTGCATGCACAGAGATTGGCAGGGGGCGCGGGGGAAGGAGGTTCTCATCTTTTCGTTTTCCTCCAAAGGCACTAATCCCTCCATGAGGGCTCAACCCTCATGACCTAATTACCTCCCAATACCCCACTTCCAAGTACCATCACATTGGGGATTAGGGTTTCAACATATGAATTTCAGCAGACACTCACATTCAGTCTATAGCACCAACTAATGCTGTAATGGTGGCAACTAGTCCCCAGTACCTGCTGCACCTGCAGAACAGATCAAATTGGACTTTATCAGTCCAACCTTTATACAATGGAAGAACCTGTAGGCCTAAGCATGGGTTCCCCTGGAAGCAGAAGCTGATATAAGTATTGGAGCCCAAGTCTTTTACTTGGGGAGGGAAAGAACACCAGTTAGGGAGTGGAGAAGTCGGTGAAGGAAGGGGAGGCATTCAATACAGAGAGTTTCTAGAGCTCAATCCCACTGGAAAAGCCCTAGATTTAACCTGAGAAGGAAGGAACATGGTGTATTTATTAGTCATTGGTTGGGCAATGTCATTTCTCGTGCACTTTGGGCCAGTCATGGGTACAGGCAGAGGTGCATTCTTTAGTAGGAGAGAAAGTCCTCTCTCCTCCAGCAGGCCATAGTGTATGGAAGTCTGATGGCAGGCACTAATGTAGTAAGGAAATAGGAGTGTAGAAATATGAGTGGAGAACTGTATTAGTCCATTTCCTGCTGCTGATAAAGACATACCCAAGACTTAGCCATTTGCAAAAGAAAGAGGTTTAATGGACTTATAGTTTCATGTGGCTGAGGAAGCCTCAAAATTATGGTAGAAGGCAAGGAGGAGCAAGCAAGTCACACCTTACATAGATGGCAGCAGGCAAAGAGAAAGAGCTTGTGCAGGGAAACTCCTCCTTATAGAACCATCAGATCTTGTGAGACTTATTCACTATCATGAGAACAGCACAGGAAAGACCTGCCCCCATGACTCAATTACTTCCCACTGGATCCCTCTCACAACATGTGGGAATTCAAGATGAGATTTGAGTGGAGACACAGCCAAACCATATCAAGAACCAACAGCACGCTTGGGCTGGCCAATGACAGTCCAGGGATGATTTTAAGCAGCAAAGTTCTAGTTCTGCAGAAACTATAAAATGACCCAAACACAGGAATTGAGGAGAGACAGAAAGATTAAGGACACACCAGCAGAGCATAAGACTCTAGTTTTCCTTTTCTTTGCTGTATTTCAGAAACCAGATTATGAAACCCAAAATTCCTCCAGAAAGTAGCTAAGAGAGAATATTCAAGTGGGACTTGCTTATACTCTAGAAAAATTATAATAGACCAGTTGTAAAAAATGCCCTTTTAGATAAAAGTTAAAAAACAAATACTGGTTAAAATAACAAGGTTTACAATTATTCCTTTCACTTTTGACAAACCCAGGATGTAATCAATATGATAAAGAATAAGTCAAATATTAAGATCAGAGTCTAACATCTCAATACTAGGCAAGAATCAGGACAGGGAGCCGTGCTTGGAAGCCTCCAATGTGCTAAGAACTTCCACCACTGTAACTTTTTTTCCCCTCAAACAAACACCAATATAAGACTATGTGCCAGGCACTGTTCTATAAGTAAAACAGAATAAAATTAAAATAGAACTAAATAAACAAAACAAAATAGAAAGAAAAATAAAACTCAATTCCTTCTCCTGTATATATGAATTACTTACTATGATTTATCCCCATTTTACAGGTAGAAGCATAAAGAGGTTAAGGAACATCCTGAAGGAAAATCTATCTCCAAAGTACATGGTTTTAATCATTATAGTCTTCTGACCTCCTCTAAATAATAATTTGATAGATACTGGAGTATATGGCTATGCCTAAAATCCGTATTATTAAGACAAGTTTTTGCCTTCTTATTACTATCAATGGCCTATCATTAGGCTGCAGGGGGAAGGCCAGCAGAGAAGAGCTGAGTCTGCTGGGCTAAGTGTAACAATCACATCATCTCTATCTTCCAAATGTTTGGTATACCAGAAATAAGCTCAACTGGCTAAAGTAAGAGTACAGTAACTGAGACTCACACTAGACAATCTTGAATGCCAGCAAATAAGTTTCATCTTTATTATCCTGGAAACACAATCATAAAGAACCATTGAAGAATCTGAGCACGAACTTACAAGCCCTTACATGTGATCAGGTGTCAGACTGAGCAACACAAATAGTGGCCATGTAGTAGTAAGTGTCAGGCAAGAGGGATTCCAGAAAATCACAACTATCTGAAAAAGTCTACCTCCTTCTGAAGGTCACAACATAATTGCTACTGTCACTCTAGTCTTCTAACATGCAAAATCCTATAAAGCAATAACAGCTGGGTTCACATTGAAGAAAAAAAGACAGCTCGTAATTGTCATGTAAACCTTCATCATCACAGATGCCAATTATGTTCTCTGGATCCTTGAATTCATTCTCAAAGCAGAGAGAAAAATGCTATTTTCTTTCAATAAGAGCCACCCGGAATGACAAACATTCTTTCCTCAAGGTTGGGTTCCAGCTAGACCCAGAAAGGTATTCAACAGCTGGTTTCTCACATCTCCATTTGACAGCCCAAGGCTTTTAGAAAATACTCATTTTGATATTAACAAGTTCAGGGATTGGTAGCTTGAATTATGTGTCTCTAGTCATCTAATTTCTATAGGAGATCGCCATTCACACTTATCTTCACATTTTTCTACCTACAAACATATCCCAGAACTGACTGCCTCTCCAGATCCCTGTGGTTTTTTTTCTATGCATGCCCACTTTCCAGTGCCAGAAATTTTGTTTAATCAGTATGGGTTAGATCCTGAGGATGTACATTTTTTCAGATACCACAGGTGACTCTGATGCAAAGCAGGCTTGAGAACTACACCACAGCAATAAAATGATGATGGTTGTTAACACTGTGTGCATTCCTGCATGTGCCAGGGACTTGGCTAAAGGATTTAAGTGTCTTAACTCATTTTTATCTTCACTGCAACCTTCTGAGGTTGGGACTATTATTACCTCCATTGTTAAGAAATCTGAGGCAGAAATAAACTGGGTAACTTTCCCAAAGTAATACAGTGGATCCAGGATTTAATACCAGGCAGTCTGCCATAAACATATACACATGCTCCTTACACCAGCTAAGAAAAAGCCATTATTTCTATAGCCCACGCAGTAGTTTAAGATCTTAATTCTTAAAGCTTAAATAATATTTAAATGAAATTGACTTGAATTATCCATATTATATTGCATACCTGAGATGTCTACACAGGGGCTGACAAGTGGTCAGGTGTGGCTTTCACTGAATTAGCTCAGTTCAAGCAGCATCCTGTCTACTGCATTCACTTGCCCATGTTTCATTCAAATAGAAATAAAGAAAAAACTAAACTAAATGGTAGGTTTTATAGGGTAATGTATAGCAAACTTCTTTACCGATTTCTTAGGTGAAACAGAGAGTTTATTACTTTTTAAGTGTAGCAAGATAACTTAAAATTGAATAAGGATGCCCTTTTATTAAAATTTCTCCAGCCACCTAAGCTGGTTGCTCAGCCACACCCCACTGTCTTGTTTTCTCTCTCAGTTTCCTTCTATCTTATCTAGTCTTTGCTTTCCCATCACCCCTGCATTTCTCTTCATTCTGAAGTAAAGGCTGGATGCAGTGGCTCACACCTGTAACCCGAGCACTTTGAGAGGCTGAGGTGGGCAGATCGCTTAAGCCAGGAGTTCAAGGTCAGCCTAAGCAACATGATGAAAACCATTGCTCAAAAAAAAAAAAAAATACAAAAATTAACCAGGTGTGGTGGCGTGCACCTGTGGTCTCAGCTACTAGAGAGGCTGAGGTGATCAGATCGATTGAGCCCAGGAGGTCGAGGCTGCAGTGAGCCAAGACTGTGCCATTGCACTCCAGCCTGGATGACAGAATGAGACCCTATCTCTAAAAATAAAAATAAAGACATTTAGCAATTGCACTGACTGTCTCAGGTGTAGTCTTCAGCCTTAGTGGCCCACCATCAAATACTTACATTCAATTATAAGTGGCTTATCAAAGTTTGTTTGTTTGTTTGTTTGTTTGTTTTTGTTTTTTTTTTGTTTGTTTTTTTTTTTTGAGAGGGAGTCTCGCTCTGTCGCCCAGGCTGGAGTGCAGTGGCCGGATCTCAGATCACTGCAAGCTCCACCTCCCGGGTTCACGCCATTCTCCTGCCTCAGCCTCCCGAGTAGCGGAGACTACAGGCACCCGCCACCTGGCCTGGCTAAGTTTTTTGTAATTTTTTAGTAGAGACGGGGTTTCACCGTGTTAGCCAGGATGGTCTCAATCTCCTGACCTCGTGATCCGCCCGTCTCAGCCTCCCAAAGTGCTGGGATTACAGGCTTGAGCCACCACACCGGGCCCTATCAAAGTATTTTCTTACATAAAAGTAGCACTTTCCCTGGATGATATTGTTTGTTTTGCTTGTTTTCCATCTTTAAGAATGTTCTCTTTACCAGGGACAGGGCTGTGTCTTTCGTTTTACAAAATAAATATGAGATATAGTCCCTAATCAAAGGTGGTGAGGTAAGACCATATGATTTGATTATGAATGACACAAGAAAATCTATAATGATAATATTATAAAGTACGCTAAACATCAGTCAGGATATATGACTGAATATAAATGAATGAAAAATGTAAAAACATTAAAAGTTGAATTAAGAAAAAAAGAGATGATTTAATAAGAAATGAGTATATACATAAGAGCCCTGGGAGTATTGTAAACTTGGAAATTCAGAGAAGAGAAAAAATACAGTCCAGAGACGTAAAAGAAAATATTACAGAGAAGAGGACACCTTGACTAAGTAGGATTCAGAGGATCAGGAATATGAAGTGGAAGACATTTGTATCTCACCCCAGATCAATTCAATCAGAATCTCCCCAGATGGGACCTGAAGCATGATCTATTGTCCAAACCCTCCAAGTGATTCTAATACATATCCTTGTTAATCATCATGTTTCATCTAGTGCCTCATGGCTTACCTACTGAGAAAAATGTCAGTCAGGGTAACGCAATTCATGACAAGGGATTATCTAATATGGGATGGTTTGTCAAATTTTCTAATTGTCTTTACATTATACACACGATAGGCTCGAAATACTGCATCTGGACAACATGGCAAAACTCCGTCTCTCCAAAAAATTTTTTTTAATTTTTTAAAGATCTAGTATATTCTAAATTATAACCAGAAGATGGGTTAGGAAATGCTCCTGAATTCTTATCACCTTATCTTACTGTATGTCATTCTTCTAGTTATACATTAGCAGCAGCAGCTTTGGAAGTGGGTACCTGTCAACTGCCTGTCAGATGGACAAAGCTTACCCTGTAAGAGAAACACTGTAGAAGCACTACATACTTCTAGCTTTCATGGACTGTGCATTGTTATTGGTAGAATACAGGTAATAACCAAATCAATGTGATTCAAAATAATACTGGAAATTGCTTCCAGAACAAACTCAAGCTTCCAGAAGGACTCCAGGAAAGACTTCCACTTACAGTTATAGAGGACTACCTGCAATCAGCCATCTGTTGCTGAAAACAGCTAGAAATCCTGGATATAAAAAATATTAACTAATTAATTTAAAACCTGAAGGCAATGTGCAACCAAAGTTTCAAGGACTTGACAGTTAACATCCCTGAGAGAAGGGAAGTACAGAGAGTAACTCCCAAATTCATCATCATATTTTTCCTCAAGTCATTTGACTTTTTAAAAAAATTCTATTTTTTAATTGACACATAATAATGGTACATATTTATGGCATACATAGTGATTTTTTGATACATAAAATGTATAGTGATCAAATCAGGGTAATTAGCCTATCTATTATTCAAATACTTACTATTTATTTGCTTTGAGAACATCCAATATCCTCTTCTAGCTATTTGAAAATATATATATTATTAACTACAGCCATCCTTCAGTGTTATGGGACACTAGAACTTATTCCTCCTAACTAGCTCTAATTTTGTATCTTTTAACAAATCTCTCCCTATGTCCCCCCTCCCCTCTCACTTCCCAGCCTCTAGTATCCTCTGTGCTACTTTTTACTTCCATGAGATCAACTTTCTTAGCTTCCACAAATGAGTGAGAACATGCTGTATTTATCTTCCCAGGACTGGCTTATGTCACTCAACGTAATGTCCTCCAATTCCATCCCTGTTACCATGGATGACAGAAATGACAGGATTCCATTCTTTTTATGGTTGAATGATATTCCACTTTGTATATATATTACATTTTCTTTACCCATTCTCTGATATTATATACCTGGGTTGATTTCAAATCTTGACTATTGTGAATGGTGCTGCAGTAAACACAGGGGTGCAAATATCTCTGATAGACTGATTTCCTTTGCTCTGGACAAATACCCAGTAGTGGGATTGCTGGGTCACATGGTAGTTCTATTTATACACATAGACTTTTTTTAAAAGTGCTGGCTGAGAGACTAAAAAGCTACACAGGAAGCAGCAATTCAAAGGCTGAAAAGTTGAGCAGAGTTCAGCAGGGAGTTCAGTGGTTCATGGGACTGGGAAAACAAAAACTGGAGAGGGAAAGAGCTTAGTAAACACTCCTAACTTTCACCTGGGACTCACAAAGGGATATGCTACTGGATCAAGGGCAACTAGAAATAGAACAGCTCTTCTAAAAACTTAAAATAGAGCTGCAAATCAACTTAATTTCTGAAGAGACTGAATTGTTCTTCCCCAGACTACCTGCATACCAGAATCAAAGGCAAATTCTCTGTGGAAGGACATAACATTGTGCAGAGTCCCAAAACTGTTCTATAATTTTCACATAAGACTACAAAAAAGAGTAATTTCTGTAAAATAGGGATAACAAAATTTATCCTATACCATAATTATGAAGATTGTAGAAGTCTGTAAATTATCTGGTACACTGATGCTCAACAAATGAAAACTCTAAGAGTGGGCAACAAGAATATATTTATAGAATATGTAATTTTTAAAATACTTCCTTTTATTCTTTCTGCAGGAGACACTGGGGAGCTGATTAATAACTGTGTTATATGAGACAAAGGTGTGCTGGTTTTATGATTAGACTAACACTAGTATTAGAAACTACAGACAGATACTTTCTCTTGTCAGCGCCTAAGCAAGAAACCAGAAGTCAGCAAAGACAGCAATTCTGCATGAATGAAGCGAGCACAGCTTGAAAAGCACTTAAGCCTCACTTTTCTAACCATTGTCACCATGTCAAATCCCAAGCTGTTATGTTTATCATTAAACAAAATTTCTGCATATAACATCACAACCTAATGTTTCATAATCAAGGGAAACTACCCTTTCACTATGGGTGTTCCCTTAAGGACTAAAAATGGAAATGCATTATCCACACTTTTAAAGATTCTACATTGTACCGCTCTTAGAATGTCAGAAAATAGGCCAGGTGTGGTGGCTCACACCTGTAATCTCAACACTTTGGGAGGCCGAGGCAGGTGGATCACCTCAGGTCAGGAGTTGGAGAAACATGGCAAAACCCCATCATCACTAAAAATACAAAAATTAGCTGGGCATGGTGGTGCACGCCTGCAATCTCAGCTACTCAGGAGGCTGAGGCAAGAGAATTGCTTGAACCTGGGAGATGGAAGCTGCAGTAAGCTGAAATCACGCCACTGCACTCCAGCCTGGGTGACAAAGACCCTCAAAAAAAAAAAAGTCAGAATAGTGTTGAATTAGGAATTAAATGTACCTCGAATTTATTAAGTGCTTGAAAACATGAGTTCTTGTTTTTATATTTTTAAAAATTGATATAAAATTTTTATATCAAAAAATGATAGTTTCTTTTGCTATGCAGAAACTCTTTAGTTTAATTAGATCCCATTTGTTAATTTTGGTGTTTATATACTAGTAGCTAAGAATATAAGGCATAAGAAACCTAAGTGCCAACAACAGCCAATGTAATACTAAATTATACTAAATTTAGGTAAACTTAAGGCTGAATTTAGTAGAACTCCTGGCTTCAATTTTACTTGTGCCATTTAGTCATCAGATTTGAAATATCCAAATGCTACTTTCTAGGTTGTACCCAAGAAATAACTGTGCCCAGAATAACTATGTCCAAGATTTTAGAAACACCACAACATAGAACGTATATTGATAAGATACACAAGATGCCAAAAAAAATTTTAGATTAAAATGTTTTTATAAATAAACAACTGTTTACAACTATTATGCCACAAACACTGCACTGGTGGTGACACATTTGAGAGGACGCACTAAAAAGGGTTGGGAAAATTATGATCATTCAAGTCAGATTTTTCTTATAGTCTGCACTCTTGAACTCTAATAAGACATTCAAAGAAGTAAGATGTTCCTAAGTACAATAAAATTACTGTACTCTGTATGATGAGTTTCTTTCCCCCAAAGGATGGAGAAAAATTGAGAGATGCATGGAAAGTTCATGACTTCTGATGAATGCCAATAACAGACAAAACGTGGAATACAGAACAAGAAGATTGAATAAACAGGGAATGACAATGACATATATTGACAGTTTCAAACAAGTATCAAACAGGATTTTTTGATCACAGAAAAATGAAATACTAGATCCTTGATTTTTAAACAATTTTCAAAACCACTTCCACCTTAAAATGTATTCTGAGACTGGCAAACGAGACATAACAGCCGTTGAATATTTCAGCAAATGGACAACAATTTTTGGCTGAAGCACTCTTTTTACTTTAAGAAAGATTCAGTTTATAATAGTAACGAAAACTAGCACAGACCTAAGAATTAACATGAGACTATTCAAGAGATACATAAACAAAGTTATTATATTTTAAACCTCGTTCATGGGCATAAGATGAGACCAGAACACAGAGAGAGGAACACCATGTTTTGGATTGAAGGGAAAAGTACCATAAGCCTATTTATTTTTCTCAAATAAATCTATCAAACCAATGTAATTTTCATCAAATGCAAACTTAAATTTTATAGAACTTTACAAAGTTATTCTACATTCAATTGAAAAAGTAAATGGGAAAAATAGGCAATAAAATCTTAAAGAAATAAAAAAGAGTAAAGAATGATTCACTTGACCGCTCAAATACCAAAACATAACAGCAAGTTTGGGAACCCCAAAGAAGGGTGAAGTAGATAAATCACCCTAAACAGTACAAAACAGGCCTATGCCCATACAAGGAATTAATACATGATCACAGTGCTATTTCAGATAATTGGGGAAGATTGCATTAAAATAGTCAGCTATACACTTGAAAAACTAAAGACAGATCTCTATATCACTCATATAGAAAAATAAATTCCTGCCATGTTAAGGATCTAAATGGTCTGGGAGTGGTGGCTCACACCTGTAATCCCAGTACTTTGACAGGCCAGGACAGGAGGATTGCTTGAGCCCATGAGTTCAGAAACAACCAGGGCAACACAGTGAGAACCTATCTCTACAAAAAAGAAAATCTAATTAGTAAGTCATGATAGCATGTACTTGTAATCCTAACTACTCAGGAGGCTGAGGTGGGAGGATCACATGAGCCCCAGGAGTTTGAGGCTACAGTGAGCCATGATCTTGCAACTGTATTGCAGCTTGGATGACAGTGAGACCCTGACTCAAAAAATAATAATGATAAATAAATATCTGAATGTAAACAATAAAAATACAAACTTTTAGAAGAAAATCTAGGAAATTATATTTTGATAGGAAAGGCCTTAAACAACTAAATCCCAATACCATAAAAATTTCTAATTTGACTTTTAAAAAGCCAAATTTTGAATCACAAAAATCCCTTAATTATACTGTATAGAGAATGTCTATAAGTTATTTTTAAATAAATATAATGTCTCTGGGATATATGAACAAGAAATTAACAGAAGAAATACAAATTTCAAATAAACATTTGAAATGATAAAATCTTTAGGAATCATAGGAATTCAAATTTATCATCAGCCTAGCATAAATTTTAATAACTGATAAAATTTACTGTTGTCATGTCTTTATACTACTGACAAGAATATAAAATATCACAACCATTTTAGAGAACATTAAAATGTGCACATAGATCCAACGATGTCACTGCTATAAATTTATCCCTCTGAAATACTTGAATATGTGCACAAAAGCATTTATTAAAGCATTGCTTATAACAATAAAAAGATAAGTAACTCAATTTAAAAAACTGTATATATTATGATGATCTACTATGTGGAATTATATTTAGATGTTAAAAAGAAAATGGAAGGCTTAGTGTTCTAACATAAAAAATTCTCCCAAAATATAAGTAAAATAATTAAGGTGGCACACCATATATACATTCAAATAACATTGTGTTTGAGAAATACAGACATATTATGCATACACATGTAGATTAAAAGAAAGCTATCTGAAAATATAACAGTCAATATTAATAGTAATTAACCTTAGGAAGTAAGAGATAACTTCCTTTAAACTATGCATAGAGTAAGTGGCAAAAAATTATAGCCAACCCACTGAATTACATTGTAATATGTACTTAACAAGTCTACACTGTCAATAAAATAATTTGATACATAATAAATATGTAACTAACCTTATATATTGACATTTTTTATTAACACAGAAAAAAAGCGATACTAACATGCATTCACAGAAATGGAATTTTGAGTTTTCATTTACATTCTCAGTCTTATAGAAACATACTGGTGACAGTAGGCTCCAGATGTATAAATGCCAAACTATGGAATCAAAATGAAGCCAAGCTTAAAATTATCATTCTCCTCATCAGTTCTATAGTATTCAGGATCAAAATTAATCTTGCAGAAGGTAAAGAGATACCATATATTTATTTTTTAATGGTTATTTTGCTTTTGCAATTTGCATACATTCATAGGTAAACTTTAATAACACTCTGGTTTCATGTAGTTATTTATTTTAACCAGTATTTTAATGCATTTCAAAGAGACCAGCTATTTATGCTGTAATAACAGTCTGAAACTGGCTAGAACAAATCCTCCAAATCTTTATAGTAAATACAATCTCAATCCAATTTCTAATACATATTTATTTTTTGACTGGGGAATAGCATACTGATTTTAAAGTTCATGAGGGAAACTAAGTACTCAAGGAAAACCCATACATTTTTGAAACAAAAATAGTAAAGAATCTCAAAACTTTAACAATAAAGACTCAGTAATTAAAATGGCCTATTGTTAATTCAGAAATAAGCATAAAAATGAACACATGCTTATAATTTCACATTCATTGAGAATGTGATATATAAATTATTATCAATAAAGAAATAGAAAGCCATTCAGTAAATGCTATCAGACAATTGGCTATTTGAGAAAAAATAAGTTGTACTCATTTAAACATAAGTTCTAAGTAGTGAATACAAAACAAATATTCCAACAAATACAGTAATAATTTATAAGATTTAGGTGAAGAACTTTATAAGCAAGATAAGAACCATAAAAACTAAGGTCACCAAATTTAAAATTCAGTTAAACACAAATACCATAAGCAAAGGTTAAAATTTACAAAAACATTGAAGCTATATACACTCTATAAAGCAAGTAAGTAATATCTGTATTACATTAAAAGTTCCTATAAAATTATAAGAAAAAGACAAGCATCTCAATAGAAAAAAATGGACAAATAATATAAATTGGCAATTTAGCTAGGAAGAAATATAAAACCTTATATGTGAATAAACTTTAAGCCAGCCAGTCTGCTTCTGGGATACTATTCCACAGAAATATTAGAAATTAGTACCAGCACAAACACGAAGTTTCCACTGACATCCTACTTGTCATAGAAAGAAATCTTTGTCCTTTAAAATGAAAATATTCTGGATATTAACCTTTGTCAGATGGATAGGTTGCAAAAATTTTCTCTGATTCTATAGGTTGACTGTTCACTCTGATGATAGTTTCTTTTGCTGTGCAGAAACTCTTTAGTTTAATTAGATCCCATTTGCTAATTTTGGCTTTTAGAACTTAAACAAATTTACAAGAGAAAAAAAAACCCCATCAAAAAGTGGGCGAAGGATATGAAAAGATACTTCTCCAAAGAAGACATTTATGTGGCCAACAAACATATGAAAAAAAGCTCATCATCACTGGTCATTAGAGAAATGCAAATCAAAACCACAGTGAGATACCATCTCATGCCAGTTAGAATGACGATCATTAAAAAGTCAGAAAAAAACAGATGCTGGAGAGGATGTGGAGAACTAGGAATGCTTTTACTCTGTGGGTAGAAGTATAAGTTAGTTCAACCATTGTGGAAAACAGCGTGGTGATTCCTTAAGGATCTAGAACTAGAAATACCATTTGGCCAGCAATCCCATTACGGGGTATATACCCAAAGGATTATAAATCATGCTACTATAATGATACACGCACATGTATGTTTATTGTGGCACTAATCACAAGAGCAAAGACTTAGAACCAACTGAAATGTCCATCAGTGATAGACCGGATAAAGAAAATGTGGCACCTATACACCATGGAATACTATACAGCCATAAAAAAATGAGTTCATGTCCTTTGCAGGGACATGGATGAAGCTGGAAACCATTATTCTTAGTAAACTAACACAAAAACAGAAAACAAAACACAGCATGTTCTCATTCATAAGTGGAAGTTGAACAATGAGAACACATGGACACAGGGAGGGGAACATCACACACTGGGCCTGTCAGGGGGTAGGGGATAGGGGAAGGATAGCATTAGGAGAAGTACCTAATGTAGATGACGGGTTGATGGGTGCAGCAAATCACCATGGCACATGTATACCTACATAACAAACCTGCACATTGTGCACATGTACCCCAGAACTTAAAGTATAACTTTAAAAAAAGGAAAATATTTAACCAAATTAAACAACAAACAGACTATCATGAAATCATTTAAGGAATGAGGAAAATCATATACTACACCCAAGAGGGGAGGATTTAATTGGCCAAGCCAAAGTCACATAATCAAAAGCAAGTTACTGAAGAATATCATTATATAATATCATTTGAAATATCCAAATGGCAGAAAACCAAATACCATATGTTCTCACTTATTACTGGCAGCTAAATGATGAGAACTTAGGAACACAAAGATAGAAACAACAGACATTAGGTCTACTTAAGGGTGGGGTGTGGGAGGAGGGAGAAGAACAGAAAAGATCACTATTGGGTACTGGGCTTAATTTCTGGGTTATTAAAAATAATCTCTACAAAAACATTGGGATGAAATTGTACTGCTGTTGAGTTCTTTTAAAGATATAAAAACTAGACAATGTCCATAGTGTTTAAAATATTTCAGGAATAGACAAAATGGGAAGCACCCGAATTCTTATTATACAGCTCAACCCATCTGGAAAATAAGATTAGCAGGCAATAAGCAAACAGACAAAAAAAGTCAGATTAATTTGACATATAATACAATCAAACAGACTAAATACCTTACAAATCAAATCAGAAATGTATAAAAATATAATATATAATGAATAGCTTGTTACTAGTTTTATATTAATATATCTACCAATAAATGTATTAATAAGTAAAATAGAAAGCATAGGATTATCTTGAGAGATGCTGAAAAGTCATTTGATACAAATCAGATTTTTTTAAATCTCAATAGAACAAAATAGAAAATACTTTTGTGGTATATCAGCAGACCTCATTGGTTGTTTACACATTAGCCATTCTTTTGTCCTTCTTTCCTTCCTCCAGAACCACCCCTCCTTCCTCTGGCCTTTCATGTTTCATTCCTTAATCAGCAAAAGTCTTCAGTTTCTTTCTAGGGAAATAAAATAAGTGTTTTCCATTCTCCCCTTTTATGAATGTATAGACAATACCAATGGATTAGCATTTCTAATCCATTAATGTACCTGTGAAAAAGAAGATTAAGTTCTATTTTCTCTATAAACCTGAACTATGGGGAACCAGATTGATACTTGAGGGAGAAAAATTATACATCATCCAAAGACACTGGGCATGGAGTTAGATGCAATAGCTGAATAAGATCTTGGAGTCCGCTCCTGTGAGAAAGATGTTAACAAGTTAACAAGGTGTGCAATGAAACAGTTGGCCATTTAGCTGAGTCCTTAAAAAGACATTTCTCAACAGAAGACGTACAAATGGCCAACAGGCATATGAAACGTTGTTCAACATCACTAATTATCAGGGAAATGCAAATCAAAACAACAGTGATATATTACCTCACACTTATCAGGATGGCTATTACCAAATAAAACATTAGATTTGGTGAGGATGTGTAGAAAAGAGAGCCCTTGTAGACAGCGGAAATGTACATTGGTGCAGGCACTGCAGAAAACAGTATGGAGGTTCCTCAAAACGTTAAATATAGAACCATATGACCCAGCAATCTCAGTTCTGGATATATACCCAAAGGAACTGCAGTCAGGATCTCAAAGAGATACCTGCACTGTCATATTCATTGCAGGATAATCAACAATATTCAAGACATGAAAACAACCTAAATGTCCACCAATGGAGGAATAAATAGAGAAAACGTGAAATATACATACAGAGGAATATTATTCAGCCTCAAAAAGGAAATCCTGCCATATGCAACAACATAGGTGAACCTGGATTATAATGCTAAGTAAAATAATCCATATAGTGAAGGACAAATACTGTGTGATCCTACTCAGAAGAGGAATCTAAAATAGTCAAACTCATAAAAGCTCAGCAGAGTGGTGGTTGCCAGTGGCTGAGGGTGGAGCGATGGGGCAGTATTGGTCATAGGGTACAAGAGTATGACGTTTCAGTCATGCAAGATAAATAAGTCTTAGAGAGCTACTGTACAGCATGAGACCTATAGCCGACAATATTACATTGCATACTTTAAAAAATTTACTAAGAGACAGATCCTATATTAAGTGTTCTGGAAGGCAGGAAGGCAGGGAGGCAGGGAGGCAGGGAGGGAGGGAGGGAGGGAAGGAGGGAGGGAGGGAGGGAGGGAGGGAGGGAGGGAGGAAGGAAGGAAGGAAGGAAGGAAGGAAGGAAGGAAGGAAGGAAGGAAGGAAGGAAGGAAGGAAGGAAGGGAGGGAGGGAGGGAGGGAGGGAGGGAGGGAGGGAGGGAGGAAGGAAAGGAAGGGAGGGAGGGAGGGAGGGAGGAAGGAAGGAAAGGAAGGGAGGGAGGGAGGGAGGGAAAAGAAGAAGGGAGGAATGGATGGAGGGAGGGAGGGAGTGACAATGAGGGAGGATGGGAGCAGAGAGGAAGGATGGGAGGAAGGAAGTCTTTGGAGATTATTGGAAAGTTTACAGCATTGATTGTGGTCATTGTTTCACAGGTGTACACTTATCTCCAATCTCATCAAGGTGTATACATTAAATATGTACAGCTTTTTACATGCCCATCATACTCAATGAAGTGGTTTTGTTTTTAAAGGGTGACAGGAAGTTTCAGTCTCCATTTAATCCAATATCTTTAACCAGAATTTTTTTTTTTTTTTGAGACAGGGTCTCACTCTGTTGTCCAGGCTGGAATGCAGCGGTGTGATTTCAGCTCACTGCAACCTCCGCCTCCCTCTAACTGGAATTTTATAATATCCACTCCTTTTTTATTTAACCCCTAATGCATTATATAAAAAACAATTCCCTTAATATCCTATAATAACTTGTTGTATCATAATAGCTCACTTCCTAATGAAATCGAAATTTTTGCTTCAACTCATGATGGAAATTAAAATCACCAAATAATTACTGTTCAATAATGCAGTTATAAAACATGTGCCTGGGATACCGCACTACTCCTGCTTCCAAGCATAGTTCGTGTGTCTTATAAAGCTAAAAGGTAAATTTCTCTGACTTGTGAAGGGTCTATATTAAGGTGATTTCTAACAACAAGAATGTACTCCCTGTAAAAATAAAATTGATTGCCTCAAGTCTTCATGATGAGTCAATTTAATTAAATAAAATCCCTCCTGAGTGAAATACTTAATATTCCACCTCAAAATGTATTTAATTACCTGTGTTACCATTTTTACTTTCTGAATAATACCCATAAAAAGATGAGAGTTCCAGAACATTATAAAATTATAAATCCATAAAGAAAACTTTATTTGGGTTCAACTTGGAGAGTAAATGCCACCGACCCACAGGAGTTATTAGAATGCACGTACTTGCTATTTACTTTAAACTATAATGGCATTTTCTAGGCAACATTAGAGCAGGAGACAGTAAGTCATTTTCCTTGAGAAAAATGCAGTTTTACTCTGATGGTTTTCAAGCCCAGTATTTCCTCAAAGGATGAACACTCTGCTTTCAAACACAATTTGTGATTGTTCCCAAAAGAATGAACAGTGTGAAACAGGAAAAGATTATTATTTCTATTCTGACCATTATTCTCTCCATTTATCCCACTAAATGCATAAGAAATGAAAGAATTTTAAGCAGCAGCCATTAAACAAGCACAGAGAGTGAAGGAACTACACTGAAAAATAATATCCAGAGGGGAAATTTTTTCCTTACAATAAAGGTTCCATTAAAGTGCTGTCTAACTTTAAGAGTTTAATAATTGAAGAGCATCTTTTCCATTATCTTACCAACTATCAAATATACTGTCCACATTATGTACCCACTGAATACCAAAAAGCCCAAGCATCTCCTAGGATAAGTAGACCAAAGTCTTAGGGGATGACCATTGTCCATTTTTCTCTGAAACTATCTCCAAAATAGAAAATGAATAAGTATTAGACCATTCATTCTTTAATTATTCGAGATTGTAGAATTATTTTCAAAGTCCCAGAATAGTCTTGATCTAAGTTATTATGGAACCCATAATCTGTCCCATTAAATACAAGGGATTTAAATACAAAACCAAAATGAATGAAAGATCATACAACCAGTCCCTTACAAGCAAGATTTTTCTTTTTTCCTTTTTCTTTTTCTTTTTTTCTTTTTTTTTCTCTTTTTTTATTTGTTGAGACAGAGTCTGGCTTTGTCACCCAGGCTGAAGTATAGTGGTACGATCATGGCTCACTGCAGCCTCAACCTCCTGGGCTCAAGAGATCCTCCCACATCAAGTAGCTGGGACTACAGGAATGCACCACAAAGATCAGATAATTTTTTTTATTGTTTTGTAGAAATGGGATCTCTCTTTGCTGCCCATGCTGGTCTTGACCTCCTGGGCTCAAGCAATCTTTCCACCTCGGCCTCCCAAAGTGCTAGGATTACAGGCACGAGCCAACATGTCCAGCCTTTTTGTCTTACTCTTTAGTGTATCCCTACTGCCTTGCACAGAATTGAGTTGCGTCATTAATAAATGATGTCTGTTTTTAGAAAGAAGTTTTAACTGAATTGACCCAAATAAATAGGAAAATAGAGAATTCTCTTTCCAATTTCCATCTCTGTCACACACACACACAACACTCCACGGAAGGGGAGTTAGCAATAATTATTTTACTTCGTTCATTCTCTCTTCCTTTAACACTGCAGCTATATTTCCATGTTTCCTCACATGCAACTTTCTACGTTTCTCTTAATTATGCTTCCAGAGAGTTGAGGGAAAAGAGATGTGTGTGGAGGAGGATGTCTGTTTGACGTGCACTATAAATTGCCTCTGACAATAACATTTATACTTGCCAGAAATTCAGTTGGGCAATATGACTGCTGCGGCAATGTAAATTTATGCAAACCTATATAATTGCTGATGATGGGGGAAAGACAATTGATCTTCATATTTGATGAGAAAGACAGAAAAAACTATGATTCCTTCCAGTCCCCAACATGATGAGTTCCCAATTATCAGGATTTGAAGCTTGAGTGCCACACTAAAATGAAAAAAAAAATAACAACAGTGATGAGTATCATCAAGAATTATAAGTGAACCAGGGGAAGAGATTGAAAGCCGCTAACAACAGGTGAAGAATTAGTCTAGGAAACTCAGCCTGGGTCAGAACCAGAATACTCAAAGTGTGTCTAAATCACAAACTTCAGGTATTGTAGATAAGACTGAGCCTGTAGGACAAGGACAGTGAAGGGATGGGGTAATACTAGGAGCAACCTGCATGCTAGGACAACAAGAGCAGGTAGTTTTGAGCCAGTGGAGCACAGAAGGTTTCTCATTTCCATTTCAATCCACCGCTGGCCAGCATTCCCAGTCTGTCTGTGTAACAGAACCCAGCGTCAACAACTGGCTGCTGTACTCAGGTGTGATAAAATCAGCGTGGCAGTTCCAAGGGGCTTCACTCCAGAAATGCTGGACCATCCTTGGCCTCATTATACAGGGATGTATTCCTCCTTGTGGCCAATTCAGTCAGGGGAGAGTCTTTAGTATTAGCAAAATCTCACCTCCCTGGGAAAAATACCATCTTATGCACATATCCATTCAGTTGAGCCTCACTAAGCCTTTTCGATTTTGAAATGAAGATTTTGCTCTTACTCAGTGCTATAGCATCACAAGCAGGAGCTTTGTGGTATGAATGGGAGCTTAGAAATAAATAAAATTTAAATATCATTATATGGTTGTGACTGTAGAGAGAGTTTTTTCTCAGCCAAGACATTCTAGCCTTCTCATATTTATTCAGCACCAATTTAAATATGTCCAAATTTGCTTTTATACAGTGCAAATTTCTGCTAAAAGAGAGTAAGATACTTTTTTTTCTCTTTTTTTGTTACCCTTTCAGTCTTTAGTTAGGGCCCTCGTTGAACTAATTTACCTGATTATTTACTTCTCTTGCAGTGACATAAAAGTTAATAATGACACTGTCATAATTCAAACAAAACACTAAAACATACATTGATAGATATAGCTGACAGACAGATGGCTAGATAGATGGATGATTTTATCCATCTCTGTTTGTATAGATATAAAAGTACATTTAGTGGCTGAGCACAGTGACTCACACCTGTAATCCCAGTGCTTTGGGCGGTTGAGGCGGGCAGATTACTGGAGCCCAGGAATGTGAGACCAGCTTGGGAAGCATGGCAAAATCCTGTCTCTACAAAATATACAAAAAGTAACCAGGCATGGCAGTGTGCACCTGTGGGCCCAGCTACTCAGGTGACTGAGGATGGAGGATCATTTGAGCCTGGGAGGTCAAGGCTACAGTGAGGCATGATGGTGCCACTCCACTGTACTCCAGCCTGATCAAGACCCCATCTCAAAAATAAAAAAATCAAATAAATAAAGTACATTTAGTTTATCTCCACCTGATCACAGTTGACTCTAACCTTATATTCAAGACAGAGTCCATGACACAAACAATATTTATCTGTGATAAAAATACAATCTTCCCTTTTGATTTTGCTCTCCCTAGACTATGTGGCCAGAGTTGCCTCAAATTTGAGGGAAAATCTCAACGTAATTGACTGACAAGGTAGTATATCAACTTCATAATCGCTTTCCACTCTCTCACCTTGAACACCACTGCAATTGTTCCTATTACTGGCTCCAAGATCCACCCTCTCATGTATGTTTCCTCCTGTAACCGTGGCCTCCTGAGAAATCCTAAAATAACAAAGCTAAAATAGAGCTGAGTCTGCAGGCTGAATCTGAAGAAATGCTAAAGATACTACCTTGATTTTCCAGTTTTGTGGAAGCAAGAAAAATGGTCTCAAGCCCAGATCAATGATGCAAAGTTTGAAAAGTTTAACTATTATTCTCTTTACTTGCTGGATTAAATTCCTATGGCTGCTACAATTACCATAAACTTAAAGCATCAGAAATGTGTTTTGTCACAATTCTGATACCAATCACTGAGTTCATATATATCTTTACAACAATCCAAATCAAACTGGTTAAAGGCTAAAATCCCTCCCCTGCCCTCTGCAACTAGTTCTAACTATCTATATTGGAAATTACTAAAGGGTTTGCCACGGACTGCTTTGACCCTAAAATGTTAATAGATAATAATGAGAAAAAATATGTCTCATGATGAAATCAGTTTGGGAAATCCAGGGTTAAATACCAATTTTATTCCAAGCCTACTGAGAGCCTTCAGTGGACTGACGGATGCTGAGGCTCCGCTGGAGAAGTTTGGTGTCTGTAGCGCGTTCCAGTTGTCGGTCCCATTTAGGGGGGATTAACCTCAGGAAGCAATGAGAGTGTATAGATGGTAGTTTGCAAAACACTTCACTAGACCACACAAACATTACAAAGTTAACATGGGAAGGTCGTATCTATAAAGGAATGCAAGATGTTAGAGAGCTGTAGCCATATTCTCCTGGGAGCTGCAGAGAAGGAGAATGGAGTCTAGAGAAAGTCTGAAATTATATCCTGACATCAGCTTTCCACTTCGTTCAATTTGATGCTCAGTGTATCTACTCAATTTTGTTTAAGCCACAACCTATTTTAACTTGGCATAGGTGGTGTTGACTCTCCGTAAACAACAAAAGTAATCAAATTCTAATCACTACCAATATTACAAAAAATATGTCCTACAGTATATCAATATATAGGACTAGATAAATGCCTGAAAGAAAGTATTTTCTGAGTGATCTTTAGGGCAGCATGGCTGGTTTTTACTTTATGGTGCAAGAGAGGAGTAAAATGTTCAGCAGTCTTCTGTACCTCCAAACACAATCCATCTTAGGGCATACACAGCTGAGTAGAGCTGGTCCAATTAAAAAACTGTAGGAAAACCAATGAGTGACCTTTTTGTTATGCTTCCAGTGGCAAGATTTTGACTATAAGATTATGTTGCTAATAAATACAGACAATAACAAAAATAAGTATGGAGCATTACAAACATAACAAAAATATTTTCCATACTAGTTTCTTAGATCACCTGGAATTAAAAAAAAAAAGATCCAATAGGCTCTTTCAAAAAGACATTAATCCCTGAAGCACTTAGAACAATGGTCTTTGTAAGAAAGTGTCATTACAGCTCTTGTGCCTAGGGGTGGATATGAACAGTGAAAATCACAGTAGAAGCACTCAGATGCATGGGGAAAAGAGAACAAGGAAAATGTGAGGATATTTTTATTCTATCCACACATTTCAAAAGAAAACAACCTGATAGCAAGGAGAAGACAGGGAACATCACTGAGTAACAGACAGGGCCAGCTGCATAATTTGCGAAGCCCAGAGCAAAATGAAAATGCAGGGCCCCTTGTTAGCAGCACTGACAAAAAGCTTTCTCCCCTCTTTCCAAGTTTTGTCTATTGACCTGCCACAGTGGGTTTTTGGGTTTTTTTGGGGTTTTTTTTCTTGCTATTTAATGTTGCATAAGTCCAACTTTAACCTCTGACATATATACAGATCCTACTTGGGGGTGGGGTATAGGTCACAGGTGGTGTTGGGAGGGGCAGGGGAGCAGGTGCCTGAGAATCCATCCTGGGAAGAGTGAAGGAGGCAGGAGGTGCAATCCCACCTGCACTGAGGCTCCAAGCCCCTAACCCATACTCAATTGTCCAACTGTCAGACCTCACTTGCATAGCACAAATGGAAAAACTAAATTGTTCAGAATTTCAAGACGGCAATTGCATGTGGAGCATTTGGTATGGTTTGGCTGCGTCGCCACCAAAATCTCATCTCAAATTGTAATCCCCACATGTTGAGGGATGGACCTGGTGGGAGGTGATTGGATCACAGCGGTGGTTTCCCCCATGCTGTTCTCATTATAGCGAGTGAGTTCTCATGAGATCTGGTTGTATGATAAGTGTCTGGTGCTTCCCACCCCCGTCTCCTGCTGCCATGTAAGAAGTGCCTTGCTTCCCATTCGCCTTCCACCATGACCGTAAGTTTCCTGAGGCCTCCTCAGTCATACAAAACTGTGAGTCAATTAAACCTCTTTTGCTTATAAATTACTCAGTCTCAGGTAGTATCTTTATAGCAGTGTGAAAATAGACTAATACAGCATTAAGCCCTAAGTGCTGTGAGCTGTACTGGTGGCATGTCCATGAAGCCCATCTTGATAACAGAGGAGGGTCAGAGCCCAGGGCATATGAACTGATTAAATGATGATAAACTAGAGCCAAAGGCACTGGTGGAAATGGCTCCTCTGGCACCCCAAGTCCTCCTTTCCATATTTTACCTTATTCTGCTAAGCTGCTGGGTCAAGACAAATGAGATTTAACCAAATCTGCAGTGAAAGTAAGACTTTCTGGGAAGTGCTCTGAATTGGTTCATGTTTATTATTCCTGACATATTTAATTAGCAGCTTTGCTGTCACTGGATATGAAAATGTTTAGGAAATAAATATATTTTTCTTTCTCAGTTTCTACCTATTACTCAAGCCAAATTTACTTTTTTAGTCACTGTACTGCCATGGAGATCCACAAATCTTAATCTAATTTCCATTAAATTTAATTCCCCACTACTTGCAAGTTCATTGTTAAAAAAGAAGTAGAAGAAGGCGGTGGCCAGGCGTGGTGGCTCGCGCATGTAATCTCTGTACTTTGAGAGGCTGAGGTGGGAGGATCACTCGAGCCCAGGTGTTTGAGACCAGCCTGGGCACTATAGTGAGACCCTGTCTCTATTTCAAAAACAAAAATTATTTTTAAAAAAGAAGATGTAGTAGAATTATGTATATGTTCTATGATAAGGTAATTGGAATAATTTTGCCTGGTTATCTTGTAATATCTGCTGAAGTTATCTAACAAGATTTTTCTATATTGCTGAATTCATTTCTTCCATTTGGTAAAAATTCACCATACAGTGATTGAGACCCATCAATTTCACAAAGATTGCCGTTAATTATTTTTTTAATTGAAAGTTTTCTTTGCCAAAGTCAGAGAATCTGGAGCACATTAAATAAGTCATCAAAAGATTAAGTCCTCAAAGCTAGAGGAGACTGTCGGTAACAAAGGGTTGCTAATGAGAACAGCAAAGTTTTATTATAACTTCCTGCAATACTTTCAAAATTATGAAATAATTTATAATGTTCTGACAAGAGAATAATATAGCATCCAATGCAGTCTTATTAACTGGAAAGCATCTGATTTTTGAACAGATGTACTATCCCTTTTCAACCACCTCCAGGGACTAATTCAGAACCACAGGGTGTAATTTGAAGGAAAAGGAGAGTACTTTTTTCTTAATAATATCACAGTTTCAGCTTGCTCTGCTGCAATTTTGGGAAAAGGACAAAGAAAAATTGTGCTATTTGTATCCCAGCAGCAAAAACACCTGAAGCCTTCATAGGGCTTTTGTCTGTTATTATTTTCAACCCAACTGTAAAGATCCGGAAAGATCAACATAGTGTCTAAAGTGGATAAAAACAGAGTGAAACTGAGTTTCTAATGGGGCGAACATTCAACAAAACACAAGATTCATGACCTTTGCAGGTTCAGCTAATAACACAGATTTCTACAAAGAAAAAGTAGAAATTGCACTCTTTAGAATGAGCTCTTCAGAGGAGCCTTAAATTGTTTCCTGTTAATTTCAACCAGAACAATCAGAGTAAACAGATTGTTGACTTACCTTTGGTAAGATGAGCACACCTATAAAGACAAATAAAGGTGAACTTCAGCTGTTAGTAGCTGTTTCTCAAAGAAAACATATGTTTATTGAACAGCTATGTCTCCTTAATCAACAGCATGAAGGAGATATTAGGTAGCCCTGATTATAAAGCACAACTTTAAAGCTTAATTATTCTTGCAGGGCTTCACATCCCCCAATTCTGACACAGAATCATTTATTAACTGTACTTTACCCTGTGGAATATATTACTCCAATGACTATACAAATGTTACAGAATTCTTCATGAAGGCCTATAAGATAACATTCCCTCAGACCCATGTATATAAAAAAAAGAATATATTCTATTAAGAAAATTATTTCTTTTTATCCTGTGATCATTAAAGATCATGTAACACCATCATGAGTCATCATGAAAATGCAAATCAAAATCACAATGGGATACCACTTCACATCTACTAGGACAGCTAGAACCAAAAAGTTCAGCTAAGTGTTGAGAAATACGTGGAGAAATTGGACCCTAATACACTGCTGGTGGGAATATACAATGGTGCAGCTCCTTTGGAAATCAGCCTGGCAACTCCTCAAATGATTAAACATAGAGTTACCATAGGATCCAGCAAGTCCACTCCTGGAGATGTACCCAAGAGAAATGAAGACATGCCATGTGCAAGTGTTTATGACATAATTATTCATATTAGCCAAAATCTGGAAACAAACTATATGTTTACATGTTAATGTATGGATAAACAAAATCTATATGAATAATATAAAATATTATATATGAAGGAATAATGTAAAATATTATCCATCCATAAAAAAGAATGAAGTTCTGGTAACATGCTACAACATGGATAAACTTTGAAAACATTACGTTAAGTGAAGGAAGCCAGCCACAAAAAAGAATACATGCTTAATATTTCCATTTTATGTAAAATCCTAGAATAAGGAAATCTATAGAGACCAAAAATAGATAAGTGGTTGCTTATTGCTGAGGGGTAGAGGATACTCAAGGATAGAGAGGAAAAGCCAGGTTGTGCAGGGTTTATTTTTGGGGTGATGAAAGCTCTAAAACTGACTACAGTGGTAAGTGTATGTATTTATGAATATACTAAAAACCACTGAATGATATACTTTAAATGTGTGAACTGTATGCTATGTGAATTCTATCTTAATGAAGCTGTTATTTAATTAAAAGGAAGAAAATCACAAAGCATATTTTAGCTCCTACTTTGAAGGAGTCAGAATCAAGGTTCTGCACAACTTTGGCAAAATGTATAAACTTTATAGATTGCTTTTTTCCTTTTCTACTTCTATTTCAGGTTCAAGGGGCACATATAGAGTTTTGTAGGTAAATTGCATGTCACTGAGGCTTGTGTGTAAATGATCCTATCACCAAGGTAGTCAGCATATTACCTGATTGGCAGCCTTCCAACACACGCCTCTCTCCCACCCTCCCTCCTCAACAGCCCCCAGAGTCTATTGCTCCCATGTTTGTATCCATATGTGTTCAATGTTTAGCACTCCACTTATAAGTGAGAACATGTATCATTTGGTTTTCTGTTCCTGATTTAGTTCACTGAGAATAATGGCTTCCAGTTGCATTCATGTTGCTGCAAAGGACATGATTTCATTCTTTTGCATGACTGCATAGTACTCCATGGTGTATATATACCATATTTTCTTTACCCAGTCCACCCCGATGGGCATCTTGGTTGATTCCACATCTTTGCTATTGTGAATAGTGCTGCAATGAACATACATGTGCATTTGTCTTTTTGGTGGAACAATTTATTTTCCTTTAGGTATATACCCAGTGATGAGACTGCTGGGTCAAATAATAGTTCTGTTCTAAGTTCTTTGAGAAATCTCCAAACTGCTTTCCACAGTGGCTGAACTAATTTATGTTTCCGCCAGCAGTATATAAGCATTCTCTTTTCCCCGCAACCTTGCCAGCATCTGCTATTTTTTGACTTTTTAATAATAGCCAGTCTGTCTGGTGTGAGGTGGCATCTCATTGTGGTTTTGATTTGCGTTTTCTCTAATGATTAGTAAAGAATATTTTTTCATATATTTGTTGGCTATGTGTGGGTCTTCTTTTCAAAAGTATCTGTTCATGTCCCTTGCCCATTTTTTTATTGGAGTTGTTTTATGCTTGTTATTTTGTTTAAGTTCCTTACAGATTCTGGATATTAGGCCTTTGTCAGATGCATAGTCTGCAATTACTTTCTCCCATTCTGTAGGTTGTCTGTATACTCTATTGATATTTTCTTTTGCTGTACAGAAGCTCTTTAGTTTAATTAGGTCTCACATGTCAATTTTTGTTTTTGTTGTAATTGTTTTGGTTTTGTTGTAATTGTAATTGTTGTAATTAGTCATACATTCTTTGCAAAGTACAATGTTCAGAATGGCATTTCCTAGGTTTTCTTCTAGAGTTTTTATTGTTTTAGGTTTTACATTTAACTATTTTTTTTTTTTTATGAGACGGAGTCTCACTCTGTCGCCCAGGCTGGAGTGCAGTGGCCGGATCTCAGCTCACTGCAAGTTCCACCTTCCGGGTTTACGCCATTCTCCTGCCTCAGCCTCCTGAGTAGCTGGGACTACAGGTGTCCACCACCTTGCCCAGCTAGTTTTTTTGTATTTTTTTAGTAGAGACGGGGTTTCACCGTGTTAGCCAAGATAGTCTCGATCTCCTGACCTCATGATCCACCCGTCTCAGCCTCCCAAAGTGTTGGGATTACAGGCTTGAGCCACCGCGCCCGGCCTTAAGTCTTTAATTTTGTCTTCATTTTTGTATATGATGAAAGGAAGGGGTCCACTTTCAATCTTCTGCATATAGCTAGCCAATTATCCCAGCACCATTTATTGAATAGGGAATTCTTTCCCCATTGTTTGTTATTGTCAGCTTTGTCAAAGATCAGGTGGTTGTAGGTGTGTGGCTTTATCTCTAGGTTCTCTATCCTGTTCTATGGGTCTGTATGTCTGTTTTCATACCAGTACCATGATGTTTTGGTACTGTGGCACTGTAATATAGTTTGAAGTCGAGTAGTGTGACACCTCTAGCTTCGCTCTTTTTGCTTAGGATTGTTTTGGTGATTCGGGCTTGTTTTTGGTTCCATATGAATTTTAAAATAGTTTTTTCTAATTACGTGAAAAGTGTCATTGGCAGTTTGATAGAAATAGCATTGAATCTATAAATTGCTTTAAGCAGTGTGGCCATTTTATCAATATTAATTTTTACATTTGTTTGTATCATCTCTGATTTCTTTCAGCAGTATTCTGTAATTCTCATTGTAGAGACTTTTTACCACCTTGGCAAGCTACATTTCTACTATTTTATTCTTTTTTTTTTTTTTTTTTTTTTTTTTTTTTTTTGAGACAGAGTCTCGCTCTGTCGCCCAGGCTGGAGTGCAGTGGCGCTATCTCGGCTCACTGCAAGCTCCGCCTCCCGGGTTTACGCCATTCTCCTGCCTCAGCCTCCCGAGTAGCTGGGACTACAGGCGCCCGCCACCTCGCCCGGCTAATTTTTTTGTATTTTTAGTAGAGACGGGGTTTCATTGTGTTAGCCAGGATGGTCTCGATCTCCTGACCTCGTGATCCGCCCGTCTCGGCCTCCCAAAGTGCTGGGATTACAGGCTTGAGCCACCGCGCCCGGCCACTATTTTATTCTTTTGTGGCTATTGCAACTGAGACTGTGTTCTTGATTTGGCTCTGAGCTTGAACTTTATTGGTGTATAGAAATGCTACTGATTTTTGAACACTGATTTTGTATTCTGAAACTTTGTTGAAGTCATTTATCAGTTCTAGAATCCTTCTGGCAGATTCTATGAGGTTTTCTAGGTATATAATCATACTGTCCGCAGAGAGAGATAGTTTGACTTGCTCTCCTCCTATTTGGATGACCTTTATTCCTTTCTCTTGCCCAATTGCTTTGGCTAGGATTTCCAGTACTATTTTGAAACAAAGTGGTGAAATTGGACATCCTTGTGTTATTCCAACTTTCAAGGGGAATGCTTACAGCTTTTGCCCATTCAGTATGATGTTGGCTGTGGTTTTCTCTTAGATGGCTCTTATGATTTTGAGGAATGCTCCTTTGATGCCTAATCTGTTGAGAGTTTTTAACATGAAGGGATGCTGAATTTTATTGAATGCCCTTTCTATGCCTCTTGAGAAGATCATGTGATTTTTGTTGTTAATTCTGTTTATGTGATGAATCACATTTATTGATTCATATATGTTCAACCAACCTTGCATCTCAGGAATAAAGCCTACTTGATCATAATAAATTAACTGTTTGATGTGCTGCTGTATTCAGTTTGCTGGTATTTTGTTGAAGATTTTGTATCTATGTTCATCAGTGATACCAGCCCAAAGTTTTCCTCTTTTGTTGTGTCTCTGCCAGGCTTTGGTATCAGAATAATGCTGGTTTCATAGAATGAGTTAGGGAGGAGTCCCTCCTCCTCCATTTTTTGGAATAATTTCAGTAGGATTTCACATCTGGTACAATTCAGCTGTAAATACATCTGGTCCAGGGCTTTTTCTTTAGTAGGCTTTTTACTACTGATTCAGTTTTGGAATTTATTGTTGGTTGACTGAGGATTTTAATTTCCTCTTGTTTCAATCTTGGGAAAGACTGAAAGAATTTACTCATTTCAAGAATTTATTCATTTCTTCTAGGTTTTCTAGTTTGGGTGCATAGCAGTAATAGTCGCTGGTAGTTTTTTATTTTTAAAATTTCTGAGGGGTTGGCTGTAATGTCACCTTTGTTGTTTTGTTGTTTCTGTATTTATTTGGATTTTCTCTCTTTTTTTCTTATTAATCTAGCTAGTGGTCTATCAATTGTGTTTAATCTTTTGAAGAACAAATGTTTGGTCCCATTGATCTTTTGTACAGATTTTTGTGTCTCAATATATCATTCAGTTCAGCTCTGATTTTGATTATTTCTTCCTTATGATAGTTTTAGGGCTGGTTTGCTCTTGTTTTCTAGTTTCTTTAGGTGCAGCATTAGGTTGTTATTTTGAGATTTTTCTAACTTCTTGATATAGGTGTTTAGTGCCATAAACTTTCCTCTTTAACACTGCTGTAACTGTGTCCCAAAGATTCTGTTATGCCGTGTCTCTGTTTACATTTGGTTTCAAAAAACATTTTTATTTCTCCCTCAAATACTGTTTTTTATCCAAAAGTCATTTAGGAGCAGGTTGTTTAACTTCCATGTAATTATATGGGTTTGATAGATCTCTTTGGTATTGATTTCTGTTTTTATTGTGCTGTGGTCTAACAGTGTGGTTAATATGATTTCAATTCTTTTGAATTTGTTGAGACTTGCTTCGTGGCCAAGCATGTGATTAACATTAGACTTTGTGCTGTGTGGAGATAAGAATGTATATTCTGTTGTTGTTGGGTGGAGTGTTCTGTAGTTGGTTATCAGGTCCAATGAGTCAAGTGTCAAGTTTCAGTCCAGAATGTCTTTGTTATTTTTGTGCCTCAAGATCTAACACTGTCAGTGGGATGTTAAAATGCCCCACTATTACTGGGTGGTTGTCTAAATCTCTTCATAAATCTATAAGAACTTGTTTTATGAATCTAAGCACTTCAAATATATATGTACACTTGGGTGTACATATATATTTGGGATAGTTAATCTTGTTGGATTGAGCCCTTTATCATTATATAATTCTCTTCTTTTTCCTTTTTCATTACTGTTGGCTTAAAGTTGGTTTTATCTGACATAAGAATAGCAAGCCCTGTACCTTTTTGTAACCTGTTTGCTCTATAAATCTTTCTCCATCCCTTTACTTTGAGTCTAGGGGTGTCATTACTTGTGAGATGGGTCTCGAAGAGAGGGTCTTGCTTGTATATTCAACTCGCCACTGTATACCTTAGCCAATTTACATTCAGAATCAATATTGAGATGTTAGATTTTGATCCTGTTATCATACTGTTAGATGATTGTTATGTAGACTTGATTGCATAGTTGCTTCATAGTGTTAATGAGCTATACACATCAGTGTGTTTTTGTGGTGGCAATTATTTTATTATTCTTTCATTTCCGTGTTTAGCACTCCTTTTAAGACTTCTTGTCAGGTAGTGCTCATGGTAATAAATTTCCTCAGCATTTGCTTCTCTGAAAAGGATTTCCTCTCTCCCTCGCTTATGAAGCTTAGTTTGGCAGAATATGAAATGTCTTCTATTTAAAGATGTTGAAAGTAGGCCCCCAATCTCTTCTGGCTCGTAAGGTTTCTGCTGAAAGATCTGTTGTTAGCCTGATGTCATTCCCTTTGTAGGTAACCTGCCCCTTCTTTCCAGCTGCCTTTAAGATTTTTTCTTTGCATTGACCTTGGAAAATGGTGACTATGTATCTTGGGGATGGTTATCTTACATAGTATCTCACATGGGTTCTCTGAATTTCTTGAATTTGCATGTCAATCTCTCTAGTGACACTGGGAAAAATTTTGTAAATTATATCCTCAAATATGTTTTCCAAATTGGTTACTCTCTCTTCTTCTCTTTCAGAAATGCAAATGAGTGACAGGTTTGGTCTCTTTATATAATCCCATATTTCTTCGAGGTTTTGTTCATTTTTTGAAATTAAGTTTTCTTTATTTTTGTCTGCCTGTGTTGCTTCAGAGAAGTGGTCTTCGAGCTCTGAGATTCTTTCCTCAGCTTGGTCTATCCTGTTGGTAATGCTTACAATTGTATTTTGAAGGTTCTTTCTCATTCGTGAATGCTGATGTTCCTTTATCCTTTGGAATTGCTGTCCTGTGGGTGGGCTTTTTGCTTTTACAATCTTTATTGACCTTGAGAGTCTAACTGTAGTGCAAGTTGGGTATAGTTGAATGGCTTCCTTTCCAATGCTTGGAGAGAAGCAAAGCTCAGCTCTGCACTCCTGGCCTGTGTGCTCTAATCCAGGGTGGCTGGGACTGGGTCCATGGCTCTGTCTTCTGGTCCCCCAAGGTCAAGCCCCAGCTAAGCTGGAAGGGCCAAGGTACTCCCAGACTGCCGGCAACAGCACTTCATAGGAAACAACAAGGAAGGGCCGTGGACATAAGTGCTCCAGCAGGGACAGCAGGAGTGCAGCAGACGGGAGGCAGTCCAGCAGGGGTGCCACAGGCAAACGTGCTTTGGAGGGATGGTGGTGGGGCTGCAGGCAAACATATTCCAGTGGGAGGCTGTCAGCAAATGTGCTCAGTGGGGCAGCGGGGGCCGCTGCCGAAAGCACAATGGCGGTGGCTGTTGGCAAAAGCATTCCAGCAGGGTAGCAGAGACCACAATGGATGTGTCCCAGCATGTTCAGGCAGGGACTCTGGCAGGGGCTGGCATGCACATTACACTCATCCCTGTCCCATGGGAAACAGCCCTGCTTTCTCCAGGTCAGGCAGATTACATAGGTCAGAGCCGCCCATTCCTTTAGAGCTGTTCAGGGCCTGGAATATGTCCCAGCACTCAGCAACCCCATGCGTGGTTCCCAGCTTCCTCCACCTTCACTCCTGGCATCTGCACCATCTCTACACCCTCTCTCAGTGTGTTCTCTCAGATGATCTGTTTGGAGTATGCCCATCTACTCAACATTCTGGTCTGTCTCGTGGAAGTGTCTAGCCAGCCATCTTACCCAGGTCCCTAGATTTTTAAAACAGTTATTTTAACCTAGCTTCATCTTCCATTTCCTAACCCTTATACTTCCATCTCTCCTCTCACAAACCCGTTAAGCCTAACGTTTTCACTTACTTATTTTGCATCTAATTATTCTCTAGATAAACTTGTACACTGCCTCATTTTTCTCTCTGGAATGATGTGTACTATTAATTATCAATTAAACTTGTTATTATTAATTTAATTAAGCTTTGTTCTTTTAACCAGTTGGCTTGGGCAAACCTGGTCTTATAGTAACAATATATACCAGATTTGAAATTTCTTTTTCAAGGAGAGAAAAATTAAAATGTATGTAAAAATTTAATTTGTTGAGTTTCACCTATTTGAAAAATCTAATCTTCATTTAATTACAGAGCAATGTTTTACCTTTTGTGGCTTATTTTTTAAGAAACTGGTTAAGTCTGTGCTATTTCAGGGATTTCTTTATATCTGAAACAGAAGGACTGAAGAACTGTCAAAAGTATTTATCTGAAAGCAACTGATAGATTGCTTAAACTACTGTTATTTTTGCTGTGTTATTTCACACATTCATTTTTAGCAGGCAATGCAAAATGAGCACAGCCTTCTTAAAATCAGTTTTCTTTCATTCTAAAAGTATTGTGTAAAGTTAACCATACCCTTCAAGTAAATGTATAGTGTATAAAACTTCAATGGAAGACAGATTGACACAATCCAGTCCTTTCTTAAAGAAAATGTTACCCAAGGATATTTTAGTCAAAAATGTGAACCTACTCATTGCCACACATCAGTTCTTGAAAATCAGACATCCCTTCCAGGATTCTGGCAGAAAGCAGGAAAATCTATGAACTTCACAAAAGTAAACAGGAACAAAACAATATTTATTATCATATTTTCTTTAGTTTGTCGATTTCAGTCTCATATCTAATTTCATAAAAGCATGATGCAGAGATTCTCCTGAAAAAAAAAGTAATTGATCCTAGTTACTAAGTTAGACGGCACACTTATAATTTTGATTTTTCACCCTATCAGAGTAAAGCTTTTAATATCACTCAGTCACTTGTGCAAAAAATCTTAACACTATCAAAAATCCAGTTAACACACTCCCTCTGCTGGTTAACAGCTGTCTTCCTCAAGCTTAAGGACATCCTAGCTCATCATCTCTTCCTTGAATATATGGTTCCCTGACACACAGATTTCCTATGTTATACTTCTTTTTAAAGAACCAAGTTACCTAATTCAGCTATGAATGAACAGGTAAATAAAAACTTCTTTAAAAATAGATTTTTTTTGAATGGCTTATTACTAAACTAATGCTAACTACAAAACCTTCCTTCTTTCTAAATTCAAACCGTTTTTGAGAAATTTGATAGCACTGAATATATTTTTACCCTCCTCTCTTTTATCCTTCAAATTAATCTGGTGAAAAATACTATTTTTTCTTCATTTACAATGATCACTTCTAAAAATGATTACTACAGTTTTACTGCTTCTTAAGATAGCTAACTACATAACCTTTGATATCATAGAATACTTCCTAAAATATTTGGAACATTAAATGTAAAAATTAAAATGCACACAAAAAAGTATTAATTGCATTCTATCTATTCAAAAGACTCATTGTCAGCTAATTAATGTACAATATCTTTATTTTATTGCTTCAATCTCCATCCTGACAACTGCCTTCCCAGTCTAGGTCACAATATTCCTCCATTTCCAGTTATTTCCTGGCTCTGATGCTTATAATTACACCAATACAAGGAAAGTTTCCCCAAACCAGGAAAATGTCCCTAAACCAAGATAATAATCTCACTTCCTTGCCCATAAATCTATAGTCATTTTGAAAAAGAAAGAAAAAAAAAACACATAGTTTATTTTCTCCATTTGCTTTTAAGGAAGCTGTAAATCCCCTAAAATTAGTTACAAAATTTTGCCTCTTTATATATATGTATACATGTGTATATCCTTCCTCTGGAGAAAGGGTTGCATGGACTTCATTCAGTTATCAAAAAAATTAATGACACCCCTCCAAAATATGAGAACTTATTTCTTGGCCGGGCACGGTGGCTCACACCTGTAATCCCAGCACTTTGGGAGGCCGAGGTGGGTGGATCATGAGGTCAGGAGATCAAGACCATCCTGGCTAATACAGTGAAACCCTGTCTCTACTAAAAATACAAAAACAAAATTAGCCGGGCGCGGTGGTGGGCGCCTGTAGTCCCAGGTACTTGGGAGGCTGAGGCGGGAGAATGGTGTGAACCCAGGAAGTGGAGCTTGCAGTAAGTGCAGATCACGCCACTGCACTCTAGCCTGGGCGACAGGGCAAGACTCTGTCTCAAAAAAAAAAAAACAAAAAAACAAAAAAAAAAAAAAAAAAAAAACCTTATTTCTGTGTCTGCATATACCTTGCCCTGCTACACATACAGGTGATGTATATCCTTATTGGATAGGTCCAATATCCTTATTGGACCTATGCTCTGCTAAGTCCTATGCCTGGAATGGCCTCCCCTTCCACACTCATCTAGCAAAGTCTGTCCTTCCTTCAGGACACAGTAAAGTAACACCTTCTCCATGATGCTTACCCCAACTACTCTAGCCCATATTGGACGCTATACTTTCTGAAGTCCTATTACACTTTAAACAATGGCACTTTATTTTAGCACTTAATCATTCTCTAATTATTTTCCAATTATGATCTAATAACAATTTCCTAATATTTATTTCATAAGTATTGATTTTATTTCCCCAACTAGACTGCACATATCTTCTTCGTATCCCTTAGTATGTCTTTTTCATTCATTTGGTTGTGAGTTTCCTATGGGAATTCCCATAGGAATTTCCTATACCCATTCCCAATGTCCAGCAACACACCTAGCACAGAGATTCCCTAAATGTTTGATGAATAACTATAAATTCTCTGAAGGAAACTGATACGGTTTGGCTGTGTCTCCACCCAAATCTCTTGAATTGTACCTACCGTATTCCTACATGTTGTGGGATGGACCCACTGGGAGTCAATTGAATAATGGGGCTTCCCCCATAGTGTTCTCGTGGTAGTGAGTAAGTCTCACAAGATATGATGGTTTTATGAGAGGTTTCCCTTTTCGCTTGGCTCTTATTTTCTCTCTTGCTTGTGACCATGTGAGATGTGCCTTTTGTCTTCCATCATGATTGTGAGGCCTCCCCAGCCACGTGGGGCTGGGACTGTGAGTCCATTAAACCTCTTTTTTTTTTTTTTTAAATAATTACCCAGTGTCAGGTATGTCTGTATCAGCAGGGTGAAAACAGACTAATACAGAGACAAACATCTCATTATTATGCTTCCTTCAATTTACAGGTATTCAAATAATATTTATGGATTTAAAAAAGATTTTGTTAAAATACTCACAATCTAAGCTTTTCCTTACTTGGAAAATAAAACAAGAGGATATGCCACAGCATGTCTTGGAAGTTATAAGCACTAAATACTTCAGACTCTAAGGAAGATGCATAGTTCCCTACAAAATATTTATAATTATACAGGAAAAGAAATGGACAAAAGAAAACCCAAAATCTTAGTTTTATGGGGATAACATCCATATTTTCCATACATGATGTCAGAGCCTGATGGTAAGTTTTCCTATTACAAGATATAAAGTAATGTCTCATTACATGGTTTTCTCTTTGGCCTCAATGGAACAGTTTACTGTCTCATTAGAGGCTATCCAATATAACACAATTTTTGCATTAAAAAGATACAGAGGTGAAACAAAAAAGGCAGAATGCAAAATACCTCAGTTCAAGTTCAAAAACTTGAATGCATTAATGAAAAACAAAATAAACTAGTTGTTCTCAAGCCTGAACACCATTCAAATTAACTGGAAAACTTTCAGAAAAAATACACATACCAGGATCCCAACCCCAGACTTAATTACCGTAAGGTGAGGTTTACATATTTTAAAGCTCCTCAAGTAATTATTTTTATGTATATAATTTCAACATTTATTTTAGATTCAGGGGGTGCATGTGCAAGTTTCTTATATGTGTGTATTGTGTGATGCTGAGGTTTGGGGTACGATTGATCTTGTCATCCAGACGGTAAGCATAATACTCAACAGATAGCTTTTCAACTCTTCTCCCTCCCACTCCCACATCTAGGAGTCCCCCATATCTATTGTTGCCATCTTTATGTCCATGTGTATCCAACATTAAGTTCCCACTTACAAGTGAGAACATGCAGTATTTGTTCCTATGTAAATTACATGTTCCTATGTAAATTTACTTAGGATAACAGCCTTTGACTGCACCTATGTTACTGCAAAGGACAGGATTTCATCCTTTTTTATGGCTGCATTGTATTCCATGTGTACATGTACCACCTTTTCTTTACCTACCCCTGATGGACATCTAGGTTGACTCTATGTCTCTGTTCTTGTGAATTGTGAATAGTACTGCATGTGCCTTCTTGGTAGAATAATTGATTTTCCATTGGATATATACTCAGTAATAAGACTGCTGGGTCAAATGATAGTTCTATTTTAAGTGCTTTGTGAAATCTCCAAACTGCTTTCCACAGTGGCTGAACTAATTTACATTCCCACCAGCAACATACAAGCATTCCCTATTCTCTGCAGCCCCACTAGCAAAATCATTGTACAAAAATCAGCAGCATTTCTATACACCAATAACATTCAAGCTGAGAGCCAAATAAAGAATGCAATCTCATTTACAATAGCCCCCAAAAAATAAAGTACCTAGCAATACATCTAACCAAGGAGGTGAAAGATCTCTACAAGGAGAACTACAAAACACTGCTGAAAGAAATCACAGATGACCCAATAATTGTAACATAAGGTTAGATTTGAGAACCTCTGCCATGAATTTAATGAAAATTGTATCTCAACAGTGTTTTCTGGGATAAATAATATAACATAATAAACTTTAAATTCTGTAATATATATTCCAGACATGAATGAGAAAAATGAGGGAGGGAGTTATGAAGGGAAACAGGGAAAGGAAAGACTAGAGGAATCACAGAGGAAGAGAAAGGTAAGAGAGATATGATATGGTAAAACTCAACCTTAGCCATCCTCAGATCAACAATTAGAAAAAAAATATAGCTCTAGAATTTTACAGGCTCCCAGATATTAGTTAGCAGGATACTGGCCCTTCCAAAGATCATTTAATTAAATTGTCTCATAAGTCCTTTATTCCAAAGTCCCTTGATATTCACATGTGGTTCTCAAATATAGCTGATAACGGATGCAATTCAGATTTTTCTTTTAACTATAATTTTCCTATTCCACTCCATAGGATTCTGATTCAATAAAACCACCATGGGGTTCAAAAGTTTATTTCATAATAAGTTTTCCAGGGATGTTACCATCAGGATAACTGATCTAGATTATTAGGTAATGAACTCCTTGAGGGTAAGATCATGCCCACTTCAGGGTTTCTCAAGTACAGCATACTAAAATGTTAATGCAACCCTACTGTATTAGTCTGTTTTCACACTGCTGATAAAGACATACTGAGACTGGGCAATTTACAAAAGAGGTTTAATGGACTTACAGTTCCACATAGCTGGGGAGGCCTCACAATCACAGCAGAAAGCAAGGAGGAGCAAAGTCACATCTTACATGGATGGCAGCAGGCAAAGAGAGAGAGCTTGTGCAGGGAAACTCCTGTTTTTAAAACCATCAGGTTTTGTGAGACTTATTCACTATCACAAGAACAGCACAGGAAAGACCTGCCCCCGTGATTCAATCACCTCCCATTGGGTCGCTCCCACAACACATGGGAATAAAAGGTGAGATTTGGGTGGGGACACAGCCAAACCATATCACCAACCATGTCATCTACTTAGCAAATCAGATTTTTGAAACAGGGGAGGGTGTCTTGAGATTGTGTATTTTTAACAAGCATTTCCAAGGGATTCTATGATTAGGGAAGTTTTGGAAACACTGAACTAGGGGGAAATAAATGCAATCTAGGAATAACCAAATAATATTTAGACCAATAAATACACAGAAGCAGTTAGTTAATGTAGATTGAAAGGTATGAAAACAGTGCCTCAGATGTAAAAAACAAGGAAGACACTATTTCACCAGAGCATATGGGAGAGTAGTTAAGAAGCATAGCTTTTAATACTAATCATTCTCATTAAATCTGCTTATTCCTTCCACTTCAATTAATGATTTGAACTGGCTAACAATAAAACCACAAATATACTGATATCAAATAAAACAAAAATGCCAATTTATAAAGATGGAAGGTAGAAATTACATCCAGAAAACTCTGACTAATGAACACTACCACAACTGAACTCAAAGCTTTGCCCTGAGCTTCCTAGCAGCCTAAGCAAAGGGTAATATGATATGTTACACAACTCTCATTGTCTAGTAGAAGAAATCACACCAGTTCATCAAGAGAAACAAATATTTTTTAAACCTGTGTGTTAGAAAAAATTTGTCCCAAGGGTCTTAATAGAAGGAACATTGAGAAGGTAATGGGCCATGACCTCTAAAGCAATAAAGAACAAAGAATGTCATTCAACATATGGCTATTTTTTATATCAAAGCCTTAGTAAAAACAAAGGTCACAATGATTTTGTAATGCTATAAGGACTTCTGGTAACTTCCTCCAACAGAATAATGATTAATATCACATAATAACTCAAGAAATCTTAAGAATTAAGTTCATTAAGCCTGTAGTTTCCGAAATTAATTTTTCTGCTAAGAAATGGAAGTTCCTATACTGCTAGAACCTCTGAATTGGGACCAGGAAACTATATGTAGAACAAATGATTCTCAGATGATGGTAGAGGCACCACCTCCTAGAAATGTCAGTCAAAAGTCAGTTGCTGGCTGGGTACGGTGGCGTACATCTATAATCCCAGCACTTTGGGAGGCTGAGGTGGGTGGATCATGAGGTCAGATCGAGACCATCCTGGCTAACACGGTGAAACCCTGTCTCTACTAAAAATACAAAAAAAAAATTAGCTGGGGGTGGTGGCTGGCACCTATAGCCCCAGCTACTTGGGAGGCTGAGGCAGGAGAATGGTGTGAACCCAGGAGGCAGAACTTGTAGTGATCTGAGATCGTGCCACTGTACTCTAGCCTGGGTGACAAAGCAAGACTCCATGACAAAAAAAAAAAAAAGTTGCTGCTGCTTCAGTTGCTCTGTTTCGAGACAGCAGAAACTAGCAAGGGACTGGCAGGTACACAGTTGAAGGTAAGAGGAACCATGGTCTCTGGGATCAGTTTGTCCAAGTGCAGCCCATTCCCTTTGGTAGCCTGCTAGAAATGCATATTCCTTTGACCCACCCCAGAGCTGAGGACTCCTTCTCAGTGGTGGAATAGAGGAATCTGTATTTTAAGTAATACAATTGCACAATAAAGTTTGAAAACCTCTATACTAGCTATTGACCATATTAATGGAGAAGAAGGAATAAAAAGATAACTTAATATGAAAAGTGACATTCCTGGCCAGGCACAGCGGCTCACGCCTGTAATCCCAGCAATTTGGGAGGCGAAGGCAGGTGGATCACCTTAGGTCAGGAGTTTGAGACCCTCCTGGCCAACATGGTGAAACCTCTTCTCTACTAAAAATACAAAAATTGGCTGGGTATGATGGTACACACCTGAAATTCCAGCTACTCAGGAGGCTGAGGCAGGATAATCGCTTGAACCCAGGAGACAGAGGTTGTAGTGAGCCCAGATCACACCACTGTACTCCAGCCTGGGAGACAGAGCAAGATTGTCTCAAAAAAAAAAAAAAAAAAAAAGAAAGAAAACAAAGAAAAGAAAAGTGACATTCCCGACTTGAAATATAACTATGGGGGAGGCCTGCTGGAGGAGTTTTCACAAGGAAAGTCAAGATCTCTTAGCAATTTCAATTGTTTCAGCCCTCAAACCAGAAATCAACTGAAAGTTGCATCATGCATGATGAATAATTAGTTTCCAGCACCTTTCAGCTCCAGGAAATGTCCTAATATAGTATCAACTGGCATCCCAGACCTGTGCTTCCAAATTTAATCATCCTTCCTCAGAAATCCTTCTTAACACCAGAGCCAGAAGAGAATTTTTAGTTCATCTAATTAAATTTTCTCAGTTAAAAAAAAAAAATCTGAAGGTAAGGTCATGCCCAAGGTGACACAGCTAATTTTGGCACATAGAGCTCAAAACATCAGGTCCCTAATACTACCATAGCCAGTTATTTCTATTACAGACTTGCTAATTCAAATTAAAATCATTGGTTTTTTAATGAAAGGCAGAACCTAGGGGTTATGAAAGCAAGAACTTAATTCTTTTAATATACTACTTTTTATATACTAGGAAGATACTGGCCTGTCCCCCTTAAATGTTAATTTTTTAAGGGAGGGGATGGGACTTGGCTTAATACTAGCTTTGATTTTGGTTTTTGTTTGCTGTTTGTCATGTTGTGTTTTGGTTTGAGCGATAATATATTTGCTGATCCAGCCAATATCTTTACCCAGACTCCACATTTATCAGGTTACCACTTTGAGTGGGAGTGAAATACAGGCCTTTGAAAAAACTGACCCTAAAGGGCTTCTTGTTGATCCGGAGTACTGCCTTGACATTTGTGGTATAACGTTATAAAAGTCCGGATGCCTCTGCATCAAGCAGAAACCTACCCCATGGTAAAAAGAGTTCCTTCCTGAGATTTTCTAACAATACTTCCCAGCCTTCCTGGTGTGAATTAATCCCGCCTATAAATGAGTTTAGCCCAAATAACCTAAATATAGATCTAACCCTGAAATGATACATTTTGACCTTATATTCAATACTAACACAGAAAGAAATAACACTTTTTCACTAGAGTTTTTATCTACTACTGTTATTCAGAAGCCTTCCTAATGATCTACAAATCTGCTTCTAAAAAGATGCTTTCGAAGTGAAAACCTCAAAGTAAACACTAATTATTTTTCTGAAACTTTTCATGAGTATATATATGTATGTATATACACTTTTTCTTTTTCCTTCAACTTACATTTATCTGTGCATCAGCCTTGTTAGAGGTTGATTGGAGTGGTCTTAAAAGCCTACTAGTGGAAGCTCTGAGTAAGAGAAAAGATTAGCACACATCTCGAGAAAACAGGCTTAGCAAACAACTCCTGCACTTACCAGAGGCTGGGAAACTCTGATGGGAAGTGCTGTTTTACCTGAGATTCTATTCCGGGAAAGAAAGTGTTTACTAAAACTTAATGCAACTAACACTGTGAATAGATGTGCCTTGTTTAGATTTGTGGAATTTTTAAAAAGTTATCAAATGGGACAATCATAAAGAACAAATTCCACCCAAAAACAAAGTTGAAGTTTGGTGTAATTTCTATCGTCATGATGCAACATTTGTAAACTACTATAGATGCAACATTTGTAAACTACGATAGGTAGAGACATTCTTAAGAATTTTCATTGATTATGATTACATTTTTAAAAGACCCCTTACACTATATCTCCTGAAGGAGATATAGCCAAAATAGAAGCCTTTCATCTATTGGCCATACAATGCACATCAATTAATTATTTACTAGATGGAATGCATTGTTTTCTGTACCACCAATTGGAAAGAATTCTTTGTATTCATTCAAACATTTCCTATAAGTCTTCTTTGATTCTAAGATTCAGAATACAAATAACAATAATAATAATAATAATATTTGAGTTTATCCTCTCTGGAGTCTGTTGACATGTAAGAAAATAACTACAATTCTTCGTGGTAAGTGCTAGAAGATGTTTAAATGCAAACAAGCCTTTGAAATAATTGACTCCTTTCCTAGGATGAAAACAGATTTATTTCAAAGCCCTCTCCAAACTGAGGTTTATAGGATGAAGATTTGTGCAACTCTGAGAAGGCCTTCCCAGCAAAGAAAATGCAAGACTATGGATGCAAAGGCAGGCTTTAGCGTGCTGAGATGACGATAAATATTTTGGTACATGTGTTTGTGTGCATGTGTGTGTCTCTATGTTTGGAGTGGGAATGGAAAGAGATTAGGGCAGAAAAATAGAAGCCAGATTCTAAAAGGGCTTATATGTTCAGTGCTCTATGCAATGGCCTTTTTCTAAAAATGTATTCCATAAGTGCTGGGAGTTACAGAGAATCAAAACTAAAAGAGTGGGTGAGTGGATGTGGGGACAAAGATAATGAAAAATATATACAGTATAGTTATCTGACTGTTACATGTGATAATCTGTAGAGTTTAACCAGAAATATGTCTCTGTTTCTGGAGTTAACATATCTGTGGACAGAGGTTTGAAGCAATTCTTAACTTTTAGAATCATAGTGAATTTATTATAAAACAATAAATTTTGGAATGTTTTAGGGCCAATATCTATGCTGTCTTGAAGTTAGTGTTTATGCTTTCACTGAATTTAGATGTTTCTATCCCTTTTTATCTGTAGTCTCTATCTCTGTTCCACATTTTTATCTTCTACATTCTGACTTCTACCCATGTCCAGCTGCAATGGGGCTTCAATGGGTCCTAAGCCATTACTCTTCCTTAGCAGCACGTAGAGACTTCTGTAAAACAGCTCAGGTGCATGTCAACTGAACACTTGTCTAAAAATAAAATAAAAATACATAAATATGAATTGAGTGCTTTAAACACAGAACTATAAACAACCAATGCTAAAAACAGAACAGAAATATAAAAATGCAATTTGTAAGGGCTTTTCAAGGTCTAAGAGAAGTAGTGCTCATAGAATATAGATTGATGAAAATATTGACTTCCAATCAGCCCAATCAGTCCACCATCAATTGTCCCACTTTCAAAGTATGAGGCTATCCAGAGCAATGAAGCAAGAGAAAGAAATAAAAGTCATCCACATAGAAAGAGAGGAAGTCCAACTATCTCTTTTCAGAGAGATATAATTCTACGCCTAGAAAACCCCATCATCTCTGTCCAAAGGCTCCTAGAACTGATAAACAACTTAAGCAAAGTTTCAGGATACAATACCTACTAATAAAGCTTACCAAGGGGGTAAAAAATCTCTACAATGAGAATTACAAAACACTGCTCAAAGAAATCAGAGATGACACAAACAAATGGAAAAACATTCCATGTTCACGGAGAAGAAGAATCAATAATGTTAAAATGGCCATACTGCACAAAGCAACTTACAGATTCAATGCTATTCCTATCAAACTACCAACATCATTTTTCACAGAATTAGAAAACAAACTATTTTAAAATTCATATGGAACCAAAAAAGAGCCAGAACGGCCAAAACAATCCTAAGCAAAAAGAGCAAAGCCGGAGGCATTACAGTACCTGACTTCAAACTATACTGTGAGGCAACAGTAACCAAAACAGCTTGGTATGGTATAAAAACAAAAACAAAGGCCAATGGAACAGGTTAGAGAACCCAGAAATAAAGTTGCCCACCTAAAACCATCCGATTTTCAACAAAGTTGACACAAGCAAGCAATGGGGGAAACTCCTATTCAATAAATGGTGCTGAGATAACCAGCTAGCCATATTCAGAAGATTGAAATTGAACCACCCTTTCCTTTCACATACAAAAATCAACTCAAGATGGATTAAAGACTTAAATGTAAAACCTAAAACTATTTTTTTTAAAGCCCTAGAAGAGAAGTTAGGAAATATCATTTTGGACATTGGCAAAGAATTTATGAGTAAGTCCTCAAAAACAATTGTAACAAATACAAAAGTTGACATGTGGGACCTAATTAAACCAAAGAGCTTCTGCACAGCAGGAAAAACTATCAAAAGAGTAAACATAAAACCTATGGAATAGGAGAAAATATTTGCAAACTATGCATCCAACAAGTGTTTAATGTCCAGAATCTATAAGGAACTTAAATGAATCACAAGCAAAAAACAAACAACTGCATTACAAAATGGACAAGGGACATGAACAGATACTTCTCAAAAGAAGACATGCATGTGGCCAATAAGCGTATGAAAAAGTGCTTAATGCTAATCATTAGAGAAATGCAAATAAAAACACAGTAAGTTACCATCTCCCACTAGTCAGAATGGCTATTATTAAAAGTCAAAAAATAGCAGATGCTAGACAGGCTGCAAAGAAAAATGAATGCTTATATACTGCTGATGGGAATGTAAATTAGCTCATCAGTGAAAAAAAGTAGTTTAGAGACTGGAAAGCTGTTTGAGAATTTCAAAGAACTTAAAACAGACTACCATGTGACCCAGCAATCCCATTACTGGGTATATACCCTGAATAATATAAATCATTATACCATAAAGACACATGCATGGCATATGTTCATTGCAGCATTATTCACAATAGCAAATACATGGAATCAATCTAGATGCCTATCAACCTATCAATGATGGACTGAATAAAGCAAACATGGTACATATACACCATGGAATACTACTTAGCCATAAGAAAGAACAAAATCATGTCCTTTGCAGCAACATGGATGGAGCTGGAGGCCATTATCCTAATCTCAATAGTGCAAGAACAGAAAACCACATATTCTCACTTATAAGTGGGAGCTAAACATTGAGAACACTATGAACACAAAGACAGTAACGACAGACAGTGGAGCCTACTTGTGGGTGAAGAGTGGAAGAAGGGGGAGGGAGGGAGGAGAGTGAAGATGGAAAAACTACATATCAGGTACTATGCTTATTTCCTGGGTGACAAAATAATCTGTACAGCAAACCCCTACAACATAAAATCTACCCATGTCATAAACCTGCATATGTATCCCCTAAGCCTAAAATAAAAATTGAAAACAAAAAGTGAGAGGCTATCATTCATGGTTGACTTCCAGGTGTGTGTTAAACTGAAGCAATTTGTCATTAGTCCACTAAAGAGGTTTGAAACTACATCTGATTATTACTTCATACTACGGCTATTGAACTGTCATTGGATGATTAAACAGGTTTAGAACCAATTTTGTTCGTTTACTGGCTGCCAGGAGCATAGAACAATCAGTCTTTTCCTTAAGTTTATCTAAAGACAAACCATATTCTAAGACTTTTGGCTCCATGACTTCCCAAATCACATCAGCATGGGCTAAAGACCCATAATCTCCTCTCGTAGCTAAGGTGTCCTCTGCCAAGTTTCTGAAATGATTGCATTTCTTCCTGGCCATAAAACTGATCAGAGTGGTAAGTAAACTTCACGTGAAAGAAATAGCTCTAATTTAACACAAACTCCTAAAAGACAATTGAGCCATCCACTTGTCCCTGACACAAATCAGCACAAATGCCAAAAATATTGCCCCTTTAGCAGCAACTCCTGCTCCCTAACATCAAAAGATCACATCTTCTGCTACCACCTGGTCCACTTCGATGACTGCCCAACCCTTAGCTAAGCCTCCAACAAAAAGATAAATGGACTGTGGTTCAGCAAGTGTAGAAGAGGCTCAATACCAAAATCAGTAGGTCCCTCAAAAGGAAGGAGGCCATAAACCAGAGAGAAGTTCTAGAGAGATGTTCATCTCAGAATATCTGCTCTTTACAACCCTGATGGAATACCAGTGTTTGACTAAATTAGAGAAAGCATGGTGTTCTGCCTCATGCTCAGTCCTTGCGTATCCATCCTGAGTTCCAGCAGACCCTCTAAGTCTGGGTCCACCGAAAGACTTCTTTACAGTTACAACCCCTTAGTAGAAATTCCATTATAAAATACTGAGAATCTTAAGGCAGTAAGTTGTCAAATAAGCTTTAGAGATTTAGAGGATTTTGGATCCTACCTTTCTATCATTTTCTGTCCATTCTTACATTATTAGTAGAAACAAATTCAGCTTCATAAACTGCTACTAGTTTATCTTGCCAATTAATAACCATTAAATATTCTTGTAACTTAACAGTACAGGAGTCACCAATGTCATCAGTCAAAATAACCCATCATTTTGCCAAGTCAATGCATGGCTCGTCAGCCAAATGAATCCTCCACCACAGATCAGTATCCAAACCTATGGGTACGATGCTCGTCGGAACAGCTTTGTGCAAATGATACAGAGATCTCAACTAAATCCTGTAGGTGATATAAAAGCAGCATTGTGAAAAAATTACAGAAATGAAAGCCTAAGTTAAATTACTCTCAAGCCCATGATGTTCCTATAAGTCATTTGCAAAAGGCTAAGCAGGACTATGAGCATAAATATGCTCTATATAGTTATTCAAGTGAAATAGAAAAGCCATTTTCTGGCCTAAAGCAGCATATAATTAAACGGTAGAAAGTGAACGAACAAATTAAAAACTAGATACTACGTAAAAAGAAAACCTAAGTATAGCTAATACAATTACTCATCCTTCAGTTCTCAACTCAAATACCAGTTCTTCAGACAAGTTATCTTGACCACAATCAGTGTATTCTTGCTCTCAGAGAACTGTTATGACCTCCTTCATCTGGTATTCCCAGTTGTTGTTTTATGTACATGCAGGATTACTTGATTAATGTCTGCCCCTGCACTGGCCTGTAATCTCCATGCAGGTGGAACCCATGCCTGGTTTTTGCTCACTATTGAACCCTCAATATCTAGTCTAATCCCAGCACCTAGTAATATTTCTCAATATATATTTATGAATAAATGATTGATGTAAAATGTCTCCATTATATTTTTATCACTAGTTATAACTCTGAAAAAGTATGGAAAAAATCCACTAGTGGACTAATATTAACTTATTAGGAAATCATATGTGATGGTTAATATTATGTGCCAACTTGACTGAACTAAGGGATGCCCAGATAGCTGGAAAAACATTATTTCTCAGTGCATCTGTGAGCGTGTTTCCAAAAGAGACTATCATTAGAATCAGCAGACTATGTAAAAAAGATCTGTCCTCACCAATGAGTGTGGGCACCATTCAATGCCTGAACAGTCAGAGCCTGAAAAGAACAAAAGTGTGGAGGAAAGGTGAGTCCTCTGTCTTCTTGAGCTGGAACATTCATCTTCTCCTGCCCTTGGACATCTCAGGGCTTCTGACTCAGGACTTATAGCAGCACCCTACCCAACCCTTCCCACCCTCTGTTTCTCAGGTCTTCAGAATCAGATTGAATTATACCAAATACTTTCTTTGTTCTTCACTTTGCAGATGGCAGATAGTTGGACATACCAGTCTTGCAAGTGCATAAGCCAATTTTATATATATATTAAATATTTTGGGTGGTTTGTTATGTAGTAATAGGAATTGGAACAGCTACCATATAAGGAAAAGTAGATGGGTTAGACATTTTATTATTGTTTAAATTTTTAATGTATATAATTTATATATATCATATACAACAAATTATTATATATAATTTAATAATATATAATTTTATATATGTGTTATATTTATATATGTATAGAGATACACACACACACATATCTCCATCCTATTGGCTCTGTTTCAATAGAAAGCCCTGATTAATACATCCAGAAAATGCCACTCCCCTCTCTCTCTCTTTGCCTGTATTTCCTGAGCATCCTAAAATGTGGACTAGAAATACCTAACCATTTATAGCAATAGAAATACAAAGAAAAAATTTAAACAATAATAAAATCTCTAACCAATCTACTTTTCCTTATATGGGAGCTGTTCCAATTCCTACTGCTACATAACAAACCACCCAAAACTTAGAAGCATAAAGCAACACTATTATATCATGCACAGGTTCTTTAGGTCAGGAATTCAGACAAAGCAGAGTGCACTTGGCTGTTTCTGCTCCAAGATATTTACAGCCTCAGCTGGAAAGACTAGAAGGTTGGAGGCGACTCAATTCCTTGGAGCCAGAATCACGCAGAGGCAACTTCACTCACATATTTGGCCATGGGTGCTGGTTGTTGACTAGAACCTCAGCTCAGCGGTTGGCTGAAAACCTACCAGTAGCCACTCAAAGAGGGCTAATTTGGATTTCCTCACATCGGAGTATCTGAACTCTAAGAATGAGCATCCGAAAAAAAAAAATCCAGGCAGGAGCTATGGCATCTTCTATGATTCCTCTTCAAAAGTCACATGGCCTGGCTGCACAGTCCCCAGCCCACCCAGATTTCAGGCCGTGGAGTCACTGACCCTAGCACTTAGTGGGAAGGTGTCAGACTCATGGTGCAGGGTGGGGAAAGCTGCTGTGGCATTTTTGGAATACAAAATCTTCCACATTTTGCTTCGGTTACCAAAGAAGGCTACCAAGTGAAATGCCAAACATCATCTTTAAGCATAATTTGTCACCCAAATCTTGTCACTTTGTGAATCTAAGAAAATCTATGAATTGTGCATTTCTGAGGCTTCTTCATGGCCCCTATTGATAACTTTGCTTTTGTATTAGCTTTTAGCAGAAATGCAAATCCTAAAGGAATTAAAAACTGAAACCCTGACAGAAAAATGGATAAAGGTAAATCACCATTGGAAGAAGAAAAAAAAAGATTAATAAACATGAGAAAACTATCAACCAAAATGTACAAAGTAAAACAATAAGATGATTTTTATCTGCCAAAATAACTGGAAAATGACAATGTCAGCAAGGATTCTATTACAAATGCTGACAGGAAGGAGTATTAGTTATCTACTGATGTGTAACAAATTATCCCCCAAATGTAGCAAATTAAATATTTATTATCTTACCATGTCTGCAGGACACGAATCCAGGAATGGCTTCGCTGGATGGTCCTGGCTCATCAGCTCTCATGAGGAGGCCATCAAGATATTGGCCAGGGCTGCAGTCATCAGAAAGCTAGGTGAAGATTGAAGGATCTGTTTGCAAAATGGCTCACGCTTACAGTTGTTGACTGGAGAACTCAAGTCCTTGCTGACTCTTGGCGGGAGGCTTCGGTTCCTCATTCACCACGTGGACCTCTCCTTAGTGATGCTTACATGTTCTCATGATATGGCAGCTGGCTTCTCCCAGGGCAGGAGATCTAAGAGGAAGCAAACCAGATGCCATCATGTCCTTTATGACCAGTCTGTGTTTCTGTAACCGCATGTTGGTTTACATAGGTTGATGCTATTCATTATGAAAAGGACTACACAAGGGCATAAATACCAAGAGGTAGGTATGTTTGGCATAACCACCAATAAGTTGGCAGAGTCACTTTGGATAGCAATTTTACAACATGTATCAAAAGACTTAAAAACGTTTTATTGCAAAAAAAAAAAGTGTGTGTGTGTATATATGTGTGTGTGTGTATATATATATATAAAATATATATCTCCAGGGTAGGCAGATTCTAGAAATGGAAAGCTCATGGTTTCTGTGCTTTACAGGGGATGAGGAAAAGGCAGAATGGACAGTGACACTTGAATGGGTATGGAGAAGGGAGGCAGCAGAATATATTTCTGAGGATTTGAAAATGTTTAAAATTAGATAGTGGTGATGGTTGCGTAACTTTGTGAATAAACTTTAAAAACAGCTGAATTGGAAAAAACGTTTTATAGCACAAAGTTAGCACTCGAAAATATTTTTGTTGCAGGAATTGTTACCAGTCATGAATCCATACAGGTCTGAGGCAACCTCAATTCTTGCCTCCTCAGAAGAAAGAATTCAACTGAGAGGGGTAGGGCAAAAGGAGAGACAGAGGCAAGCTTTAGAGCAGAAGTGAAAGTTTATTAAAAAGCTTTAGAACAGGAATGAAAGGAAGGGAAGAACACTTGGAAGAGGACCAAACAGTCGAGTTGAGAGATCAAGTGCCCCATTTGACCTTTGAGGTAGGGTTTTATATGTTGGCATACTTCCGGGGCCTTCCATCCTTTCTCCCCTGACTCTTCCCTGGAGGTGGGCTGTCCGCATGTGCAATGGCCTGCTAGCGCTTGGGAGTGAGCATGCACAGTGTCTTTACTGGAGTTACATGCACGCTCACTTGAGGTGTTCGTCCCTTACCAAATGTACTTAGGAGGCCATATACCAATTAAACTCTGCCATTTGGCCTCTTAATGTGCATGCTTGCGCCCACTCACCCTAATCCTGAGATCTTATTGGGAACCTGCTGATCACCAGTTTCTGGTGTTTTCTATTAGGAGGCTGCCTTTCCCTGGCACCAGCTGTGACCAATTATTATTTTAGAAAAATAGTGTAACAACGGTCTGACCACCACCTGATGGTCGCCTGATATTCCTGGTGGGGGTGGGGGGCCTCTCCTGACCTGCTCATTCCTGACTAGTTACCTACTGTAACAGAATTATTAAATGAATAAATAATCCAGTAGTTCCAATTCTAGAAATCAACTCAGAAGAAACAATGAGGTGAAGATGACAAAAATGTATACATCTATATGGTCATTATCCATTATTTGTAACTAAGATGAAGTGGAAGTTGAACCAAATGGGCAAATAAAAGTCATTGAATAAATTATAACACATTATATCTTGATTATTTTGCAGCTATTAAAAATTAAATGTCCAAAAAATTTTAATATGGTCCTGATATAATGTTAAGTGAAAAATGAATAAAGAAAAAAATATAATTAAATATGATTCCAATCAGTTGTATCCATATGGCAGAATAAAGAATGCTGGAAGGAAATATAATAGAGTTAACAACAGTTTCCAGGTTGTGGGTTATAGGTAGTTTTTCTTCCTTCTTTCTGCTTCTCTGTACTTTCATGTTGTTGATATTGCCAATGTGTTGTTTTAATAATTGGAAATATAATTTAAATATTCATTTATTACTTTTCCTCCCAGTGTACTTTCTTCTTACCAACTCATGCAGCCCTGTACAACTTTAGCACTAAGGTCATAACTAAACTTCTGCATTTTCCTATCATGTTAATATTGAAATATTATGCATATGGAGAAACTATATTCCTTATCCTAAGATCTACAATGACTAGAAAGTCATCAATATACATAGCAACTTATCAGACTATATTTTTGCTATCATAAATCTGGGCTGATTTTATTTGCACATCACAAAACTTGCAGCATAAGTCACAGCAATCACTGCTTGAGTAAATATCAGATGATATTACTGCTTGAGTAATATCATTTGGAGACAAACAGATCTTTCGTTTTGTTTTATTTCTTTTTCTTCTTCCTTCCTTTAGGTAAATCTAGTGAGTCAAGACTTTACAAAAATTAGTGTGATGTTTTATCTCCTTGCAACTCTGAAGTTACCTTGCCTGTTGTGTTTACATATAGGAACACTAAAGTCTTTCGCTTAGAAATTCCAAGTGTTGTTACAAATGGTTTATTAAGCCACATATTCCTGCATGGAAATGAAATAACTTGATTACATTAGGTAACACAAACAAGTGTGAAATAACCAACAAAACTTCCAAAGCAAATTCTGAAAATGCCTGGAAAGAGAAGTGTTTTTCCTGAAAAGACAGGCTTCTTTTGTCAAGAGTCTTGAATATTCTTCTCCTGTTTTGCAAATAACCCCAAACGTAAGAAAGAACTTGAATCTTTGCACTAAAACATCTAACACGTCCAAAATTATCTATACAGCAAAGAAAATTTCAATTCTCTTAAAAGTAAAAGTTACCCTGATCTATTACACTTTAATAAGACTATTCTCCATTCTTCTTCAAACATTAATTAAATAAAAGTCTACTCCTATGTATCCACCTTGTTTGAAGTAAAATATGCTTTAAACCAAGAACAAAGATAAAAAGAAATTATAATTAGGACAAGATCAGTAAAATGTTTTCATACATTCATTTTGAGATCTTTAACATTTTATCTCTCCCATCATTAAGCTCAGAAACACAAATCCAGTCAAATATTATATTAATGGAAATGTTCTTCCAGGGTTGGTTTGTAATCTAATAAAACTACTAGAGTTTATAAAACAACTTAAAATTTTCCCCCAAAGAAAGATGAAAACTACATACTTAATAACCAATGCCGAATGAGAGATTGTCTTTTCCTTAGAAATGTAATTCCCCACTTAAACAGTAAGAACTGAGGAAGTAATAAAAATCTTCTTCTCTATAGGCTTTTTATGTCTTCAAATATAAGGATAGAGTATTCTTATGACAGTGGAGCTAAAAACAGGCTATTTACTGGCACATTAGCAAGTTACCCAAAAGCTTTGTGGCAAATTGCCCACCATGTAAGGAAAATGTGTGGATTTTGCTACAAATCCTACAATCAACTAATGTGTTATGAACAGAAGGCCTCCTTTGGGTTCAAGACATAGTATAAATCAATCATTTACACTTACAATTCCAAATTGCATTTCTGACAAATCAACACCTAAAAATGCACAAGTTATTCCTGGAAAATATAAAAACCTATCACTTTAGAAGCATTTGAATAAACAGATTTAAGTTTTCTCTATTCCTTTAAAAGCAAATCACATAAATTTTTAAATTTATCTACCATCATTCTATTTTAAAAGTATATTACATATCTTTAATTCAAATAATACACTATGTTAAAAAAAAAACAGTTAAAAGCTATCCAGAAAGTGATGCTGCCATTATAGATTTTTCAAATAATATCTGTGTTTCTTCACAAACATCTCCTCTACCCATCCTGGAGGCAAAGGGATTTAGCAGTTAAGAGTACAGACTGTGTCATCAGTTTGCCTGATTGGATCAAGGCTCTGCCACGTGCAATGGAAAAGCTACACAACTGCTCATGGCCTCAGTTTTCTGATCTAGTAAATGGGTGAGGTATGTACAATTATACCAATGTGGGAATGATTACATTGTACATACCTCATTAAGAGTTTTTCCAAGGAACAAATAAGTAATATAATTATGGTAAAAGACAGAAATGCATCTGGCACATCATAGTGCTATGTTTTGGGTTTTTTTTTTCTTTTTTTGAGACAGGCTGAAATTTTTGTATTTTTTGTAGACAGGTTTCCCATGTTGTCCAGGCTTACGTTATTTTCTTCTAATCATTTCTGTCCTCATTGCCACAGCTTGAATCCAAGAATATTTCATTCCCTTAAAACTGCTAAACCAGTCTCCCTAGCTCCTTGCTTCTCAGCATCTAAAGCACTCCTTTTTTCCAATAAATTAATAAGTAAATTTATCCATTCACAAAACTCTTGCTCAAATAACTTCAAGAGTTTCTAATTTCTCTGGGGGAAAAAAAAAAAAAAACAAGAGCAACCATCTCATCTTTATAGTCTCCCGTAATTTAGTGGTAACACGGCACTGCCAACATTGTCTTTCTCTGCCCCACTTAATTCAATCAGGCTGTGTCCTTCTCTCCTTGAGCTTCATGCCCATGTCATTCTCCCAACACTCTGCTGTGCTTCTTCTCCTTCTGGAATGTCCTCCCACCAACCACTCTGTCTACCCAACTCCTATTCATTCCTCAAAACCAAGCCCCAATTCATTCACAAAACCTTCCTGTATTATACCATGAACCCACACTGATCTGATGTACCCCACACATACTAAAATTCCTTCTCTAGCAGGCTCATTTGGGTCCTTTGCTATGTATCTTCCTGAATTTTAGTGTTTTGGTGTAGAATTCCCCTGTAAACATAAGACTCCTTCATGCTTAATTTTTAGCATCCCCTCTTTTCCCCCCGCAAACAATTACCCTGTTTCTCTGAGGATCACAGCTATGTTTTACTCATCTTTTGTCAGTGCCATAGCTGAGCACATAACAAGTACTACATGGAATTGATCTGAATATTTATGATCCCTGTCTAGGCAGATGCCATCCTATTAGCATCTTTCAGATAAGGCAGTGTCTTGGAGCTGAAAAAAGTGGAATAATTCTCTGCTGGAGAGTTCATGAAAAAGGGCACAAAATTAGTTTGTCGATTATCCCAGGTTTGTATCTGGGGCCTAAGGAAAACAATAGCGTAAACGTGGGAACCGGGAGCTCAGGCAGCTATCATGGTGTCCTATAGGGAATTACTAATGGGATAGATTTCACCTGTTAAAATCCTGTCAAAGGGGTGAGGCTTGATGGTGACTATTTTAACTTTCTCCTGTCAAATGGCTTGGTTTAGAATGTCTTGGTTTTTTCCTCCCAGTAATTGGGTCTGTTTGATTGAAGGAAGGAATTACTTTATTGTAATGAAGGTGGCAACTTGGAGTTCTGTCCATGCCCTGACCTCAGGCCCCTTGGAATGGCATGGGAAAGTTTCACTCCAATCACTCCAGCCCCTCCACCCTCCTGGCAAGGCAGGTGTTCTCTCTCATCTACAGCCTCAAGGATGGAGATGCAACACTTCCCTCCCTTCTGAAAGCCTCTCTTCACTGTCTTCCCACCTCAGTACCCTCCTCTGCTCTTTTCTAATCTCAACCATAAGCTTCCTCCCCACTACCTTGCAGTTGTCTTTCCTCTGTGTGCTGGTACTACTCACAGTGTAGGAGAGTTACATATTTATCACCACTCAACAGGCAGTTCCTTGAGGTCAGAAATGATAGTTTTTTCATCTGTGTACCCCCAGAAATGCCTTACATATTGTACATCCTTTTTTTTTTTTTTTTTTTTTTTTTTCTGGAGATGGAGTCTCACTCTATCGCCCAGGCTGGAGTACAGTGGCACTATCTCGGCTCACTGCAACCTCCACCTCCCGGGTTCAAGCAATTCTTCTGCCTCAGCCTCCCAAATAGCTGGTATTACAGGCACATGCCATAGCATCTGGCTAATTTTTTTGTATTTTTAGTAGAAACAGGATTTCACTGTGTTGGCCAGGCTGATCTCAAACTCCTGACCTCAAGTGATCCACCCGCTTCAGCCTCCCAAAGTGCTGGGATTACAGGTGTGAGCCACCGCACCTGGCCACATCTTGATAAACAAATAAGTTAATCAACAAATAAAATAATGAAAGGACGAATGCATTCTTCAGCATTTGTCATTTTAGACAGAGAGAAAACTGCTATTTCTGAACACTGCTAGGACTGAGTCAGGCTCTGGCAAGTAGGGTGAACTGATGATACTAAATGCAGCCTTCTCACCTACCATGAGCACAGAGCAAAGCTGCCTGCAGACACCAAAATGTACATTCAGAAAACCAGGGACAACCCTAGGAGAGACACAAGGCTGATCCCCCTCTCATAACAGTAGGACCTCTCAAGGAACTAAAATCTCTTTCCAACCAGAGTTAGGGAATAAGTCACCGGGCACTGCTGATGTTTCTCACTTAAGATATTTTACACTAGAATGGGCTTTCCTGCTTAGGTGGTAAGCCCTTTGGGAAATGACTGCAACAATATTGTGTGCAGCAGAAAGCCCGTTATCACCACAGAGATAATAGCAAAGCCACCTCCAAGGGTAGCGATAAGAAGTCAGTTTAAACTCTTACGAAAGGACTGAGATTAAAGACAAAAATAATTGCAATCTTTGGGGGCAAATCTGTTCCACAACCTTGAATAAAGGAAAGAGAAAAGATAGCAGGTCGTATCTCTATGGATTACTAGTCTCTGCAGTCAATGATTTGAAGTGCAGCAATGGTGTTTTATCCTTATCAATGAATTAATTCTTACATTATACATAGGCCTAAATTAAAAAAAAAAAAAAAAGTTGGGTTTTATAATGAAGAGAAGGGAAGACTGCTGCCAACAAGTAAGATCCTGATTCTTTCTCACTTACTAGTTTGCTCAATGTTTTTCAGAAATCATGCTTAGGAACTTATCTGATGCCCCCGCTCAGAAAATACAATTGACTTTTGTGCTTTCAAACAAAAGACATCTCATCAATGTCAAAGAAATTAATAAGTCTAGCAATACTGACAAGGCTAAATTATAGAAACAAATTAATGGTATTTCAAGCCGTGCCATTTGCATATATTTCTTCATTTTTCCATGAACTAAGAGACTCAATGTTTAAAAGTTTTTTAATATTTTAACTTAGAACATATAGAACCAATAGCAAAGTATAAATATAATACATGCTGTTCATCTTCAATCCAAAACACTCTCTAAAATGAAATATATACATATAAAATCTTCTTTGATTATAACAAAAATACATTTGGTATTTGGTATTGTTACTATGTCTTACAGGTTAGAAAGCTTAGGTGCAGAATTATTAAGCAGAATGTGCAAAGTCATATAACTCACATGCAGTAAAACTCACATTCGAACTTTTCATTCTTGAATTAATAAAATGCAAGTAAGGATGCGTGTGGTGGCTCACGCATGTAATCCCAGCACTTTGGGAGGCCAAGGCAGGTGGATCGCCTGAAGTCAGGAGTTCAAAACCAGCTTGGCCAACATGGTGAAACCCCATCTCTATTAAAAATACCAAAAATCAGTCGGGCATGGTGGCAGGCACCTGTAATCCCACATACTTAGAAGGCTGAGGCAGGAGAATAGCTTGAACCCGGGAGGTGGAGGTTGCAGTGAGCCGAGATCACGCCACTGCACTCCAGCTTGGGCAACAAGAGTGAAACTCTGTCTCAAATAATAATAATAATAATAATAATAATAATAATAATAATAGAAGAAGAAGAAGAAGAAGAAGAAGAAGAAGAAGAAGAAGAAGCAGCAGCAGCAGCAGCAGCAGCAGCAGCAGCAGCAGCAAATAAATACGGAGATCTGGTTGATGAATTAATCAACTTTTATTGGCCAGGTGCAGTGGCTCACGCCTGTAATCCTAGCACTTTGGGAGGCTGAGGTGGGTGGATTGTCTTAGCTCTGGAGTTCAAGACCAGCCTGGGCAACATGGTGAAACCCTGTCTCTACTAACAATACAAAAACATGAGTCGGACATGGTGGTGCACACCTGTAGTCTCAGCTACTCCAGAGACTGAGGCACGAGAATTGCTTGAACCCAGGAGGCAGAGATTGCAGTGAGCTGAGACTGCGCCACTTCACTCCAGCCTGGGTGACAGAGTGAGACTCTGTCTCAAAAAAAAAAAAAATCAACTTTTATTCAACTATTATTCAAATATTCTACGGTTTTTTCCTCAAAATAAATAAGAACATGATTCATCATAAATGTTACAAATGACATCAACAAAGCTCTCCAAATGATGTGAAAAAGCAAATAAGCTGAAAGAAAGATTTTTCCAACAGCAATAACAACAAAAAATATCTCCCTTTGAGAGGTATTTCCAAAGCTTATTGTTTTGAGTAGTGAACTGTGCTTTTCAGAACACCAGTTTTAAAGGATGTTGAGGTATTATGTGGGAATAAAAAGAACTCAACAAAAATCCTTTGCTTCCTATACACTAACAATGAACAATCCCAGAAGGATATTAAGAAAGCAATTATATTTACAATAGAATCAAAAGAGGATAAAATGCTTAGTAATAAACTTAAGTAAGCAGGTGAAAACTTGTACACTGAAAAAATGTTATTGAAAGAAATTAAAGAAGATGTTAATGACATGGTTTTGATTGTGTCCCCACCCAAATCTCACTTTGAATTGTAATAATCCCCATGTGTCAAGGGCAAGGCCAGGTGGAGATGATGGAATTATGGGGGCGGTTTCTCCCATACTGTTCTTGTGGTAGTGAGTAAGTCTCAGGGGATCTGATGGTTTCATGAATGGGAGTTCCCACACACACACTCTCTTGCCTGCTGCCATGTAAGAAGTGATTTTGCTCCTCATTCACTTTCTGCCATGATTGTGAGGCCTCCCCAGCCATGTGGAACTGTGAGTCCATTATACCTCTTTTCTTTATAAATTACCCAGTCTCAGCTGTGTGTTCATTAGCAGCGTGAGAGCAGATTAATACAATCAGCAAGTGAAAGACAACTCATGTTTATGAATTGGAACAATTAATATTGTTAAAATGTCATTACTACCCAAAGCAATCTATAGATTTAATACAAGTCCTATCAAAATCCTAATTGGACTTTCTGAAGAATTAGGAACAACCATATTAAAATTCATATGGAATCTCAAAGGACCCCAAACAAACAAATCAATCTTGAAAGAAAAGAAAGAAGTTGTAAGTTTCACAATTCCTGGTTTCAAAACTTACTATAAATCTATAGTAATCAAAACAGTGTGGTATTTGCAAAAAGACAGGCATATAGAGAGCCCAGAAACAAACCCTGACATATATGACATATATATATGGCATACATAGTCAAATGATTTGGACAAAGGTGCCAAGGCCATTTGATGGGGAAAGAACAATCTTTTCAACAAATGATGCAGGGAAAGCTGGATGTCCACATGCAAAGGAATGAAGATGGACCCTTACCTTACACCACAGACGAAAGTTAACTCAAAATGGATCAAAGATCTAAACATAAAATCTAGAACTACAAAGCTCAGAAGAAAACATAAAGGAAAAGCTTGATGACATTGGATTTGGCAATGATTTCTTAGATATGACACCAACAACAGGCAACAAAAGAAATATAGATAAACAAAACTACATCAAAATTTAAAATTACTGTGCATCAAAGGACAGAATCCACAAAAAGGCAATCTAAGTAAAGGGAAAAGTCATCTGCAAATCATAAATATCTAGAACATATAAGGAACTCCTACAATTGAACAAGAAAAAAATAATTAAAAATAAGCAAAGGACTTGAATAGATATTTCTCCAAAGAAATTATACAAATGGCCAGGAAGCACATGAAAAGATGTTAGACATCACTAATTATTAAGTAAATGCACGTCAAAACCACAACGAGATACACCTTACACCCTTTGGGATGGCTACTATTAAACAAATGAAGATGAAAACACAAAATAACAAGTATTGGTGATGATTTGGAGAAACTGGAACTCTCGTGCGCTGTTAGAGAAATGTAAAGTGATACAGCCACTATGGAAAGCAGTATGGCAGTTCTACAAAATATTAAACAGAATTACCAGATGACCCAGCAGTTCTACCTCTGTGTATATACCCAAAAAATTAAAAGCAGGTTCTCTTTCATAGGATGTTTGTACATCCATGTTCATAGTTGCATTTTTCATGACAGCCAAACATTAGAAGCAACCCATGTACCCACTGATGGGTGAATGGATAAACAAAATGCAGTACATACAAACGATGGAGTATTATTCCACTTTAAAAAGAAAAAACATTCTGACAGATGCTACAACATAGATGAACCTTCAGAACATCATGCTAAATGAAAGAAGCCAGTCACAAAAGGACAAATACTGTATGATTCCACTTACATGAGGTGCCCAGAACAGTCACATTGACAGAGCCAGAAAGTACGATCATAGTAGATGGAGGTGAGGGGAGAGAAACGAGAAGTTATAATTCAATGGGTAAAGTTTCTGTTTTACAAGATCAAGAGTCCTGGAGATGGATGGTGGTGATGATTGCACAACAATATGTATGTACTTAATGCCATTAAACTGTATACTTAAAAATGGTTAAGATGGTAAACTTTAATACTATGTGTATTTCACCCTGAATTAAAAATAATAATACAGTAAAAATAAAAAGAATTCAGTTATCAAGTTGCTTGGGAAATACAAGATTATACTAAGAAAAACTGATATTTTTTATTATAAGACTTCTTGCTATGCCTGTGACTCTGCAAAAGAGAGATAGTATACATAGTGTTTTTCAACCTTCTTTTGTCCACACAGCATTTAATTGGCAGAGTTCCCATCTTTGTTACTGTTCTGTGGAAAACTTTTGAAAACATTGCCTTGGGGGATATTGGGGAAACGGCATTCAATCAGAAACAGAATTTTAATATCTAAAAATAAATTAATTTTATTAATGGAAGAACTGGTACAACATAGGTAAGTAGAGATAGTCACTAAAATGATGAATGATAGAGTTGCGTGTTGTATTGAAGCAGCCTTGAAATGCTGAAGAATAAGTTATGAAGCACAAATTCACATGTATGAGTCCTTTGGGATCCAATTAACTTCCCACTATTCTGTGCCATCTACCATTTTCTAAGTGCCTTCCGTATATCTCACAAGGTGAGGCACATCACCAATGTTATCTAACTTGATTCGATCCTCCCAACAACCTCATGAGAATTATTTTATGGTCACCATTTTCTGGATGAGGAAACTGATGCTAAAAGAGTTTAGGTACCAAGTTACTCAGTACAAAAGTGAGGAACTGATCTCTGCCCCCATCTATGGACTCCAGAGGCCAAGTGTTCATTCATTACTTTGTGTACCTGAGATCACAGTAGCACTGACATTAGCAGTCACACATGGACTAAATCCCTAGGCACAATGAGTAACAAGAACAAAACAATACTTTACATTAATTATTGTTGTGATAAAAAGATAGACGTGAATGAATATTATAAGTATATATACATGTTTCTACTTTATCCAACATTAGATTTTTGGTTTTCTGTTTTTTTGTTTTTTGAGATGTAGTTTTGCTCTCATTGCCCAGGCTGGAGTGCAATGGCATGATCTCAGCTCACTGCAACTTCTGCCTCCCGGGTTCAAGCAATTCTCCTGTCTCAGCCTCCTGAGTAACTCCTGCCACTACACCTGGCTAATTTTTTGATATTTTTAGTAGAGACAGGGTTACACCATGTTGGAGGCCAGGCTGATCTTGAACTCCTGACCTCAGGTGATCCACCCACCTCGGCCTCCCAAAGTGCTGGGATTATAGGCATGAGCCATTGTGCCCAGCCCCAACATTAGTTTTAATTACCATAAATAACGTTTATAATACAAAAGATAAATGCTTGAGGTGACAGACATCTCATTCATTTACTTTGATGTGACTATAATACATTGTATGCCTCTATCAAAATATCTCATATACACATAAATATATATACTTACTATATACCCAAAAAAAATTAGAAATTAAGAAAAATAATAGGTGAATATAGTATTTTTCTTTTTAACATTTCAAAGCTGAAAAATCCATCAATCAAAAGAGTCAACACTATACCTAACTCAAAAATTTTGAAACTTGCAGTTGAAAGTGAGGTAGTCATTTTCCAAGTTAACATAGCAATTGTAGAACATACCCAGATATAGATAACAGAGACATTCAAAATGTCTTCATAGGCCGGGCATGGTGGCTCATGCCTGTATCCCAGCACTTTGGGAGGCCGAGACAGGCGGATCCCTTTGAGCCCAGGAGTTCAAGACCAGCTTGGGCAATATGGTGAGACTCCACCTCTATAAAAAAATGCAAAAAATTAGCCCGGCCTGGTGATATGCACCTGTAGTCCCAGCTACTTGGGAGGCTGTGGTAGGAGGATCACCTGAGCCCAGGAGGCAGAGGTTGCAATGAACTGTGTCCATGCCACTGCATTAGAACCTGGGCGACAGAGCAAGGTCCTGTCTCAAAAAAAAAAACAAAAAAATAAGAGACAGTCTTTAGGTCTTCAAATATTTGCCTTATCTGTCCAATTTCTATTAATCCTTCAGACACTTACTAATAATTGTAGTTCTAGAATGTCTTCCTAGTGGAGGTCTTGTACAGATATCTATTATTTACAAGAAGCCGATGCAAGATTGGCTTGATGCAAGACTGTCACATAGTCTCTTTTTCTCTGATGCTTGTCTTGTTCTATAACTGGACCTGCAGCATCCTAGAACAGGAGAGAGATGGCTTGCATCCAGTGGTACCCTAATAGATGGTAAAAGCTGCAACATTGTGTACCACCACTGAAAATCTCATGACCCAAAGACTGAAGAAGAGCAACCCTTAAGACTCATTGGAGGTGAAGCTGATGCAGACAACTACAGACAAAACCCTTCTTCCCCTAATACCAAGAAAGCTGAGGCTGGTGCTGATTCACAACAGAATTTAGGCTAGCTGTAAATCTCATCTAGGATGTAGTCAGACACCTGTACGGAAACTATCAAGGATTGTTCCTGGACAATAAAATTTGGAAAGAAAAAACAAAACTTCATATGTAACCTTCCTAATAATGCCTTTTCCTATTTAAAATTATAAAGCCAGTCTCATTTTCCTGGTCTGTTTTTTCTAAATACCACCATCTAGTATATATTTTACTTATATTTTTACTGTCTATATCTTCCCTACAGAATGAAAGTTCCACAGAATTTTTTTCTTTTTTGTTCACTGAAACATCCCCAACACAGAGCATAAAGGCATACATAGTAAGCATTCAGAATGAAAGAATGAATGAATGGCCATCAATATCATACAGAAATGTTTTATCCAAATGGATGACCACGTTGCATTTGTCTTATGGATTCATAGAACGTACTTCTATTCGGTACAATTTATTGAGCTCCTCAGTTGACCGGTCTGGAAGGATAATCTTACAGGTCCCTTTCTATATCCTGCTAAAAGGTATCAGATAAATAAACAAATTGTAAAATAAGTGAGTACAGTAAGTCACAGGGGATTAAGAAACACTCCCAGACAGATGGGTCAGTGTGTCTAAGGGGATGCCCATTACAATCTTCTGGATCGTCATTCAGGGTCCCCTGTTGGCCACACACTGCTGTCTGAATACTCTGGGACGTTCATTTTTCATTCCAGGGATCTGATTACTCAGTTTCGGTCTTTGCTGATTGCATTAGTCCATTCTCACGCTACTATAAAGAATTTCCCGAGACAGGGTAATTTACAAAGGAAAGAGGTTTAATTGACTCAGAGTTCCACATGGTTGGGGAGGCCTCAATCATGGCAGAAGGGGAAGAAGGCATGTCTTATATGGCAGCAGGCAAGAGAGCAAGTGTGTGTTAGTGCAGGAAAAACTACCACTTATAAAGCCATCAGATCTCATGAGAATTCACTCACTATCACGATAGGAACATGGGGGAAACCACCCCCATAATCCAATCACTTCTCACCAGGTCTCTCCCTAAACACCTGGGGATTATAATTCATGATGAGACTTGGGTGGGGACACAAAACCTAATCATATCACTAATGCTCCTGCTTTATGAACAGACTTAAAATATTTATATTTCCAGAACAAACTTCTGAGCTTTAGATATATCTTAAACTGCCTATGCAAAATCTCCATTTAGATGGTTAATAGGCATCATGAACTCACACGTCCCAAATCAAGCTCTTGGTCTGAGCTGCACCCATACCACACTGATTCTTCCACACTCTTCTGTATTTCAGCAAAGGGCAACCTCAGCCTACCAGATGCTCAGACCAGAAGCATCAGTTGTCCTTGCCTCTCACTTAACATGACACTTTACTGTCTGAAGACCTAACAGCTTGTCCTTCTAAATACATCCTGAATCTGACCACTTCCACCATGTCAAAGCCACAATTGCCTCTTTTCTATAGATTGCTCACAGGCCTCTCTTTTTCTGCTCCTCATCTTTATATTGCCTATTTTCCACACAGCAGAGTCAATCTTTTAAAACAAACCAGGCATGTCCTTCCTCTGTTCAAAACCCTGTAATGGATTCCTATTTCACCCTGGGTGAAAAATAATAATAATAATCAAAGTAGTCTAAAGCTCCTATACCATCTGCACCACTAGCCTCCCAACCTCCCTGTCTCCTCAGACCACTCCTAACCTCAGTCACTCTGCTCCATTCCCACCTGCCTCATCACTTTCCCTGGGCGATGCCCAGAATGCTTCCACAACACCTTGGGACATGTGACTCTTTCACCTGGAGCATCTTTTACCTCTTAATGGCAGGCTGGTTCTGTCTCCTCTTTAGGTCTTGATTCAAATATCTCAAACTTGGAAAGACCTTCTCTGACCACCCTATATGAACCAGGTCTTCTTCCAGTGTTTTTACTTTTATTTTTTACTATGCATTCAAAATTGGAAATTGTGTATTGTATTTGCTTGTTTCGTGTCTGTCACTCCACTAGAAAATAAACTCCATGAGGGTAAGGACTTTGTTTTATTCACCACTTTGTTCCCTAAAATAGTGTCTGACACACACAAAAAGCTCAAAAAATATTTTACATGAGTAAATGAACATAATTACTGCGATATTTATACACACGATTTACAATTCATGTAATTTACAATTTACTTCATTGCTCTAATTAAATCCTTAAAATTGAGTGTTATCATTTTGGTCATAAATGGCCACTGCTGGACATAGGTGAACAACAATTAGTTTTTAAATTATAACACAGCCATTAATGGAAAAAGATGTAATTTAATTGCTGCTTGTATACTGCCTTACAATTTAAATGAACCCTTGTTCCAGTGATGTCTTAGTCATTTGGACTGTGAAAGAATCTGAAAAAAAATAGATCAGTGTCTAAAATCTTGCTAGTCATTGTTATTTTCCTCATGATTTAATGACAAACAACGGAACTGATAAGTGCAGCTCTGACTTTACTGATTTGAACCACCACATCACAGTCATGTTCCTGTGTTATAGTACATTTAGGATTAGGTAAATTTATTATTTTTCAGCCCACACTATGATATGCATTGTGAATCAGTAACATCTCCTTAAACTTCTTTCAGCCCAAAGACAGGAAAAAAAATATTTATAGCTATTTATTTTCATTTATAAAGTTTTCATCTACATAACACCAAACTCCATAAAAATTGTACAATTTTTATACCTTGTCCAGTAACAGATTTTATACTGCAAATGAAGTGTCCCCTCTGACCCTTGGGGGTGTCCATCCTTACTCAAAATCCTTTCTCAATGTCAACCCATCGGATCTGGTCTCCCAAGTTGAGCCTAGGTTCAAACCTTATTGTTGTGTCTTCTCTGTTCAAAATGTATTTTTTATATTTGGCTGGAACAAACATGCTAACTGATCCAGGCCAGGGTATAACTTAACATGGAAACTCTGAAATGAGAAATCTCTTTTGTCATTACTCCAATCATACCACATAGCGAGTTATTATAACTAAATATTGTGAGTGCCTACGCAGAAAGCAAACAGAAAGTGACTGAGTACAGAATTAGAAAAGTAGTTTAAGCAAATTCCAGCAATCTCCTGGGTGAAATAGCAAGTGATCACTAAAAATGATATTCATGGTCAGGCGCAGTGGCTCATGCCTGTAATCCCAGCACTTTGGGAGGCTGAAGCAGGCAGATCACAAGGTCAGGATTTCGAGACCAGCCTAGCCAACATGGTGAAACCCTGTCTCTACCAAAAATATACAAAAATTAGACAGGCATGGTGGCATGCGCCTGTAATCCCAGCTACTCAGGAGGCTGAGGCGGGAGAATTGCTTGAACCCAGGAGGCGGAGGTTGCAGCGAGCCGAGATTGCGCCACTGCACTCCAGCCTGTGCAACAGAGCGAGACCCCATCTCAAAAACAAACAAACAAAAAATGATATTCATAAAAAGTCACGTAGCAAGATATAAAAATATATATGACTTTAAGTGAAAATTATAGCTATAACATAGCATGTACCTTATGACTATGTCTGTTAAATATGTGTATGGATTTAGATAAGTACTAGAAAAAATATGAAAAATAAATGTAATTTATGTGTCAAAATGTTCACATTTCTTTCATTTAAATTTTTAAATTTTATAGTAATTTTAAATTTGAAATAATTTGATTTTACACACTATCATTAACAGTGTTTCAGTAATGTGTTGTCTTCTAGGTTTCCTTCTGTAATTATTCTATATTCTTCAGAAAAAAAAGTTTTATATAATATTTTTTGCTATTCTAACCTATCATATTTTATAATACATTACCAAGTCTAACAAATGTTTTCCCTACTAAACATGGAATATTTTTAATGAATGAAATAGCAAATAGCATTAATTTTTTATTAATTTTAAAATGTACAAAGTTCCTATGGAGAATTTTAATCATCTTCCTGTTGTAATATTTATTCCATTATGACTTTTCTGTCATTAGCTTTAATGGTATGTTTTCCTGAAAGCAATTCTGATCTCAAATAAGCATTTAAATTATTTATTTATTCTGACTGTGGCATTCACTATTAGAGAAGAACATATCTTTATCATTTATAAAAATTATTTATAATTTCTCCATCTTCAGGATTCATCTGAAAATGGCAGATTTAATGCAACTTCTGTCAAACTGTAACTTGAAGAGATATACATCACAAAACTCCTGTAAAATGTTAATCCAATGAAGTCATGAATTTCTACCAGTAAAATGTATCCCTCTGATTGATGTTTTATTTGGGCTGCAAGCAATTTTGATAAGCCCTAAATATTCAATAAAAATGTTGACTCAAGGCCAAGCATGGTGGCTCAAGCCTGTAATCCCAGCACTTTGGGAGGCCAAGACAGGCGGATCACGAGGTCAGGAGATCGAGACCATCCTGGCTAACCCGGTGAAACCCCATCTCTACTAAAAAATACAAAAAATTAGCCAGGCGAGGTGGCAGGCACCTGTAGTCCCAGCTACTCGGGAGGCTGAGGCAGGAGAATGGCGTAAACCCGGGAGGCGGAGCTTGCAGTGAGCTGAGATCGGGCCACTGCACTCCAGCCTGGGCGACAGAGCGAGACTCCGTCTAAAAGTTGACTCAAAAGTCAAATTTGGACAAGTTCCTTTACAGAGAAAACACTTCCAAAGTGTCCTTATTTTAGAGCAATTTAAATACCTTTGCCCAGTACCCCCACTGTAAAATAACAGTTCTGCAAAATAAGGTTCCAGCAAATAATTACATAGAGTTAAAAATAAATCCTGCTCTTGTGAAGAAGTGACCAAAGAGTATGGCTCGTGCTCAACCTCTAATCTATTCTTGATGGAGTGAGAGTGATCATCAATGGTGTTGCTGTGGAAACTACATCATGTTTCTCAGCAGTAGTAGATCAGTTTCCCAGGAGAACTCCAAGCAGCAAGATACTGTTCTGGCAAAAAGCATTTAGAATGACCCTTCCATTACCTCTGCGTGGGCTCACCAGAGGAATGTGGGATGCCCAGGGTGAAGCATCATCAAGTTGATTAATCATATAGCCACAACCAGCATTTTATGGATACATAAGAATAGCAAACACTTCCATTCCAACACACTAAAACCCATTCATTACTTCTTCCATTCATTCATTGGAAACAACATCTGTTGAGTACCTGCTATATACAGGTCAGGCACTCTTCCAATACTGAGGATATACTTTCAAAAAACACAAAGGCAACATCTCTGCTATTAGGGAGGCTACATTCTACTGAAGAAACGTAGCCATCAGTCAACTGAATCAATAATTAATATTGATAGGTGACTTAAAGTAGGGGTCCCCAACCCCCTGCACCATGGACCAGTACTGGTCCACACAGCAGTTAGGAACAGGGCCACACAGCAGGAGGTGAGAAGTGGGCAAGCGAGTGAAGCTTCATCTGTATTTACAGCCGTGTTCGTGGTCGCTCACATTACTGCTTGAGCTCTGCCTCCTGTCAGATCAGTGGTGGCATTAGATTCTCATAGGAGAATGAACCCTATTGTAACCTGTGCATGCAAGGGGTCTGGGTTGCATGCTCCTTATGAGACTCTAATGCCTGATGATCTGTCACTGCCTCCCATCACCCTCAGAAGGGACTGTCTAGTTGCAGGAAAACAAGCTCGGGGCTCTCATTGATTCTACATTATGGCGAGTTGTATAATTATTTCATTATATATTACAATGTAATAATACTAGAAATAAAGTACACATCAATGTAATGCACTTGAATCGTCCCAAAACCATCACCCCACCCCTTTCACCAATCCATGGAAAAATTGTCTTCCAAGAAACTGGTCCCCAAAAAGGTTGGGGACTGTTGCTTTAAAGAAAATAAAGGTGAGTAAGAGGATGAGTAGTGAAAAGGCTGGCAGGTCCCATGTTTTTGATTGAGGGGCAGGGAAGGACTCTCTGATTAGGTGGCATTGAGAAAACACCTTGATGAAGTAAGAGTGTGCTAACAGGTTATCATGTGAAAGTACTTCAGGCAGAAGAAGCCCCATATGCCACAGCCCTGGAAGACTTAGCATGACTAATGATATCACAAAGAGGCAAGTGTGGCTGAAGTACTATGGGGGAGGTCAAGATTGCTAAGAGATGCAGAAAGAGAAATAAGTCAAGTTCATTTCATAGAGGATATTAAATGTCATGGTAAGCACTTAGGTTTCATTCTGAATGAAACTGTAAGCCATTGGTGGCCCTAGGGTGAGGAAAGCAAGAGAAGAAACTGGAAAACGCAATCAAAACTGATTGCCATAGACCTAGTAAGAAATGAAACTGCCTTGAACTCAAAATATGTCATTGATAGCTCAAAGTTAGGATATATTTTTAAGGAAGAGCTGACAGATTTTCTGATATTTTGAAGTATAGGGTTTAAAAGAAAAGTTGACAACCTTTGACAGCCAAATCTCTGTACTCAAGATGTATCCTCCCAGAGGAAAAGAAGTCATTATACAAAAGATACTTTGCACACATGTTTATAGCGGCACAATCAGCAACTGCAAAAACGTGGAACCAACCCAAATGCCCATCAATCAACAAGCAGATAAACTGTGGGGCGTGTGTGTGTGTATATATATACACACACACACATATGATAAAATACTACTCAGCCTTGAAAAGGAAGGAATGAATGAATGGCATTTGCAGCAACCTAGATGAGATTGGAGCCTATTATTCTAAGTGAAGTGACTCAGGAATGGAAAACCAAACATCACGTCTTCTCACTCATAAGTGGGAGCTAAGCTACGAGGATGCAAAGGCATAAAAATGATGCAATGGACTCTGGGGACTCAGCAGGAAAGGGTGGGAAGAGGGTGAGGGATAAAAGACTACAAACTGTGTGCAGTGTATGCTGCTCGGGTGATGTGTGCACCAAAATCTCACAAAGCACCACTAAAGAACAATCATGTAACCAAACACCACCTGTTCCCCAATAACCTACGGAAATAAAAAAATATAAATAATAATATCTCAACAGAATAAGTACAGATAACTTAAAAAACTAATGTATGCCTTAATTTACTCTTTAAGTTTATTAAAATATCAGCTTTATTGAGATATAATTTACATAAATAAAATGTACCAATTTTGACTTTAAAAAAAAAAGATGATCCCAGCACTTTGGGAGGCCGAGGCGGGCAGATCACAAGGTCAGGAGATCGAGACCACGGTGAAACCCCGTCTCTACTAAAAATACAAAAAATTAGCCGGGCGTGGTGGCGGGCACCTGTAGTCCCAGCTACTTAGGAGGCTGAGGCGGGAGAATGGCGTGAACCCGGGAGGCGGAGCTTGCAGTGAGCCGAGATCGCGCCACTGCACGCCAGCCTAGGGGACAGAGCGAGACTCCGTCTTAAAAAAAAAAAAAAAAAAAAAAAAGAGACAACCAAGTGAATGAATATAGACAGAGAAAAGATCCAAAGGCTATCCCCTGCAAGGCTGCAGTATTTGAGGTCATGATAGGCTGAGTAGAATCCAGTAGAGAAAACCGCGCAGCAGCCACCCAGTGAGGTCCATATAAAACAAAAAGGGAGGGCTATGGTGGTGAATAGGCGCAGACACAGCTTCAAAGAAGGAAACAACCAATGACGTCAAATGCTGTTACTCAGTCAAGTTAAGATGAGGACTGGGAATTGGCCCCTGAATTTAGCTACACAGAGGACATGGAACAGAAACACTTGTATTAATAGAAGCACAGAAAGGAGGCCCTAATGGAGTGGTCTCCTAATGGACAGAAATTATTTATAACCATTTCAAAGAAGTTTGCTAGTGAGGAAGGTAGTGAAATTAGACAAGAGCTGATAGGAGACGAGGGGGTCAAGAGAAGGTTTTGGTAATGGGAAAGATTTCAAATAGCCTTTATATTCCAAAGTTGTAAAAAGATTCATATTATCCCTTGGCAAATATCAGTTATGTAGCTTCATTATAAAATCAATACGCAGCTTCATTATAAAGTCATTAGAAAGTCAAAGGAAAAAAAGCCAAATAGTTATTTTTCTCAATCTTACCATTTCCATGGCAACCTTTAAAACATACTTTTTAAGGACTCTTTAAGGTATATTTCCTTTATAAAACTGTCAGAAAGAAACTTTTTTTTAATTCTTGGTAGATCAGCTAAATATAAAATTTAACATTTGGCTTCCCACAAAAATAGTAAAACTATTCATGAAATGGAAAGTAAAGAAAGAAAATGATTATTACCTATTGCACTTTTCATTTTCAGGAGAGAGGCTCCTGCCAGTTACTTTACTGAGAATATTTAACAACATAATGAAAGCTGTTAAATGTAAGTATCTTCAATAACAATTTATTTCATGTGGCTTTTTTTAAAAAATAATCTTCTAAAAGCAAAAGCTTAGGATATATGTTGTCATTCTCTGAGTGACTATGTCAAATTAATGTCACCTACAATGCCAATCTAAGTTTCTGATGAGCTAATATAGTATCAGTTCATATCTTAGAAAATCCAAAAAATGAATGATGGTCAGGCACAGTGGCTCACGTCTGTAATCCCAGCACTGTGGGAGGCTGAGGCCACGGATCACCTGAGGTCAGGAGCTAGAAACCAGCCTGGCCCAACATGGTAAAACCCTGTCTTTACTAAAAATACGAAAATTAGCCAGGCATTGTGCTGGGTGCCTGTAGTCCCAGCTACTCACTCCTCAGGAGGCTGAGGCAGAAGAATCACTTGAACCTGGAGGCAGAGGTTGCAATCAGCCAAGATCATGCCACACTGCACTCCAGCCTGGGTGACAAGAACAAAAAAAAAAGAAGTAGTAGTAGTAGTATCAGATTCTAACACATCCACTTTTAGGAGAAGTGCTGCCAATGGTTTAATGGCTTATAAATCCCAATGGGAAGAAGAACAAGAATCCCCATGAAAATGCAATTGTTGTCTTCATGTACGTCTATATTCCACCATATTATCAGCGCTTAGAAAAGTGCCTGGCTCAAAGTAACTGCTCAGTAAATATCACCTCCAAAATGTATCAAGAATTATTCATTCACTAAAGCTTTTATTCAGCTCTTACTACACACTAGGCACTGCTCTATATAGCAGTTCAGGAATAGAACACTGGGAATGGGTTGTGTATTATGGAAATCTTATACAGAAAATTATACACCAAAAAATTTTTTGCCATCATGGAATATTGTAATACTATCTGAGAACATGTAGCCTACAGGATATCTTGCTTTATTAATAAGCTTCTTCAGATTTATTTGCTTCAACCCTCATCACAACCTAATTCTTGAACCTGCCTGGATTAGGACTTACCAACTTCCTTGGTGATCACTGGCTTACCCTTCCACACAAATGATTGCTGCTATGATGTTACCATTTTTGTTGGAAATATCAAAAATCTTCTCAAAACAGAATATAAACCAGGTGCAATGGTTCACAACTGTAATTCCAGCACTTTGGGAGGCCAAGGCAATGAAATCACTTGAGCCCAGGAGTTCGAGACCAGCCTGGACAACATGGCAAAACCCCATCTCCACAAAAAATACAAAAATTAGCCAGGCGTGGTGGTACATGCCTGTGGTCCCAGCTACTCAGGAGGCTGAGGTGGGAGGATCGCTTGAGCCCAAGAGGTCGAGGTTGCAGCGAGCCAAGATAGCCCCACTGCAATCCAGCCTGTACGACAGGGCAAGACCCTGTCTCTTAAAATATATATATATTTTTTTTAATTTTAAAAAATGTTTTATTCAAAATATAAAACTCCAGTAGTTTCTCCTAAAGTAACAACTATTAAACAACGTCTTATTTCATTTTCCTATGGAGAGTTTTGTTTGTTTGTTTAGGCTGTACTCTAAAATGAAGTAAGTATGCCTCCCATGCTGTTGTATTTCTTCAGAAGGCTTACAACACTGGGGAAAAATGCTCTACTTAACTTTCTAAAGCCATATAATTTCCTCCCCAATAAAACCAAAAGTGAGAACCCAATAGGATGCAAAGCCTCTTCAATGTAATGATTATACAAAGACAAAAAGAAAACAGAAACATCTGCGGCAGTTTGTTACGTGCTGATGGAGACTGCTAAGGTCAGGATTCCAAACGAAGTTTCTTATTTCAGGGTACTTTGCTTGTGCTGGGAAAGCCAGAGGAAGAATGAGAACCCAGCACAGAAGCTGAGAAAGGATGAGGTGGCTATGAGAAGACTGTTATTTACACTCCCAGAACAAGTTTATTTCTTAGTCCAGTGAAGCTAAGAACACCCACAAAAATGAAATACCATCAATGCCCAGAATTTAGTCAAGTATATTTTTATCGAGTACTACTACTCAATGTGAAATGAACTCACAGTAGGGTTATAATCCAGGCTCAGACACTTTAGATCACCAATTTCCCCAGAGCTATGAAAGGGCATGATTTTTATACCATGATGTTTTACAGCAGAAGATTTTTTAAATATGCAATTTCTGGTAAACTTGGGCTTTGACATTTCTTCACTATTAATATATAGATATGGTTAACAAGAAAGTGTTATTAAGAAACAGGGTCAGGTGCGGTGGCTCATGCCTGTAACCCCAGCACTTTGGGATGGCAAAGTGGGAGGATCACGTGAGATCAGGAGTTCGAGACCATCCTGGCCAACATGGTGAAACCCGTCTCTACTAAAAATACAAAATTTAGCTGAGCATGGTGGTGCGTGCCTATAATCCCAACTACTCAGGAGGCTGAGGCAGGAGAATCGCATGAGGTCAGGTGTTTGAGACCAACTTGGCCAACATGCTGAAACCCCATCTCAGTAAAAATACAAAAATTAGCCAGGCATGGTGGTGTGCACCTGTAATCCCAACTACTTGGGAGGCTGAGGCAGAAGAATCGCTTGAACCCGGGAGATGGAGGTTGCAGTGAGCCAAGATCACACCACTGCACTCCCGCCTAGGTGACAGAGCAAGACTCTGTCAAAAAAAAAAAAAAAAAAAAAAAAGAAAGGAAAAAAAAGAAAGTGTTATTAGGAAACAAACTTTATCATTAAAAAAATAAAAGCAAGACTTTTTCTGGATTTTATACTATCTCTCAGGATAAGCATATTATGTCACTTAAAAACTGATGGTCTTGCCGGGCGCGGTGGCTCACGCCTGTAATCCCAGCACTTTGGGAGGCCGAGGCGGGCGGATCACAAGGTCAGGAGATCGAGACCACGGTGAAACCCCGTCTCTACTAAAAATACAAAAAATTAGCCGGGCGCGGTTGTGGGCGCCTATAGTCCCAGCTACTTGGGAGGCTGAGGCAGGAGAATGGCGTGAACCCGGGAGGCGGAGCTTGCAGTGAGCCGAGATCGCGCCACTGCACTCCAGCCTGGGCGACAGAGCGAGACTCCGTCTCAAAAAAAAAAAAACTGATGGTCTTGATTCCTTAATACTTACTTGGTCAAAGCCTAGTTACTCATCAGCCCCATAACCATGACATAAGCACACACATACACAAGCACACAACTTAGAATATCCACTATCACATTACTGGTAAACTTTAAAATACAGAACATTTAGGAACAAAAAACTAAAAGACAATCTTTTGGAAATCATTCAATTCAGATTTAGAAAGTTAATGTAAGCACGAATGTCTTCTTGACAGAGAAGCAATCCTATTAAGTATTATTTTCAAGGCCCCCAATTTCTATTGTCACTTGATTATGGGGAGACTGGAATGGTCCAGTGACAGACAGGCACTGTGACTCGAATGCTTTTCTCTGTATGTGAGTCATGTTTGTACGCTTGTAGTACCTTACCATGTGAAGATCGTATTTAATACTTTTTTAAATTGCACAGAATAGTCAATTGTGACATAAACCATTTATAGATGATGAAGTTTGTTTGAGAAAGGCTAAATAGGCCTGACGAATTAGGATCAAATTCAAAACCAAACCATTTGTCAACATTTAGTCACGTAAATATCCATGTCTTTTGTTTTTGTTCAGAAAATAATATCTTCACAATAAACTGCTGGAGATTTAAAGACCTTGCCCTAATGGCCGTGGAAAGTTTTAGAAACAGTTTCTACAGGGATGGAAAAGTGTAAGGCTAAATTTAAGCCAAAGCCAATAATCCCAATGATCTCTAAGTTCTAAAGGGTAGCCACATTTGGACAGAGTTCTTTCCACTACCATTTAGAGGCAGGCAAGCAATGTAGATTATATCTTCATGACTGATTAGATTGGTCCATATGAGCCCTTGTTGAATATCTTTTTTTCAGACAAAATTATATATTTTAATTGTAGTTGTTTTGGTTATGTAGGTTATTTCTTTTCTCATTGTTGATATTATGTTCATGAGTGTTGTAAATTTTTAAGATATTTGTATCCATTAACTACTAATGAGTAACAAACTACTCCAAAACTTTGAGTCTATGGAATTCTGAGCAGTTCTGCTTATCTGGACCAAACACTGCTCATCTCTGGACTTGCCCATGCTTCTACTGTCAGCTGGCAGGTCAGCTAGGGACTGAATGATCTAATGTCCTCAGCTGGGGCAGCCTGGTAGTCTTCCAGCAGGCTACCCTGGGCTTGGGGCTTATTCTCCTCATCAGCATTGCATAATGAGGAGTGTGTCCTATAACTTCAGGCTGCCCCACAGAAAGAGAGAGAGCCATCAGTCTCTTCCTTTGATACGGTTTTGCTGTGTCCCCACCCATAGTGAAGCGGCGTCATCGTCTGGGGTAAACACCCGAGGTTCGTCATCTCACGCCAAGGAAATGAAGCACAGGGACACACAAGAAGTGAGTTTAAGAGCAGAGGTTTAGCAGGCCAGAAAAAAAGAGAAAAGCTCTCTCTCCTGCAGAGAGAGCAGGGCTCCCAAGTGGGTCTTCCTGTTCCGTGGTTGTATGGGGTTTTACAGGTGGGCTTGAGGCGGCAGTGTCTGATTTACATAGGGTCCAAAAGATTAGTCAGACCGGGTGTTCCATTTACATAGCACACGAAGAAGCTAGCCACCCCACCCTAATCTTTAATTATGCCAATGGATTCTCCTCCTGACCAGTGCCATGCTGCCTGCTTCTTTATTGTACACGTAGTTGACAAAGAAAAGGGAAGATGCAGCCACCATGGTGAACATGCCTGGTCCCCAGGTAGCCTTTTCTTATTGACACAGCTGCCAGCATTCACCAGTGCAAGCTTCTAGCTTGCTTTTCCATGTCTGCAGCCTGATTTTTCAGTCTGCTCTTTGTTAGAAAAGCAATTATTTGGGGGCTGCTTTTTGTTAAAAAGGTAGCCTTACTGAGGATCTCTTACCCTCACTAACTGCCTAAATAATTTCTTTTTAGCTCCTGTATCAAAATCTCATCTTGAATTGTAGCTCCCATAATCCCCACATGTCCCCTTGTTGAATATCTTAGGTCAGGTAGATTAGATTTATCCATATGAGCCCTTTTTTAATATCTTATTGTTATATATAAAGTTCCAGTGCCACAAAAGAAATAGCACTCAAATATAAAATTTTCTTTTTAATTCTCAGCAAGGTAAGGTACTTCTATAGAAGGGTGCACCCTTACAGATGGAGCAATGGTGAGAGCACACTTGGACAAGGGAGGGGAAGGGGTTCTTATCCCTGATGCACGTGGCCCCTGCTGCTGTGTCGTTCCCCTATTGGCTAAGGTTAGACCGCGCAGGCTAAACTAATTCCGATTGGCTAATTTAAAGAGAGTGACGGGGTGAGTGGTTTGGCGCGAAAAATGGTTATGACAGAGCATGTAATGAGTCAGGGTGGAGTAGATAATCGGAATGAGTCAGGGTGGGGCAGGTGATCAATAAAAGTTGCTTTATGAGGAAGTTAAGTTTAAAAGTAGAAGGCAAAGAATTGAACACACTGACATACTGATTCTTTGAAAAGAAATTTAGAACTCATATCTAACATTATCTTAGGTCAGGTATTCATTTCGGTTGTGGGTACCAGAATAGCCTCTCACCTGAGTTACAGGCCACTTGCCCTTCAGTCTTCCTGCTCTCTTCACCAAGTCTGTTTTTCGTATGGATACACCTGGACTCAGCATAATCCTACTAAGGACTGCAAAGTTTCTCCACTGCCAGCAGCGTGAAATCCAAATTTGTTACAGAGATAGACATTTTTGGACTAATTTAGTATTTCAACCTAATTTCCCCAGTCTTAAATATAGGCACACATATTTATCTCCAGTCTCCTCAGATTTCTCAGTTGTTTCCCAAATGTCACAATACTCCTGCTTTCAAGCCTTTGTTTGTGACATCTTTCTCCCTAGAAAGGCTCTCCCCTCAAAACCTAGAAAACACTGTCTCGTTCTTCAATGCCCAGATAAACATTGTGCCCATTGTGGTAACTGACGGATTCTAGGCAGAGACAAATCAGTCTTTCCTTTGTTTCTATGACTCTTGACATCTTTCTCTTGTAGTGATATATTACAGTTGTCTCTCTTTCTAGCTTGATTTTTAAGTTCTTGAGAATAAAGAATTCACTCACTTGAGAAATCATTATTATTATACTTTTATAAGTTTGTAATCCTATTAAATTATTATTTAGTACCTACTAAACGACAGGCACTAGTCCTAGGGCAGAGGATACAGCAGTGAACACAACAGACAAAATCCCTACCTTGTTGGAGTTCACATTCTAGTCTGAGGAGAAAAACAATACACAAAATAAATAAATAATATGACAGAAGTGATAATGCCTAGAAAAAATTAAGCAGAGAAGCAGGATAAGAATGACTGAGAGTGACCAGGTGTGGTGGCTCACACCTGTAATCCCAGCACTTTGGGAGGCCAAGGCCAGTAGATCACTTGAAGTCAGGAGTTTGAGACCAGCCTGACCAACATAGTGAAACTCCATCTCTACTAAAAATACAAAATTAGCCAAGTGTGGTGGTGCATGCCTATAATCCAAGCTACCTGGGAGGCTGAGACAGGAAAATAGCTTGAAGCCAGGAGACAGAGGTTGCCGTGAGCCGAGATCGCACCACTGCACTTCAGCCTAGGCAACAAGAGCAAAACTCCGTATCAAAAAAAAAGAGAGAGAGAGAGAGAGAGAAAGAATGACTGAGAGGGCTGGTTGCAATTTTAAATTGGGTGAACAGACATGAACTCACTGAGAAAGTGGTATTTGAACCAAGATATGAAGACAGTGAGGCAGAAAGCCATGCAGCTATGTAGAAGAAACATACTACAGGGAGAAGAAATAGCCAGTGCAAAGGCCCTGAGGTGGGAGCATGCCTGGCACATTCAAAGACCATCACAGAAGTCAGTGTGTAAAACAAACCAAAAAATGAACAAAAAATAAAACAAAAACCAACCAGATCTGTCATTTGCAACAACATGGATAGAATGGAAGATCACTATGTTAAGTGAAATAAGCCAGGCAAAGACAAACATCACATGTTCCCACTTATTTGTCGGATCTAAAAATCAAAACAATTGAAGTCATGGAGATAGAGGGTAGAAGGATGGTTACTAGAGGCTGGGAAGGGTAGTGGGAGGTTGGGGAGCAGTGGGGATGGTTAATGAGTACAAAAAAAAGTACTTAGAAAGAATGAGTAAGACATATTTGATAGCACAACAGGGTGACTGTAGTCAATAATTGCACATTTTAAAATAATGAAGAGTATAATTGGATTGTTTGTAACTGAAAGGATAAATGCTTAAGGGAATGGATGCCCCATTTTCCATGATATGACTGTTACACATTGCATGCCTGTATCAAAATAGCTCATGTACTCCATAAATATATACACCATGTACCCACAAACACTAAAAATTAAAAAAATAAAAATAAAAAGCCAGTTTGACAGGAGAAGAGAGAACAAGGGGAAGAAAAGCAGAAAAGCAGGAAATAAAGTCGAAGACCATGTAGGGTTCCATAGCCCACTATACAGGTTGACTTGTTTCTTTTTTTTTTTTTTTTTTTTGAGAGAGAGAGACAGAAAACATTGGAAAGTACTAAGCAATAAAGCAATTTGATGCTTACATTTTAACAGGATCACATGACTGCTATGTGTTCATCAAATAATTTTATTGCTTCCCTTAATATATAGCTACATGCTATTTCCCAGTTTCCCTTGCTAGATAGGACCATGGAACTGACTCTGGCCAAAAAGAAGTAGTCAGAAATGATGCTACTCTACTTCCAGTCCCAGCCCATGAGAAAACACATGCATACTCTCCGCCAGATGCAGAAAATCCAATACAGAATTAATTCCATGTTGTAGAGAAAGGTGGATCCACTATATGGAAAAATTCTGGGACCCTGAATGGCCATGTAGATCAGAGCTCCTTCACCTACTCACTCTCATATGAGAAAATGATAAACATTTATTGCACTAAACCTCTGAGACTTCGGAGTTGTTTTCTAAGCAGTTAGTGTCATCACTAACATAGGAGGCTATTGCAATTATCCAAGTCTAATACGGTGGTGGTTTGGATCAGAGTGTTAACAATAGTTATCAGTCAGACTCTTGATATATCTTGAAAATGAACCAATAGGAAGACTGACAGATGGCACTTGGAATGTGAAATTAAAAGTGGAGTTGAAGATAACTCCAAGATTTTTGGCCTGAACAGCTATCTGCATTTACCTGACTTAGTGAAGAGTCTGAGAGGATCCAGCTTTGGAAATAATTGTGAGCTAAGTTTAAGAAATGGAAGGGTTGACCAGTTGCAGTGGCTCACGCCTGTAATCCCAGAAATTTGGAGGCTGAGGCGGCCGGATCACTTGAGGTCAGGAGTTTGAAACCAGCCTGGCCAACATGGTGAAACTCCATCTCTACTAAAAATACACACACAAAAAAAATTAGCCAGGCATAGTGGCACATGCCTGTAATCCCAGCCACTCGGGAGGCTGAGGCAGGAGAATCACTTGAACCCAGGAGGTGGAGGTTGTAGTGAGCCAAGATAATGCCACTGCACTCCAGCCTGGGTGACAGAGCAAGACTCCATCTCAAAAAAAAAAAAAGAAAAAAAAAAAAAAAAAGAAGTTTAGGGGCAAGGTCTGGAAATATAAATTTTGAAGTTGTCAGCATAATATATTTAAGCCACAAGACTGTGTGAGGTCTCTTAGGGAGCTGGTCTGAAGAAAAGCACCCAAGGAGTATTCCAGTTTTCAAAGACCAGAGAGGTTTTTTTTTGTTTTTGTTTTTGTTTTTTTCTACCAAGCAGGTAAATTAGAAAGGAAAGTCAGTGAGGTAAGAGAAAACCAGGACAGAATGGACTCCAAATAAAGAATTTCGGGCCGGGCGCAGTGACTCACGCCTGTAATCCCAGCACTTTGGGAGGCCAAGGCAGGCCGATTACCTGAGGTCAGGGTTGGAGACCAGCCTGACCAACATGGAGAAACCCTGTCTCTACTAAAAATACAAAATTAGCCAGGCATGGTGGTGCATGCCTGTAATCCCAGCTACTCGGGAGGCTGAGGCAGGAGAATCACTTGAACTCAGGAGGCAGAGGTTGCAGTGAGCTGAGATCACTCCATTGCATTCCAGCCTGAGCAACAAGAGCCAAACTCTGTCTCAAAAAAAAAGAATTTCAAAGATGATAATTAACTGCACACCCCTGTGGTAGATCACCTAAGAATATTATCATCCTTTTTCTAAAGACAAAAAGGATGATACACAACTAAAAAATGAATAAATATTAAGAAATATTTGATGACTTCAAACTATAGCTAAGATTTTCTTCAAGCAGTGAGATTACTAAGAGTTCCATAAGGGACACACCAGTCAAGAATTATGCTTATGGGAAGTGATCAAATGAAATTTGCTTTAAAAAGTTTTCTTTAATTAAATGGCAGTTTCATCAATCCCCAGAAGCAAAGCATATTTTTATTATCTAAATGGTAGAAGAAAATTGCTTATTTGTGAGGAAGGAAGTTAGGGGATTCACAAAATACTCTATTGTAAGCACTGTGATTTATAACCTCAGAAATTTTCTCTTTTGAGATGTATAATATTTTTATTTTTAAAAAAATGACAATTATTTATTAAAAGACTGGCTCTTTGAAACTATAAGGAATACTGAATGTTATGTAAGTAGGTAATAATTATTTCCTTCACATCACTGTCTTCCCAAATAGCTACAACTATTAAGCTTTCCCATGTTTACATAATTCCAATTTCTCTTCGTCCTCAATTCTTTTTAATATGTTAAAAATATGACCCTTAGTAGTAAACTGAAAAATTTGTCGGGAATTAATACAAAGAGTAAACTAGCATTGACAGAATGTTGATAATAAAAGAAATGTTCTTTAGAGGAATCACCTGTGTACATACACACAAAGACACAAAAAAATATGAGGAACTGACAAAACACTGATGAAAGACAAAATTAATTCAACAAAATAAAAAATAAACACATGAAAATAAAACAAGACAAACCATGATATATCTGAACAATAAGACCAACCACTAGTATATAGTTATAGATATCATAGATATTATTATAATTTACTAAAATTATAAAATTGGACCCAAGTTAAGTCCAAGTTGCTGATGGCCAACAAATCCTCCAAAGGAGTGATAATTAAATCTTTAATTTCCATATGTGTCTTGGATCTTCTTACAAGGGCCACCGTGTTACATGGTAGGTGACAACTTCAACTGCCTCCCTAAAATAAACACAAGAATGGGCTGCATTACAAAAATACATGCATCCAACAATGAAATTAACTGGAGGGGCATATGCAAAAGAAATTTAGAAGGAATTTGGGGAACAAACCAAATGAAGCTAGGCATGTGGCTCACGCCTGTAATCCCAGCACTTCAGGAGGCTGAGGTAGGAGGATCACTTGAGATCAGGAGCTCAAGACCAGCCTGGCCAACATGGTGAAACCCCATCTCTACTAAAAATATAAAAATTAGATGGGTGTGGTGGTGGGTACCTATAATCCCACCTACTTCGGAGGCTGAGGCAGGACAATCCCTTGAACCCGGCGGGCGGAGATTGCAGTGAGCAGAGATCACACCACTGCACTCCAGCCTGGGTGATGGAGTGAAACTCTTGTCAAAAAAAAAAAAAACAAAAACAAAAAACAAAAACAAAACCAAAAACACCAATATGGACTACTGCATAGCTTTTTGATGTTCCGGTTTATTTCACAGAAAAGAACAGGCTGCTTCAAACAGAAATCATGTTTCAGTGGGGCTTAGAAAAATACTAAAACTACAAGGATCTTGACTAGGCGCAGTGGCTCATGCCTGTAATCCCAGCACTTTGGGAGGCAGAGGCAGGAGGATCACCTGAGGTCAGGAGTTCGCCACCAGCCTGGCCAACATGGTGAAACCCCGTCTTCACTAAAACTACAAAAATTAGCCAAGCATGGAAGCACTTGCCTGTAGTCCCAACTACTCAGGAGGCTGAGGCACAAGAATCATTTGAATCCTGCAGGCAGAGGTTGCAGTGAGTGGAGATCTCACCACCGCACCCAGCCTGGGTAACACAGTGACACACTGTCAGAGGGGAAAGGAGGGGAGGGGAGGGGAGAACTCACTGTGTGCTGCCCTCAAGTTAACACCTGTCTTCACTGTGCTGTCTATGGTTGCAAATTCCTTGGAGATGGGAAATCTGCTATTTTACTTGTGTACAGTGCCTAGCATGGCATCTTGCAGAAACAAAGATTTTCAAATGGCAAAAAACATTCACTCATATAAAGATTCTCTGACAAAAGGGTGATAGAGTGCTGCCTCTAAGCTGCAGAGGTTCCTTTCCTCATTGTTCACAGTTGTGCGGATTGCATGATGTTCCTTGATTGTCACCCACTGGAAGTAAATGGAATAAAGACAGACCTGGAAATTAGCATTTCTCCTTGCAGACCTTTAGAAACTGCCACTAAATGTTCTAACCACCAGCTGTATTACACAGCTTTAAGCATAGGTTGTAGAGTCTTATAATCCTTGCCCCACAAATTAAATAAATTTGAAATAATCTGCAGAGTTGACCCAAAAATAGTAAAGCTCATTTTTAGTACCTATGTAATAGTCATCATACACATTATACTTAATTGAAATGCATTACAACTCTGTTGGGTAGACAGTATTCAACTCATTCTAGCTTTGAACTAATGAATATTTGTAAAACACTTTTTCTGGTGTGGACATAGCCAGTGAATAGTACAGCCACCCTCAAACCTCAAAACTGTGTTCATTCTACAATATCCAATATTGTTCTCTATCTTCCATATTATTTTTTGCTCAGAAATTTAAAGCAATGTTTATTAAATTAATGGATACTTTTTTTTCACATTCAGGATAATTTATTGATGTTTTCCTTACAAGATTAATTTTTGACCTGAAATCTTTTTTTTTTCCTATCACTGATACTTTTTTTTTATTTATTTTTTTATTATTATTATACTTTAAGTTCTAGGGTACATGTGCATAACGTGCAGGTTTGTTACATATGTATACTTGTGCCATGTTGCTGTGCTGCACCCATCAACTCGTCAAATTACAGCCTGATGTAAGTCCATGCTCCTTTCATAATTCAACATGGCTCTAAAGTTTCCAGTTGATATTCTGTTTAGAAATTTAAAGTAGTGCTTATAAAATAATCCTTTTTCACAACTATAGCACGACATAAAATTATGCATCTAAAATATGAATGCAGAAATAACAAACTCTAGAATGCACTGGAAAAGGTGACAACTTAAGAGATATTTTGTCCAAAAACAAGAATCTCTTCTAGAATGACACACAATGAGATGTAAATTCAAGGTCTCCTTCATATTAACAAACCAGTCACATGTAGGACACTGATATCAGTAATAAAAATAATACAGAGATATAAATTAGTTCATTTAAAATGTTTATATAAATATTTCTGGACTAAAAATAAACACCGAAATGTGAATGCATATTTCATTGATACATTTGTTTTTGTGTGTCTATGTGATCAATTATATAAGCTAGAAGTACAGTAATTTACCTTACAGATTTGGAAAACAGCTAAAACTGGCAAAAAGATGCATAAGATAAGATGTGTTCAATGCACATTAGGAATGCTAGTGCTCAAACCTGATTAACACCACCAAAGGATCTGAAATTCAAAGGTGTTAAAATAAAGTAAAATGGATTATAAAGTCAAACTAGGTACCAAATTCCAAAATATTAAGAATAACTGGTCTATTGAATACAGGCTTAACATTGATATGAGTTGAATAATAATAAAGTTAAAGCTTTTGATCTGTAAGATCTGTCATTTCTGAAATATTATTTCACTAACCTAAAGAAAAGAAATGAATTGTTCCTTTTTCTTCCAATATCACAACTGCCTCCAAACGTTCTCTTTACAGCTACCAAATTTTGCTTTTTATAATTCTGAGACCATTTTGAAATGAAGAGACATTTTCTAAAGTGAATCATTAAGAAATAATGGACTCTTAACAATGTAATCTCCTGTTCAATTTAAAATGTTTTAGGTCTCATTGCAATCTCACTGTAAATGAGCCTCAGATTATCCAATACCATCAAAGCAAAATCTGTCCAGGAATTTCTCATGTGTTTTGTATTTATAAACTTTTCTTCAGCCTGTAGAAACTATTTTAGACCTTGAGCTTTTTAGTGACTAAAGAATAATTGCTAAAGAAATAATTTAAATATTAATAGATATATCATAATACAGCTTTTAAATGGAGCGATATGTACCATGCAATTCTATTTTCTGATAGTACAGACCAGGTTCTATAACTAATCCTCCAACCAAAAACAAGTTAAAATGCCAAGTGAAATATATTTGTAATCTTTTTAAATGTCTATAGCTTGCTAGCAAGAAAAGTAAGGAATATTCAGATGTCAAAAATTAAGTGAGGAAAGAAACGCATCAAGGTAAGCAGAGAATTTAAAACAGATCATTCCTTAAAGGACAGCAATTTTTAAATTTGGTAATTTTAATATTTGGAATTTTTCATGACTTTAAACATACAGGAACAGATAACAATGTCCAAAGCATATCCAGTGAAGTTTAATAGAAGGAGAGAGGAAAAAGAATGATATAAGAAATATTTGAAGTAATAATGACTTCAAGTTCCTAAAATGTCTGGAAGATCCCTCTCCACAAATTCAGAATCCTCACAAATAACAAGAAAGATTAAAAAGAGAAATATACATCATAAAGAAATTGCCAAAAAACAATGAAAAAGAGAAATCCTAAATAAAGCTAGAGAAAAAATAGATATCACATGCAAAGGAATTGTAATGACACTGACAGCCAATTTATCCTGTGCAACAATGGGAACCAGAAGAAAGTGGAATTATATGCACACTGAGACAAATTAGGTGTAAGAGTTCTAAACCTAATGAAAAAAATTAATCAAATGTATTAAGGTATATCTAAAATAAGCTGTATTAATGTGTGCAATTCAGTGAGCTTCGACAGATTATTATTACCATGAAACCACTGCCACAACCATAATACAGACTATTTTATCACCCCAAAACTACCTCACGTGCTTTTACATTACATACCACTCTACCACTGGTACCAGACAATTGTTGCTATATATTTTTTATAGTATAGCATTTTCTGCACTTTTTTACGTGAATGGCATCATATAATGTCCATTTCTTGTGTCTTGATTCTTTTACTTAGAGTAATTCTGAGGTTGATGCATATTGTATTATTAATCAGTAGTTCATTCTTTATTTCCAAGGACTATTCAATTGTACAGATATACCACATTTCGCTTATCCATTCACTGATATTTAGGTTGTGTCCACTTTTTGACTATTGGGCAAAAAGCAGTCATTAACATTCATCTTTGTGTAGATCCATGTTTTCATTTTATACCTAGAATAAAATGCCTGGATCCTATGGTAGGCATATGTGTACTACTTAAAATGTGACAATCTTCTAAAGTAATCTGAAGTGTAGGAGAGTTCCTGTTGCTTCATATTCTCACCAATATTTGTATTCCCAGAATTTTTACCATAAGCATTCTAATTATATGCAGTGTTATCTTACTGCAATTTGGACTTTTATTTTCCTGATGATGTCAAGCACCTTTTCATGTCTTATTGACCATTGTTTCCTAAAGTACCTGGCCAAATTTTTTGCCCATTTTCAAATTGGATAGTTTGTCTTCTTACTTTTTAATTAAAAGAGTGTTGGCCAGGTGTGGTGGCTCACACCTATAATCTCAGCACTTTGGGAGGCCAAGGCAGGCAGATCACCTGAGGTCGGGAGTTCCAGACCAGCCTGACCAACATGGAGAAACCCCATGTCTACTAAAAATACAAAATTATGATAGTTTGCTGAGAATGATGGTTTCCACTGCATCCATGTTATGCACATGTACCCTAGAACTTAAAGTATAATAATAATAATAAATAATAATAAAAAAATACAAAATTAGCTGGGCATGGTGGCACATGCCTGTAATCCCAGCTACTCAGGAGGCTGAGGCAAGAGAATCGCTTTAACCCGGGAGGTGAAGGTTGCAGTGAGCCAAGATCACATTACTGCACTCCAGCCTGGACAACAAGCGCAAAACTCCATCTCAAAAAAATAAACAAATAAGTTCTGATTTATCAATTTTTTTCTTTTATGAGCCATGCTTTTTGTGTAATGGCTAAGAAAATTTCCTACTCAAAGTTGCCAAAAAATTTTAACCTATGTTTCCATCTAAAAGTTTTACTTTTTTAACTTTCCCATTTACATCTGTACTTCATCTCCAGTTAATTTTTGTGTGTAAGGTAAAGGAAAGGTTGATGTTTATTTTTTTTTCCATACAGACATTCATTTGCTTCAGCACCATTTGTTGAAAAGACATTTCTTTCCCTGTGGAATTGCTTTAGCATCCTGAAGAAAACTATTTAGTAGGAATAGGCATGAGTGTATTTGTAGATTTCCCATTCTGTTCCATTGGTCTATATATCTACTTCTTCACTAAAATCATACTGTGGATGAAGTACACAAAAATCATAAAAATAATAAAGAGTATTTCAAATATGTTAATTTAAAAACTTATGGAGCAAATGTTCCCATTTAAGAAAGAAGAAACTTATAAACTGTGTTTTCTAAATCCAGCTATATTTTGTTTATAGACAATATATATCTGTAACATAAAGATATAAAGTATGAAAGAAGAAAAACTGTTATGTATGTCAAGCAAATACTGAGGAAAGCTTGTATAATTCCATTAACAGCAAACAATTTGTTTATAAATGAAGAGAATTGATAGAACAGATCAATTCATAATGATAAAAGTTTCAATACACATGGAAAACTATCAGTCCCAAAATTATAAGCAACTAATAATATAAGTTCAATGAATACAAAGCAAAAAATTATGTAAACACAAGAAAGAAAAATACATTCTCAACATAGAATATTTTAATCTACCCCTTCCATTAATCAATGTATAAATCAGACATCTTGTTACAGTCCAGCTCAAATGAAAGTACAAAAGTGTTTCTAAAACCCATAGGTCAAAAAAACTACCACTGAAAAAATGCCACATCCACAAATACCTGAAGCTCTCCAATCTCAAGGATGAATCACCCCATTATCCTTTTACCAAAAATTCCAACCTTTTAATATGCCTTAACAGGTAAGGAAGTGCTTGTTCCTGTTTGGTTTAGGCTAAGTAATACAAAGTGCTGTAACAAAGAAACCTAATAAATTTCAGTTGGCTTAACAAAATAAAGGTTTATTTTTTATTCATTTTACAATCCAATTGAATGACCACCAATTGATATGGTCACACAGTGACCCAGATTACTTCCATCTGGAGGTTCCACTATACCAGAGAACCTCAACTAAAGAACCTCATAGAACCTCATGGTTTCACCATGCCATAGAACCTCAACTAAAGAACTTCACAGAACTTCATGGTTCCACCATGCCATAGAACCTCAACTAAAGAACTTCATAGAACTTCATGGTTCCACCATGCCATAGAACCTCAACTAAAGAACTTCATAGAACTTCATGGTTCCACCATGCCATAGAACCTCAACTAAAGAACCTCACAGAACCTCATGGTTCCACCATGCCATAGAACCTCAACTAAAAAACCTCAGAGAACCTCATGGTTCCACCATGCCATAGAACCTCAACTACAGAACGTCATGGTTCCACCATGCCATAGAAACTCAACTATAGAATCTCATGGGTCCACCATGTCACAGAACCTCAACTAAAGAACCTCACAGAACCTCATGGTTCCACCATGCCATAGAACCTCAACTAAAAAACCTCAGAGAACCTCATGGTTCCACCATGCCATAGAACCTCAACTATAGAACGTCATGGTTCCACCATGCCATAGAAACTCAACTATAGAATCTCATGGGTCCACCATGTCACAGAACCTCAACTAAAGAACCTCACAGAACCTCATGGTTCCACCATGCCACAGAACCTCAACTAAAGAATCTCATAGAACCTCATGGTTCCAACACGCCATAGAACCTCAACCATAGAGCCTCATGATTTCACAATACCATAGAACCTCAACTATAGAACATGGTTCCACCAAGCCATAGAACCTCAATTATAGAACCTCATGATTCCACAATGCCATAGAACCTCAACTACAGAACATGGTTCCATCATGCCATACAACCTCAACTACAGAACCTCATGGTTCCACCATGCCATACAACCTCAACTAAAGAAACTTCATGCCATAGAACCTTAACTAAAGAACCTCACAGAACCTCTTGGTTCCACTATGCCATAGGACCTCAACTATAGAACCTCATGATTCCACCATGCCACAGGACCTCAACTATAGAACCTCATGGTTCTATAATGCCATAGAACCTCATGGTTACACCCTTCCATAGAACCTCAACCTCACAGAATCTGTTGCTGGATCTTGTGCATATATCTAGAATCTGGGGGAAGTGAAAGAATGGAGGTTCGCAAGAGGTTTTAATGGATCAGTATTGGAATGGCACACATAACTTCACAAGATTTAGTTACATAGCCAGACATAATTACAAAGGAGGCTGGGAATTATTTTGTAATAGTGTGTACCCATGAAGTAGATAAAATAGTTTTGGGGAACACATAGAATACAATAAAACCACCCTTTTTAGTGGACAGCTCTGTAAGTTTTGAGAAGCACATTTAGTTGTGACATCTGTAGCAAAATCAAGATATAGGATAGAATTACCCCCCAAAAAAATTCCCCTTTCGTCTTCACAGTCAACTCCTCTGCCCCAACTCCCACCTCTAGCTCCTGGCAACTATAGATCTATTTTCTTTCTAGTTTTGTCTTTTCCAAAATACCAGATAAATGGAATCATACAACATGTAGCCTTTGGGGGCAGGCTTCTTTCACGTAATTTAGCATGTGTGTGATTCAACCATGCTGTTCTGTATATTAGTAGTTTGCCCCCTTTTGCTGCTGAGTTATACCCCATGATACATGACACCAAAATACCAATTCATAAAGAAAAAATATAGATGAATTTGACTTCAAAATTAAGAACTCCTGCTCTATGAAAGACACTTTCAAAAGAAGAAAAGATAGACTATGAGACAATATTTGCAAACAGCATATCTGATAAAGGACCTATATCCAGGATATATAAAGAGTTCTTAAAACACAATAACATTGTTCCTGTTTGGTTTAGGCTAAGTAATACAAAGTGCTGTAACAAAGAAACCTAATAAATTTCAGTTGGCTTAACAAAATAAAGGTTTATTTTTTATTCATTTTACAATCCAATTGAATGACCACCAATTGATATGGTCACACAGTGATTTATTTAATGGGCAAAAGATTTGAACAAACACTTCATCGAAGACATATGGATGCCAAGAAGCACGTGAAAAGATGCTCAATATCAGTAGTCATCAAGGAAATCAAAATTAAAACCATAATGAGATATCACTACATACCTATTATAATGGCTGTAACTTTTTTTTTTTTTTTTTTGAGATGGAGTTTTCTCTTGTCACCCAGGTTGGAGTGCAATGGCACAATCTCGGCTCACTGCAACCTTTGCCTCCCAGGCTCAAGTCATTCTCCTGCCTCAGCCTCCCAAGTAGCTGGGATTACAGGCACCTGCCACCACGCCCAGCTCATTTTTGTGTTTTTTTAGTAGAGACGAGGTTTCACCATGTTGACCAGGCTGGTCTCGAACTCCTGACCTTAGGTGATCCGCCTAAATGGCTGTGGGCTGTGATATTTTAAATTGGCAATACAAAGTGCTCAAAATGATGCTGAGCAATTGGAAATCTTTTCGATTCCTAGCAGTAATATGAAATATATATCCACCCAATTTGGAAAACAGTCTTGCAGTTTCCTTAAAATTAAACATACATTTACCATACAATCCAGCAATTCTATTCCTAGGTATTTACACAAGTGAAACAAAAACTCAGGTTCACATAAAAACCAGTAAAGGCTGGGCGCGGTGGCTCACACCTGTAATCCCAGCACTTAGGGAGGCCGAGGCGGGCGGATCACGAGGTCAGGAGATCGAGACCATCCTGGCTAACGGGGTGAAACCCCATCTCTACTAAAAATACCAAAAAAAAAAGCCAGGCGTGGTGGCAGGCGCCTGTAGTCCCAGCTACTCAGGAGGTTGAGGCAGGAGAATGGCGTGAACCCGGAAGGCGGAGCTTGCAGTGAGCCGAGATTGCGTCACTGCACTCCAGCCTGGGCGACACAGTGAGACTCTGTCTCAAAAAAATAAAATAAAAAATAAAAACCAGTAAAAGTGTTTATAGCAGCTTAATTCATAAACACCAAAAACTGGAAATAATCTAAATATCAATCTACTGGTGAAAGGATACACAAAAACTATTGTTTTTCAATGCTAAATTAGGTAATGTATGGATATATATTAAGGGCTCCGAAGTTTATTAGATGAACAAGTCTATTTTATCTCACATTAAACTGTAATCTTAGTTCTAAAACACTATTGTTTTAGAAAGTAAAGATTGTTATTTTGTTTTTATTTTCTCATTCCAGTGAACTATCAGTTCTCTTCAAAGAAACAGTGAGAAGAAACAAAGCTGAAGTCTGGCAAATGTGTGAGACTGAAATATCTATTAGGCCAAAAAAGATTGTGAGAAAGATTACTCCAGATGAGACAGCCAGTCATTGGCACTAAGCAATTTCAGCAGTGTCCTAGATTCCAAAAGTAAAGTCAATACTGAGAACAGTGTTTCTTCAAAAGCCTACGGAAGGTTCTCACACAACCCTCATAATGCGTATCTGTTTCCCAATCTTTAGGCAAGAGCTGCATTCAACATATTCTGAATAAAATAGGCCAATGGCCATTTTAAAGACATTATATGTGAATCACTCAAATTTCCAACGTGCCTGGCAATAAGCCTAAAACTACATGGTTTACAAGAAATGCTTGTGAAATGTTATCTTGGTCACCCCTAAGTTTTAATGTCATTTTTTGTGAAGTTTCATTGTTTAATGTCTAATTCCTAATTCTTTAATTTTTTTAAGAAGGATCAGATTTTTTTCATGATGTGAGAATTAAGAATTTGCCTACATGGTTGAAAATATTCACAAGAGACTTGATTATTCACATTCACATACACAGAGTAAGTATGCAGAATTAAAAAAAAAATGCTCTTTTACCCATGCAACCCACTCTCAGGGACACTGAAGTGCTTGTCTGTTCCTCTGTGGGCTTCAGTTTTCATCAATTTTGAATAGTTTGGCCACTTCATTAAGATCTTCAGATTGCTCACCATCCTCAGTGGTCTTCCTTGCTATTGGCATTCGGTTAAAGATGTTCCATATAGCATGATCCCCACAACCACTTTGTCCCTGGAATGGAAAATGCCACCTTTGCTGTAGTCCTCCAAGGCTCCTGGGAGAGGAGCCTTGGAACTGCAGGGGTGCTGGGAGGAAGAGTAATTTCTGAGGCCTCGTACTCTGTTTCACTCTCTGATCGGGTAACAGCTCCTGATTGCTCTGTGGCAGATTTTGGGTTGTCTTGTGCAGCTGCTTTTGCAAAAGCACCAACTGTGGGCCAAGAGCTTCACAGCCAGCATCAGGGCTCAAATCATTCCAGAACACTGACTGATGCCAGTACGACTTAGCAGCTCCAGTTATATTTTCCCCAGCCAATCTTCCACTCACAAAAGCATGATCGTGGTGCTCTAACCGCCTCCTCCCAGATTTATATCATAGAAGCATGCAGCATCTCCTGCTGCCCACGTTTGAGCATGCGTATAGCTCTACATTTACGCAGAAGCCACCAAAATCTGGGTCTATTTCCAGCCCACCAGTTCTCGACCAACTCAACACTGCGCTTCAGGCTCATGGCTGTAGTCAGTTTCTACCATCCCACCATCTTTCAACCTGATGAGTAACTTGACACTGCACCGACTCCAACCAACTGCACAATAGCAATGGGCATCATCTTAACCCCATCTCATCTGACTTTTTCCATGGCTCAGTTGCAGAGCGATTTGCAGAAGACCTTTCCCATATTTCCTTTCTCAGAAAACAGTTGAATCACTTCTGCCCCCAAGGCTCCAACCCTTTCTGCCAAGAGCACAGGACAGTTCACCACCAAGCAAGCCCCCACTGATAACCGTAATTGACTTTAATTCCATGAAATCTTTGGAGTCCTACAGTCTCCAATCATTCTAGAGAGTGTTGCTCTGCTCTTCACCTCTGATCCAGCTTCATCAATGTCAGACAGACTTCTTGGAGGACCTCTTGTTGCAATCAAGCAGTTTTCATAGGCTATTTGAGAGCCATTGCTAAGTTTCACTGTGTTGCCTCTCACTTTCAGCTATACCACCTTCTACCTGGTGAGGATAGCCACAACACCATTCTCGATGTGAGGCAAGTCCTGAGCAGAGACACAGAAAGAGGTGGCTGGAAATACATGCTTCTCTCTTTTTCCATTCCATTGTCTGGATCACAGCATCTTTGTGACATCTGAGTCATCTGAAAACCACAGTTCTTTTGGAATTTTTGTTTTTCACTTTCATTTTAGGTTCAAGGGTACACATGCAGGTTTGTTACATGGATAAATTGGATGTCATGGAGGTTTGGTGTACAGATTATTTCATCAGTCAAGTAATAAGCATAATACCTGATAGTTAATTTTTCGATCCTCACCCTCCTCCCACCCTCCACCTTCAAGTAGAACCCAGTGTGCATTATTCTCTTCTTTTTGTTCATATGTACTCAATGTTTAGCTCCCACTTATAAGTGAGAACATCTGGTATTTGGTTTTCTGTTCCTGTGTTAGTTTACTTAGGATAGTGGCCTCTAGCTCCATCCATGTTGCTGCAAAGGACATGATTTCATTCTTTTTATGGCTATGTAATACTCCATGGTGTATGTATATGTACCACATTTTCTTTATCCAGTCTACCACTGATGGGCATTTGGATTGATTCCATATCTTTGCTATTGTGAATAGCACTGCAATGAACATATATGTGCTATGTGTCTTCATGGTAGAATGGATTACATTCCTTTCGGTATATACTCATTAATAGGATTGCTGGCTTGAATGGTAATTCTGTTTTAAGTTCTTTCAGAAATCACCAAACTGCTTTCCACACTGGCTGAACTAATTTGCACCCCCACCAACAGTGTATAAGCATTCCCTTTCTCTGCAACCTCACCAGCATCTGTTATTTTTTGACTTTTTAATAACAGTCATTCTGACCAGTGTGAGATGGTATTTCATGGTGGTTTTGATTTGCATTTCTCCAATAATTAATGATGTTGAGCATTTTTTTATATGCTTGTTGGCCGTGTCTTCTTTTGAAAAGTGTCTATTCATATCCTTTGCCCATTTTTTTTAATGGGGTTGTTTATTGCTTGTAAATTTGTTAAGCACCTTATAGATTCTGGATATTAGACCTTTGTTAGATGCATAGTTTGCAAGTATGTTCTCTCAGTAGGCTGTTTACTCTCTTGATAGTTTGTTTTGTTGTTGCTGTTGTTGTGCAGATGCTCTTTAGTTTAATTAGGTCCCGTTTGTCAACTTTTGTACCATGGTTCTTTTGAAAGAGAAGATCGTATGTATGACAGCTCAGGATCTTCAGACATAATCAGGACCCCAGCCCCAGCATCCCAAGCCCAGATGGGTCTGGCTGCAGCAAAAGCAGCAGTTCTTCCGCCAGTGAGCAGGAGAGGGACATGATTTGGTACGCTGGCTTGAGGAACTGGCTCTCCACCTAGAGCAGATAACATGGTCCTTTTTTGCTTCTCTTCTGATGTAAGCCCTAACCCTAGCATTATTTCATTATATCTTTTTTGGTTATCCTTTATAGTCGTGTAGGTATATGCACCAGCTCCTACTGTTGATAAGCCCACAATAAGGACTTAACACATAATTATCTGTTCTGCCTCCTGGTGCTCCAGAGCTAGCCATTTGTCATGTTATCTGGAGTTCTAGAGGAATTAGAACTTGTGCCATTGCTGGAACAAGTTGCCTAGAAGCCAGTTTCTCTGCCTCGGGGTGCAGACGCACACCATCTGCACCAAGGGCACCAGCTTCTCCTTCAAAGTACCCACCACAAGGTGTCCACACCAGAACATTTCAGCAACTGCTACTCGGAACTTCTTCCTTTAGTTTCCTTGGATTCACATCAGACCAACGGGTCAAACGCCATCTAATGTTTATGTTTTTACACTTAATTTTTTCCCAAATGATTGTGGAATACTCTTAATTTAATTATTCACAACATACTTGCAAAAGTCTACATTGTATATTAGGAAGTACAAAGCTAGTCACCTACTTGTTGTAAAAGCTTTGAGAAGACCTACATCTCATCTGTTGGCAGAATCTTAGGGAGATTATTGGCCAAAAATATATATATATAATAAAGGACCAAGTTCCAGAAAAGAAGTGGAGCTGATGCAAGATGGAAAGATCTCAATCAGAGTTGAAGTCTGTGAGAATGGTTCAAGTACACATACTGAGACTGGAGGATTAATTTTCCATCCTAAAAACCATTTACAGAGCAGACTGCAAGTATATAAAAAAGGATCAAGGAGGCCAGGCACGGTGGCTCACGCCTGTAATCCCAGCACTTTGGGAGGCCGAGGTGGGTGGATCATGAGGTCAAGAGTTCAAGACCAGCCTGACCAACATGGTGAAACCCTGTCTTTACTGAAAAAAAAAAAAAAAAATTTAGCCAGGCCTGGTGGCGCACACCTGTAATTCCAGCTATTCGGGAGGCTGAGGCAGGAGAATCTCTTGAACCTGGGAGGCAGAGGTTGCAGTGAGCCAAGATCACGCCACTGCACTCCAGCCTGGGGAACAGAAGGAGACTCCATCCCAAAAAAAAAAGGATAAAGGCTGCCACCTGTTGTAGGAGTCTGAATTATGCCAGCTCAGTGGCTGATCTCAGCCACTCACAAAGAGGCTCCTTGCCCAGATAACATCAGCAACTGGGCCACAGAGAAATGCTCACGATATCCACAAGAGCATTAGTGCAGCACTGCCATTAGCTCCAAGCTTCAGATTCTTAGAGGACCCCTTCAGTGAGCATTTCAAATCTGACATCCCTGACGTCAATAAAACAAAGAAAATAAATGGCAGTTTGCATAAAATTGCAAGGACCACTAACCCCACTCCAGATAGAGAAGGACAGAGGCTATGCTCGAGCAACCCCTAGAGGGCATGGTGGGCTGAGCTGCAGAATTGCAGGTTCATTTATATCTGTCTGTTAGAGTCTTATAATCTTATATGGCCAGGAGCAATAGCTGTTAGAATAATATTTATGGCTACATAGTATTCAGCAAAAAAGCAGACAGCTCATTCAATTATTTACTTTGACTATATACATGGTAAATAGCTCTCAGAAAATGTCTCTCAGAGTGACCTTGGGCTTTTAGTCTCCACCAAAAGAACTTCAGATTTCAAATGGAATAGCATCCAATGTTAAGTTTCCCTTGTCACTTCTTATAATTTCTTATTAGGTTGGTGCAAAAGTAACTGCAGTTTTTGCCATTGACAGTAATGGCACTTTGGGAGGCCAAGGCGGGCCAATCGCCTGAGGTCGGGAGTTTAAGACCAGTCTGCCCAAAGTGGAGAAACCCCATCTCTACTTAATATACAAAATTAGCCAGGCGTGGTGGCACATGCCTGTAATCCCAGCTACTCGGGAGGCTGAGGCAGGAGAATCGCTTGAACCCAGGAGGTGGAGGTTGCAGTGAGCCAAGATCGCACCATTGCACTCCAGCCTGGGCAAAAAGAGTGAGACTCCGTCTCAAAAAATAAAATAAAATAAAGAGTCACAGGTAATCAACTATATTTTGCCAAGCTGAAAATGTATTTATTGAGAGCACAAGACAAACAGAGTAAGTAAACACTCTAATCCCTTTTTAAAAGTCAACTACAGGCCAGGAATGGTGGCTCATGCCTGTAATCCCAGCATTTTGGGAGGGTGAGGCAGGTGGATCATTTGATCTCAGGAGTTCAAGACCAGCCTGGGTAACAGGGCAAAACCTCATCTCTATAAAAAATTAGCCAGGTGTGGTTACATGCACCTGTGGTCCCAGCTACTTGAGAGGCTGAGGTGAGAGGATCACTTGGGCCTGGCAGGTGGAGGCTACAGTAACAAAATTGTACCACTGCACTCCACCCCGGGCAACAACAGCGAGACTCTGTCTCAAAAAGAATAAAAATAAACAATAAAAACTTACGACTTCTAATTCACACCAACTTAGGATTTCTCCACAAATAAGACAGCAGAGGTTTTTCTACTGTGGTTAACTTTCTCTTAGTATTTATTGGATAAAATCATACAAGTAAATGCAAGCATCATTCTCTGGATGGAGTAATATTTTAGAAATAAAAATGGAGTATCTCATATCGCCAAAATAATTTGAAATTAATTGTAAATTGCATCCCTGTTCGAAAACATCGTGTTTAGAAATACTAATCAACAGAATGACTTTTTTTTTTTTTTTAACTGGCTAAAACCAACAGAAGAGCAACTCGGTTCCATTTTGAGGAGGTAGGATACCATAGGGGTTAAGGACAGTCTTTGAGGTCAAGGACAGTCTTTGAGGTCAGTAGATTTGAGTGGAAATCCTGCCTCTCAGAAGCACCTCAAACCGTGTGTGTCTTCTTTAACAATTTACTTCTTTCCTTTAAGCTTTACTTTCCCACCAGTAGGAAGACAATATTAATAACTACCTCAAAGCAAAGCAAGTCAACTAATCTATATGAACTATAGTTCCTCCTGCTGTAAAAATGAACTGTTAATACTGACCTCAGAGACTCATTGTTCGAACTTAACAAAAAACCTGCTGAAACACATGAAATGTCAAGAACTACATAAATATCATAATTAAGTTGCTTCATATCATTTGTGGAACGTGGCGGTATATAAATTAAGTAATTAAACATATAAGTATTAACAACAATTAGTCTGTAGAATTTTCTAGTCAATTCTCATACCAGGGTCTCGGGCTCTTATACTGATTGGAAAACCACATTTGGACATGGCTTGATACACAGGATCCTTGCCTTTATATCACTGAGTGAGCTTGTTGTGGAGACAAATGTCCAACAGGCATAAACAGACAAACTCATTTCCCTTCATGACTACACAATCTGAATATGGGTGGACAAGTGAGGTCAAAACGTAGCTGAACCTTGGCACTATTCTTGCCTCATTGGTTTTCAGCCCAGGTTTCTTAAGAAAGAAAGCTTCTTTTTTATTGCATCATCTCAGCCTCTCAAACCCCAAAGGGCAACATTTCTAGAGATTTCTGCACAGCAAGGAGGGTTTTCTCCCACCCAAAAGCAATGTCTCAAACTTTTGCTGCTGTTGTCCTGACAGACTCCTTATATCTTTTTCTCCTTCAGAGACCAATGCTAAACTCGAGGGTGGCTTATTTAAACATTTTTTACTCACCTTATTAATATCCAGTGGAAATTATCTGGACTGCCTTTCAAAGAAAGTTCTATTAGTGTCAGGTAACAACATGCTCTGCAGTTTAAATGCAACTTTTAAGCATTTCAGAATTGATGCTTAAGTAATCACAGGATTTGCATTTTAAAACTTATGCTAGCATAATGAAGTAAAAGAGAGGCACAATACCTGTGTTCTAGTCCTGATAGTCATCAAATTCTACAAACTTCGGCTTTCTTATCTACACACGGATTTTTGCCACGATCTAATGTGTGTGCGTGTACACACATACACTCCAAATCCGTGGGTCCCGTGGGTCCCATGGGTTCTGCATTCATGAATTCAACCAATTGCAGATCAAAACTATTCAAAAAAAAATTGTGTCTGCACTGAACATGTACAGACTTTTACTTGCTTGTCATTATTCCCTAAACAATATGTGACAATAACTATTTACATTGCATTTGCATTGTATGAGGTATTATAAGTAATCTAGAGATGATTTAAACTATATGTGAAGGGCTGGGCGTGATGGCTCAACGCCTATAATCCCAGGACTTTGGGAGGTGGAGGGGGGTGGATCAACTGAGGTCAAGAGTTCAAGAACAGTCTGGCCAACATGGTGAAACCCCATCGCCACTAAAAATACAAAAATTAGCTGGGTGTGGTAGCGGGAGCTACTCAGGAGGCTGAGGCAGGAGAATAGCTTGAACTTGGGAGGCGGAGGTTACAGTGGGCCGAGATGGTGCCATTGCACTCCAGCCTGGCAACAAGAATGAAACTCCATCTCCAAAAAAACAATATAAAATAAGGTATATGTAAGGATGTGCATAGGTTATATGCAAATACAAAGCCATTTTATATCAAGGACTAATGCAACTACAGATTTTGATATCTGCAGGACATCCTAGAACCAATGCTCACAGATACCAAAGGATGACATTATAACATAAATGTGATTTTGTATACAAAGGTAAGGTTAAAAGGGATTTGGTTATCTCTAAAATTTCCAAATTGCTTTTCAAATACCACAAATTATTCCCAAGTAGTTATGATAATAATGCATGGGGGAGAAAAAGCCACTTGCAAACATCAGAATTCATGTTTTTAGCACCAATTGTGGACAGCCTCTGTCCCTGGACCAGAAAATGTAAAACTGAATTAGATACCTATCTACATTCAAGAAGCTCATGGCACATCATAAACATTATCTCTGGTATTGCTGTAGATACTGCAAAGGTTTGCAAGGATTGCAAACAAACCATCTATTCCTTAGGTAGCAAGATGAACCATAATAAAGGACTTAACGTCTATAACTTTCACAATATTTCTGCTTGACCTCTCCATTACAGAGCAGCACACATTAATTTCAAGAGGATCTTCCCATGAATAATCTGGCACACCCTTTTTTCCACCCTCATGATTAATAAAAGGCATTCTACGAATGTTTTATAGCAGTTCCCAGAAGGAACAACTCATCTGCCCTGTGCCTGAGAGCTGACTGTGAAAGACCTCAGGGCTAGAGAAATGGCCTGGGATCTTCACCTTTTAGCGGGAAAACTTCCAGGGAATCCCTTTTTTCTGTCCACAATTCATTTTGACCCTCTGCTGCTTCATCCTCCCCACTCATTGCCTGGGGAGTGGGAAAAGGGATGGCTATGAATTGATCTATGTCTCCCCAAAATTCGTATGTGGAAGCCCTAACCTCTGATGCTATTGTATTTCAAGATAGAGTCTTTTTTTTTGGCGGGGGGAGGGGGGGGGCGGCGGACAGATCTTGTTCTGTTGCCCAGGCTGGAGTGCAGTGGTGCAATCGCTGCTCACTACAACCTCCGCCTCCCAGGTTCAAGCAATGATCCCGCTTCAGCCTCCTGAGTAGCTAGGATTACAGATGTGCACTATGACACCCAGCTAATTTTTGTACTGTTAATAGAACGGGGTTTCATCATGTTGGCCAGGCTGGTCCAAACTCCCGATCTTAGGTGATCCGCCTGCCAGGGCCTCCCCAAGTGCTGGGATTACTGGCATGAGCCATGGTACCCAGCCACAGGATAGTCTTTAAAGCGGTAATTAAGGTTAAATATGACCATAAGGGTGGGGCCCTAATCCAGCAGGATTGCAAATGCACACAGAAAGGGGTATGTGAGGACACTGTGATAAGGCAGCCATCTGAAGGCTGAGGACATAGACTTGTGGGAAAGTAAGATGCTGACACCTTAATCTTGGACTTTCAGCCTCCAGAACTATGAAAAAATAAATGTCTATTGTTTAAGCCATCCAGTCTGTAATATTTTGTCATGCCAGTCTTAGCAGACTAATACAGGGGATTCACCAAGCTTTGGAACCAAAGTGTTCTTCCGACAGACACAAACACTTCCTCTGTTTTCAGCCCCAGGCCTGTGTCACCATTTCCATAGAAGCCAGTGCCTTCCATTCCTCTGGGATACAGAGCAAGTGGGCAAACTTTGCATTAGTATCCCACAAACCTTAGGCAATTAGCTATTAACATCACCCTTTTCTTCTCTGCTAAATCAATTTCTATTCTTATTTCTTGTGATTTATAGCTAATGGCACCTCTGATTGCCATCAAAAGTGAAATTCCACCCGTAGCTCCAGCTACTAGGGAAGCTGAGGCAGGAGAATGGCTTGAAACCTGGAGACAGAGGTTGCAGTGAGCCAAGATTGTGCCACTGCACTCCAGCTTGGGCAACAGAGCAAGACTCCATCTCAAAAAATAGTAAGTAATAAATAGTAAGTAATAAAGTTCCATGTCACCACACTGAAGGTAAGTTATACATTATACATCTGAACTTTCAAGAAATCAGGGAGAGAGAAAATAGCCACATCTCCAATTAGGCCAGTTTCAGTTGGCATGACAAGGAAGTCCACCTGCTTTAACCTTTACAAGAAAAGTAACTTTGAAACTATCAATCTGCATTTCGTTTTCTGTTTCTGCTTTCTTCAGCTCTTTTCTGTCTATAAAACCAAAGTGCCCAACTAAAATATTTAAACTAAACTTGCTGGCCGGGTGCGGTGGCTCACACCTGTAATCCCAGCACTTTGGGAGACCGAAGCGGGCCAATCATGAGATCAGGAGATCAAGACCATCCTGGCTAACACAGTGAAACCCCATTTCTACTAAAAATACAAACACTTAGGCAGGGGTGGTGGCGAGGGGTGGTGGCGGGTGCCTGTAGTCCCAGCTACTCAGGAGGCTGAGGCAGGAGAATCGCATGAACCTGGGAGGCGGAGTTTGCAATGAGCTGAGATCACACCACTGCACTCCAGCCTGGGCAATAGAGTGAGACTTCATCTCAAAAAAATAAAATAAAATAAAAAAATAAAAATAAACTAAACTTGCTATGATTTTGTCTTTTGCCAGTCTGGCGATCCCAAAGGGACCCAGGGTACACTGCTGATCACCCCCAAGACTCTTTGAGGAATGCAGGAAAAGCACCACTGACCCCTTTTCAGGTTTCCTGTCTTCCTCGTGGAGCCCTGACAGTCGTAAGTAAGTTTCTCTCAAGTCAGACTCTGCTCTTTTTGCATTGCACCCCTGGTTTTTTTTGGCTTTCAAATCCAGTTAGTTTGTGCTATGAGAAGGGACTTGGCCTTTGAGTTTGTGGTGGCTGACAAGTAACTGGCAAGAGCTGCATCTTTCTGCTCCCACTTTGGAGATGTCTTGGTTAAAGTTATAGAGGCTTATTTGTTTTGGTCTTAAGCCCCCAAGAATACGGCCAGACAGAAATGTGGGTGTACCCCACGTGCAGCTAGTGTATTGACTGCTGCCAGCTCTCAAGGAATTGTCTAAGTCTTCCTTTCTGTTGGTTATCTTTGGGAGAAGCTCTGGATCATGAAAGAGCTACAATTTTAAAGGTAACTGACAGCAGTTGCAATAAATGGTTGTTATTGTACGAGGCATGAACTCCTCAAAAATCTTAAGTATTTGGGTTTCTGTCCTCTTCTTTTTTCTTGAATGCCTCAGTAAGGGAGGCTTCAGGGTACTGACTGGGTCAGACAAAACTGGGTATTGGCTAAATTGATCAAGGGGATCTCAGAGCCAAAGCTACAACCTGACTGGTGGGCATAGTTTGAGCAAACTTAAAAGCTATTACAGCTGTGGCTGGGTGCAGTGGCTCATGTCTGTAATCCCAGCACTGAGGCCGAGGCAGTCAGGAGTTCGAGACCAGCCTGGCCAACATGGTGAAATCCTATCTCTACTAAAAATACAAAAATTAGCCTAGTGTGGTGGTGCACACCTGTAATCCCAGCTACTCGGGAGGCTGAAGCAGAAGAATCACTTGAACCTGGGAGGCGGAGGTTGCTGTGAGCCAAGATCGTGCCACTGTACTCCATCCTGGGTAACAGAGCGAGACTCTGTCTCTCAAAAAAAATAAAGCTATTACAGTGCTCACCACTAAAAAAATAAGACTTCCATGAAAAAATAAACTGGTAACAGAATGGGCTAACTGACATTAGGTTGCTCACCACCCTCAAGAATATTTTCATGCAATGAGGTAGGCCATGAAAGCATTACACGACACAAGCCCGTGGTGCTTTCTTCAGGCTTTAATCTTGGCTCTAAGACAGCCAAAATTCAATCTACAAATTTCACCCTTAATTTCTAAAGACCTGAATACTCCATAGGCCTACCTTTTAGATGTGTAAATACTAGGTCCCAGAAGCTGCTTACAAAAATAGCAAAATCATACTACAGATAATTTAGAATTATGATGGCCATGACATGGAATTTTCCAGATGAACCACACTGCACTTTAAGAAATGCATTTAAAAATGAGAGTCTCTCATGGGGGGACTACCAAGGGTTGTCTATTGATGTGTATACTCTTCCAAAAAGGAATTTAAAATTTTTTATACTTTTTTAAAAAGACTCCTTACAAAGGCAAATGGAAAGCTTAAGTGACTAATTGATGAGAAAAATTGAATCTGTTAACCTTTTCACGTAGTTATTCTCCCGTCCCTAAGGCAAAAAAAAAGTGAGATAAAGTATTTATAAAGGTCAGGGTGGATCTGCTGCTTGTTCAGAGCTATCCATCCTGAGTTCATGTGTAGAAAATGCTTTTTTTGCCCCATTTGTTAATGGGCTCCAGCCTGAACTCAGTAAATTCAGTTGAGAAGCAAGCACTGGCCAAGGGCAGTGGTTCATGCCTGTAATCCCAGTACTTTGGGAGGCCGAGGCAGGCGGATCACCTGAGCTCAGGAGTTTGAGATCAGCCTGGTCAACATGGTGAAACTCCATCTCTACTAACAATACAAAAACTAGCCAAGCGTGATGGCGTGTACCTGTAATCTCAGCTACTCAGGAGACTGAGGCAGGAGAATTGCTTTGATCCCAGGAGGCGGAAGTTGCAGTGAGCCGAGATCGTGCCACTGCACTCTAGCCTGGGTGACAGAGCAAGACTCCATCCTAAAAAAAAAAAAAAAAGAAAAGAAAAGAAAGAAACTAACTCAAATGCTTTTTAAGTTCACATGACTTCAGTAAAATTTCGTAAATAAGAATACTGTTGGTTTAATTAAAATGAGATGGGGGAAGGTGACGATGGTTAATGGGTACAAAAAAAATAGAATAAGACCAACTATTTGATAGCACAATAGTTTGAATACAGCCAATAATAACAACTGTGTATTTCAAAATATCTTAAAGAGTGTAATTGGATTGTTTGTAACTCAAAGGATAAAAGCTCTATGAAGGATAGATACCTCAATCTCCATGATGTGCTTATTTCACACGGCAAGCCTGTATCAAAACATCTTACATACCCCTTAAATAAAATACCTACTACGTACCCACCAAAATAAAAATAGAAAACAAAAAAATGAAAACAGTCATGTCTTCAGAATTGTCGGCATCAAATATAATGCAGAAACAATCTTTATTTCTATTAGATCATTCAGATCATAAAATTACGAGTTCGACCTCAGAAAAAATGTGCGAGAGGATAGTGCAGTGTCCGCTACTTTGTGTGTATCAAGCACAGAAGCAAAACAAGGACCCATATATTTAATTTTGGGGGCTTTTAATGATACTTGCCCAATATGCATGTGCTATGAGACAGTTCATGAGAAAATGGCTTGAGATGATGGCTAAGTCTGTCAAATGTCTCAATCTTTATGAATAATCTAAGTGTAATTGTTAAGGACAAAGGAAATAAACGTGAGATAAAACTTTACAAATGAACTTGCCATAGTTATCAAAATCTTTTTCAGCAACTTGAAATCTTAATCTCACGTAATATTAACAGATATTCATGAAATATGAGTCATTTCTAAGTTAAAATATTAACGTTAATTGCTGAACATATGTTTAAAGTATATACACTTTGGCATCTTATTTTTACATGATATAAAGAAGCTAAATATATTTGAGTCTGTTGGTAAACATGAAAAAATTGTTCCATGAGGAAGCACATGTTTTTGGAAGTTATAAAATGTATATTCATAAAATGTTGATATATGACAGTTTAAAATTGCTTATTCCCTAGGTTTTCATTAGAAATTAAGGTTATTAAGAGTCAAAAATTCGCCGGGCGCGGTGGCTCAAGCCTGTAATCCCAGCACTTTGGGAGGCCGAGACGGGCGGATCACGAGGTCAGGAGATCGAGACCATCCTGGCTAACACGGTGAAACCCCGTCTCTACTAAAAAATACAAAAAAAAACTAGCCGGGCGAGGTGGCGGGCGCCTGTAGTCCCGGCTACTCGGGAGGATGAGGCAGGAGAATGGCGGGAACCCGGGAGGCGGAGCTTGCAGTGAGCTGAGATCCGGCCACAGCACTCCAGCCTGGGTGACAGAGCGAGACTCCGTCTCAAAAAAAAAAAAAAAAAAAAAAAGAGTCAAAAATTCTAATCAACATATGGTAATTAAAACTAGAAATAAAAAAAGAAACACTTCATACGGTAAGGAAAGTAAGACATGTTTCTGCTAAGTGAAGCTATGTGGTATGGAAGATGTGCTCTGGCTAAGAGAAAAAGTGAGTAATTTTTGTTTGGAAGTAGAATAACTGGTTTGTCCAAAAGGAGAAAGAGGAAATGTATAGGACAAAGGACTGAAGTAATATAAGAAAGTTATAGATTTGTGGAAGATAAATCTTATGAGAGAAATTTTATGTGTAATCAAGTTGCCTAAAATTATAGAATTACTTGTAAGTAACTGATGCGCTTAAGCATTCCTCCTGCCTCAGCCTCCCACCCAGGCATGAGCCCCCGCACCCAGCTCTTATTTTTCAGAATACTTGAGCACTTTGTTTGATTCCAAATATGATTAATAAAATTTCAACTTGAGGGGAACAATCGGAGAAGTCCATGAAGTTCACTCAGATATTTTTCAGGCATGACTGGAACCATTAGAGGGTGCTGTCACAGATTAATCAAATCCTGACTCTGATACATACAAAAATTCATCCACTGGTGGCCTTAAATATAAAATAATTTACTCAGCTTCCTAAAATGAATAAATCATTCCCAGTCTAAACACAAAGAAAATGATGATTTATAGGATGTCATGTCTTGAGATATTTTAAATATAGGTTTTTGAAATTTTTTTGGAGACAGGATCTCACTCTGTCACCCAGGCTGGAGTGCAGTGGTATAATCATGGCTCACTGCAGTTTTTAACTCCTGGGCTCAAGCCATCCTCCTTCCTCAGCCTCCCAAGCATTCAGGACTACAGGAGCATGGCCACCACATTGGGATTTTTGGGGTTTTTTTAACTTTTTGTGAGATGGGTTCTTGCTCTGTTGCCCAGGCTGGTGTCAAACTCCTGGGCTCAAGTGACTCTCCTGCCTCAGCCTCCCAAAGTACTGAGATTATAGCCATAAGCCACCGTGCCTGGCTGGTTTTTATCTTTATGTAGAATTCTGATATTTCTTAATGGATCCTGAATCACCCTTAATATTCTTATTTTTAAATTTGACAATTCAAATTTAGTCACATTTTAATAGAGATCTGAGTCAGTAGGTAGGTTTCTGTCCCACCTTGTCCCACCTGTGTGTGGAGATAAAGCACTTTCTACATAAAGCTGCCCAGAAGGCCAGGCGCAGTGGCTCAAGCCTATAATCCCAGCACTTTGGGAGGTCAAGGCAGGTGGATCACCCAAGGTCAGGAGTTTGAGACCAGCCTGGCCAACATGGCAAAACCCCATCTCTACTAAAATTCCAAAAATTGGCCAGGCGTGGTGGCGCACTCCTGTAGTCCCAGATACATGGGAGGCTGAGGCAGGGGAATCACTTGAACCCAGGAGGTAGAGATTGCAGGTGAGCTGAGATGGTACCACTGCACTCCAGACTGGGTGACAGAGCAATACTCTGTCTCAAAATAAATAAATTAATAAAACTAAAGCTCATAAAAATAAATGCCCATAAATCTAGCCACATTGGCAATGGTGTTAGGAAGAACAATCTCAGATTTGACAAAGTTCTCCTAAAGCTATCCAAAATATTATGACTGATAAATGGTTGTATAGAATTATCAAATTTGTAATGTGTAAATAAATTACCTCAGGTTTTCTCAGAATAAAATGTTCTAAAGTTGGCTGGGCGCAATAGCTCACACCCGTAATCCCAGAACTTTAGGAGGCGGTGGTGGGAGGAACACTTGAGGCCAGGAATTCGAGACCAGTCAGTCTGGGTAACATACTGAGACCCCCATCTCTACTTTTTTTTTTTTTTTTTTGAGAAAGAGTCTCACTCTATCACCCAGGCTAGAGTACAGTGGCATGACCTCAGCTCACTGCACCTCTGCCTCCCAGGTTCAAGCGATTCTCCTGCCTCAGCGTCCCAAATAGCTGGGATTACAGATGAGCACCACCATATCCGGCTAATTTTTGTATTTTTAGTAGTGACAGGGTTTCACCATGTTGGCCAAGATGGTCGTGAACTCCTGACCCCAAGCAGTCCACCTGCCTCAGCCTCCCAAAATGCTGAGATTACAGGCATGAGCGACTGTGCCAGCCCCCAAAAAATATTTTTAATTGAAAAAAAAAGTTCTAAGAAGGTAAGATTATGACTAAGAATGCCATATTTTAAACTGAAATTTTCATTTTAAAAATGCATAAAAGAACTAGAGTTTTGTAATACAATAATCATCTAACATGTGATAAAGTGGGCCTTTCATTCTAGAATTCAGGATATCAATTTCTTCTGGATGGCACATGTACGCCTAAGCACATGAACAAAGACATGCACATACATGTTCTCTCACACCTGTCTCTTTTTTTCTGTGTCTCCCAGAGAAAAGCAGCAGAGTTAATAAGCAATAGGTTTGGTGTCTGCTCGAACTTAATTGCTGGAAAGTAAGTACTGGGGATTATTCTCACGTTGGCCATACATGATCTGGGGAAGAAAAGTGACAACAGCAAAAGTTCTCAGAGAAATGAATACAGGAAAGTAGGAAGGTTACGTCCTTGGAAGTCAGAGTGTTCAGCTTTGTGAAGACATTTCTAAACTTTCCACATTCTGGAATGCTCTCTGGGTTCTGCAAGGAATAAGTAGCTAAAGTGAAGCAGAGAATGACAAGGTGATGCAGACACTTGAGAATAAGAAGGTGACAAAATCTTGATGTCTAAAGATCAGCAAAAGATAAGTGGCGATGGAGTAGCAAAGCACAGGAAAACCTCACTGCAGATTCATTGATCCAGGGAGCCAAGACAGGCAGTGCTATTTTAGACAGCACCATGAGGGCAGCCTGGCAGATCTGCGCTGATAGGGCACCCTTAAGGCTGGCTGGAATGGAGGGAGTTTGAGTGACAGTTGGCTTCTCAATATAAGTCCTTTCTTATCAGATAATAATATGGAGTGAACAGCCCAAAAGGTCTCCGCAGAGAGAACCTGCAGTGTACATTAAATGAAACGTTCGCATTGGTACATCAGAGCCCCTCTGCAGTGAGAAGGGCCATCTGAGAACATGAGCTGAGGAAATTAAAAAAGAAAAGAGTGGTATAAGGGATTTTCAGCTTCTGCTGACTCAGATTAATGGAATTGGCTCTCTTTTTTCTACTTTAAGTAGGTCACATTTAATATAAACTCATTGTTATATATATATAACATATATATTTAAAATATATACATTTAAAATGTATATATGTATATATGTGTGTATACATATGTATACATATATATGTGTATATATATATATTTAAAATGCCCACAAAATTCAAAAAGAAATTCAAATCCAAATTGACCCTCAGGTTACACAGCTCTCAGAAAAGAAAAAGTGTGCTTTTCTTATCTGTTATTGAATTAGGTGTGCTGTTTTCCTGTCTTATCTTTCCAGGATAGGTAAAGGATAACAACAAGCTATATTTATGAAATCTGATTTGCCCAGTGTCTAGGCAGCTCCCTGGAAGAAGAGGCATGGACTTTTTTCAGGCTTACATGGCAATATTTATTTAAAGACTCCCTAAAGATTTTTAAAGCTAATGTATCACCTGCAAATACCAAACAGAGTAACTGAATTTAAGGAGCCACAAGGCATCTTGGTACTTCTGATGTCGGGCTAGAACAATTCATTCTACCCAATAAATCAACATTTTTGAGCCCAAACCCTAAGATAATAAGCACCCCATGTTTTATAAAGAATTCCCAATAAACACTTGAGTTTTCACAAAACAATATTTCACAAAAATAGTTGTTTAATCATTCTAAATTGCAACAATAATTGAAGTTACAAGCCCCCTGAAACCATGTATTACCAAGCCAGTATGTACCCACCATAAAATGCAGATTCACAAACCTTTTGTGCTTACAGCGAATTTTGAATCTGCTGACTTTTCTTAGACAAGGGTAAGAATAAAAACATTCTTTTCTCTGCTTACAGTGGCAAAAAAGAACAGGGAGAAATAATACATTTTCAAAAGTACTTCCATCATACTTTCAGCTCCTAATAAAAGCATCTGCCCACAAAGATGACATTTTCTCTTTGTTTCTTCCCTTTAAATTGTTTGCTATCACACTGTCAATCAAAAGCAAATTTACACCCTAGACAGATGCAAAGCATAGCCTTTTCCATAGTAGTTTTAAAGATAGTGAGTCATTTGTCTATCAGCCAAAGCCTACAGAGTCTCATTGATTCTGCAACAGGAATGCTCTTTTCAGAATTACTGAAAGTCACAGCTACCTTCAGCCTAAAAGGTTGAAGCCTTCCCCTTGGCTACAAATTTACTAAGCTATAGAAAGTTTTTTTAGTACCAATTTTGTCCCCTTGGTGGATCTAGGATTCTTCCTGATTGCTGCTACCTAAGACAGAAGTGGCAGAGTTTTCTCCTAAAAAGTGTACCATTGGGCAGGGCATGGTGGATCATGCCTGCAATCCCAGCACTGTGGGAGGCCAAGGCAGGATGATCACTTGAGCCCAAGAGTTCCAGATCAGCCTGGACAACATAGTGAGATCCCATCCCTGCAAAAATAATAATAGTAATAAATATACAGGTATAGTGACACATGTCTGTAGTTCCAGCTACTCAGGAGGCTACAGTGGAAGGATCACTTGAGGCCAGGAGGTCAAGGCTGCAGTAAGCCATGATCACACCACTGCACTCCAGCCTGGGCAACACAGTGAGACCCTGACTCAAAAAAAAAAAAAAAGTATACCACTGGACAGAGCTATCCAACAGAGTATCTTCCCTTTTAAAATTCACAGACCCCTTTGAAAATCCAAGAAAAAGTTACGACTGATTTTCCGAGAAATAAATACACATAAGGGATCATCATAAACATGTGTGATATGTGGGTTTCAGGATTTCACATATTCCTGGAGTTTACTCATGGAACCCAGGTTAAAACTCCTGCCCATGGGTTTTGGAATAGGTTCACCTGCCCAGGGAGGTAATTGTTTGTCATTTCTTTGCTGCCTGCATCTGCACAGAGGCTGACGAAGGTGAACCAGTGGACAGAAAACATTTGACTCTATTGACTGGTTTCAAATGGCTGGAGTTTCATTTCCCTGCTATCAGTCTCCTTACACTACACTCCATTTCTCCTCCTTAATTATCATTAAGGACAAAGTTTGAGATAGTAGCTTCCTCCTTTCACACACAATCTTACCTTCCTTCTCAGAACCTAATTTCCAGGAAGGCCACACACACAGGCAGACTCATTCTCTAACATTCTATCAATTGCTGCATCCTCCACTTTTTCTTTTGTGGAAAACTTGCCCTTACTGAGTATTTACCTCTAGTTAAATACACAGATTGGGCAGGCACAGTGGCTCACACCTATAATCCCAGCACTTTGAGAGGTCAAGGCAGGTGGATCACCTGAGATCAGGAGTTCGAGACCAGCCTGGACAACATGGAGAAACCTCGTCTCTACTAAAAATACAAAACTAAGCCGGGCATGGTGGTGCACCTGTAATCCCAGCTACTCGGGAGGCTGAGGCAGGAGAATCACTTGAACCCAAGAGGCAGAGGTTGCGGTGAGCTGAGATCATGCCAGTGCACTCCAGCCTGGGCAACAAGAGTAAAACTCTACCTCAAAATAAATAAATAAATACACAGATTGGCTTTCTCACTGTGTGCCTCACATTGTGCAGTTTTCCTGGTATATCCAGAGAGCATCACAGGGTCACCGCGAGGCTCTCTGTCAAGGTCCTTTCAGGTCACAGGCCTATCTCCAGGCCTTGGCAATGAGAATAAGCATATTCTTGGCTAATCTGGGTCAGGCATGGTGACCCATGCCTGTAATCCCAGCACTTTGGGAGGCCGAGGTGGATGAATCACTTGAGCTCAGAAGTTCTCGACCAGCTTGGGCAACATGACAAAACCCCATCTCTACAAAAAAAAATACAAAAATTAGCCAGCCATGGTGGAGTGTGCCTGTAGTCCCAGCTACTTTGGAGGCTGAGATGGAAGGACGGCTTGAGCCCAGAAGGCAGAGGTTGCAGTGAGCCAAGATCATGCCACTGCACTCCAGCCTGGGCGACCAGACCCTGTTCTGGGGGAAAAAAAAAAAAAAGAATTTTCTTGTCTAATCTCTATACATGCCCACCCTACAAACTCAGTTGAATTCCCTCCTTAGCCCCCTTTTGTAATTTTTATTGTCTGATTGATTAACCCAATGAAAACAGACTTTTAATAAACTCGTTTTTTTTTTTTTTTTTAAACACACAAAGGCTTACTCTTACTAAGTCAAGATGCGCCTGATCTCCTAATCGTTGATAACCGTGATGGGGTTCAGAACAGGCTACCCTAAAATATAGCACCTTGGCATACTGAAGAAAACAGCAGGAGCAGAAAGTTTACTCTGACCTTCTATAACCTTTTCCTAAAGGAGGTCATAAAACCTAGGAAAGATGTTCTGACCTTTCCCTGAAGCAGTTCATAAGACCTTCATATGATTGTCAGGAAATAATACTTTAAAAAAACACCCTCGGCCAGGCGCAGCGGCTCACATCAGGAATCCCAGCACTTTGGGAGGCCAAGGCAAGTGGATCACCTGAGGTCAGGAGTTTGAGATCAGCCTGGCCAACAAAGTGAAACCTCATCTCTACTAAAAATATAAAAACTAGCCGGGCGTGGTGGCAGGCGCCTGTAATTCCAGCTACTCGGGAGGCTGAGGCGGGAGAACTGCTTGAACCCAGGAGACAGTGAGCCGACACAGTGCCAGTGCACTCCAGCCTGGGTGACAGAGTGAGACTCTGTCTCAAAAAAAAAAAAAAAAAAAAAAAAAAGACCATCTTATGAGATAGACTTTCCCAATTTCTGGAGGAAAAGAACATCCTTATCTCTGAAGATGGAGAAAGGACAGAGAGAAGGATCTGAATGAACAGGCCTTGCTAAGCCTCCCGTCTACTGCCATTAGATCGTACCCCTGTCGTTCAATCAAAATTCTCCATGACTGTCCACTCTTCATCAAACTTAGCATAAAAATATAAAAGTTTCACCATTTCTTCATGTCTTCATTGCTTTATGAAGGCTCTTGTGTCACATACAACTAATAGTCAATAAATCTGTAGGCTTTTCTCTTATTAATCTGTCAGTTTTCCTTTCAGACCCAGCCAGGGACTCTGGATCAGGGAAAATTTTTTCTTCCCCTACACTAATTTGCCAAACTGTGGATATAAAGTAGTTGAAACACATCTAGTTTACTGGTGCATAATATTGGTGGGTTGTGAATTAACCAACCAAGAAGAAATAATTTGCTCATTTAAGAAATGTTCAAATTATTTCTTCTTGGTTGGTTAATTCACAACCCACCAATACTATGCACCAGTAAACTAGATGTGTGAAATGTTGGCCGGGCGCAGTGGCTCAAGCCTGTAATCCCAGCACTTTGGGAGGCCGAGACGGGCGGATCACGAGGTCAGGAGATCGAGACCATCCTGGCTAACACGGTGAAACCCCGTCTCTACTAAAAAATACAAAAAACTAGCCGGGCACGGTGGCGGGCGCCTGTAGTCCCAACTACTCAGGAGGCTGAGGCAGAAGAATGGCGTGAACCCAGGAGGCGGAGCTTGCAGTGAGCTGAGATCCGGCCACTGCACTCCAGCCTGGGCGGCAGAGTGAGACTCCGTCTCAAAAAAAAAAAAAAAAAAAAAGAAATGTTTATGAAGGCCAGGTGTGCTCACTCCTGCCTACAATCCCAGCACTTTGGGAGGCTGGGAAGGGAGGATCAGTTGAGGCCAGGAGTTCAAGACCAGCCTGGACAACACAGCAAGACCCCATCTGTACAAAAACTAAAAATTAGCTGAAAATGATGGCACACACCTATCATTCTAACTAAAACTAAAAATGGTGGCACACACCTATCATCCCAGCTACTCAGGAGGCTGAGCCAGGAGGATTACTTGAGCTTAGGAGTTTGAGGTTGTAATGAGCTATGACTGTGCCACTGCATTCCAACCTGGACAACAGCGAGACCCCGTCTCAAACATTAATCAGGCATGGTGGGGCACCTGTAATCTCAGCTACTTGGGTGGCTGAGGCAGAAGAATCACTTGAACCTATAAGGTTGAGGTTGCAGTGAGCTAAGACCATGCCACCACACTCCAGCCTGGGCAACAGAGTGAGACTCTGTCTCCAAAAAAAAAGGAAATATTTATGTATCTCCTACTCTATGTCACACTTCTGTTATTAGTCTGGAAGCACAGGAGGGGGAAAAGGTGACAGATAATGCCCTTCATCCATACAGATTACATTGTTATGAAAAATGACACAAAATAAACAGAGGCTTGAACAAAATAATTTCAGATAATGAAAAGTGATATTTAAAAACAAATAATTTTAGAAAGCCAGATGTCATGATATTGACTACGATCCAGGTAACCTTAGGTTTGGAAAGCAAGAAGACCTTACAGGGGAAGTGACATGTGAGTGGAATCTGATTGACAGAAGCAGCCATGCAAAAACCTGAGAACAGAGCTTTCTAGGTAGTGTGAACAGCGAAGGCAAAATTCTAAGGTAGGGAGGAGGCAGGCAATTCATCAAGAAACAGAAAGATGGTCTGTGTAATTGGAACAGACTGAGCCAGTGGGAAAGTATAGAGAGAATGGGTTTATTTTTTTAGCTTCGGGGGAAGAGTAAGGGAATTTGGATTTCTTTTTCTTTTTTGTTTTTTGAGACAGAGTCTTACTCTGTTGCCCAAACTGGAGTACAGTGGGGCAATCTCGGCTCACTGCAACCCTGGTCTCCTAGGTTCAAGCGATTCTCCCGCCTCAGCCTCCCAAGTAGCTGGGATTACAGATGACTGCCACCACACCTGGCCAATTTTTCTATTTCTAGTAGAGACAGGGTTTCAGCATGTGGGCCAGGCTGGTCTCAAACTCCTGACCTCAGGTGATCTGCCCACCTCAGCCTCCCAAAGTTCTGGGATTACAGGCATGAGCCACTGTGGCTTGCCAGAATTTGGATTTTAAATTCCAAAAAAAAAAAAAAAAAAAAAGGGAGAATTTGAAGCAGAGGGTGGCATAATCCTATTTGCATTTCGAAAAATTCACATTGCATAGTTGTCATATGCAAATAGATTGTAATGGGGTAAGAGCAGAAACAGGAAATGAGAGAAAACTAAGTTGACATACAGTACTCTAAAGAAAAGAGTATTATTCCTCACCTAATTTTTGAAAATTGATTTTTGTTGGCATCTTAACAATTCAAATCCTAACAACAAAAGTCACTACCAAATCATAGCACTATAAAGATTAAAAGCTCAAGTTGGTACCACTGTCTAATGAAATGTTGTTGAATATCACATCTAAAGAGGGGACCCTTTTTGCATGACCTTGCCCACTAAGTGTTCTTTGCAGTTCTTTGGAGCATTTAATTTTTAGATGTAGACAATTACCTAAAGCTAACAGCTGCTTCTAAGGTTTTATTACTTGATTCATTTTAACTAAAATATGCATAATGTAATATTTCAGTTGTGTTTTGCCTACAGCATTGAAGCTTTAAATAACAGTAGATTGCTTATAATATTATATAATTAGAGAGAAATTTTTTTGGAGTCACCTGGTATTTATGCAGAACTGGGATCAACTGCCTAGGAAAAAATGGTTTCTACTGATACCACTATGCTTCAGTCATATTAAGTGCGTTTCAAATAAAAGTAACAGCAAGTATGGCTAATAGTAAAAGATAAATAAAAGGGAAACAAGAAAATAAAAAATATAAGATTGTACTCATGACACAAAGACCTATTTTTCATTCAGCACATCTAGGTATCTGAATGTTCAAGATTCACAGTTGAGCTCTTGCTCTAGAATGTTTTGTATATTTGTTTTTTTGCCTCTTCTTCCACTTTCAGGAGAACTATCCCCACTTTCGTAATCAGTTACTGTCCAGAGTAACCCATCCCGTTTTAGAAGGTTTTTCTCAGTGCTGGCAGGTTAGCTGCGGATCCAGAATTCTGATAATTTTTCTTCTTTTTTTGTCACTCTTGTCACCCAGGCTGGAGTGCAGTGGCACAATCATAGCTCATTGCAGCCTCAAACTCCTGGGCTCGAGTGATCCTCCTGCCCCAGCCTCCCAAAAGCTGAAACTACAACCATGTGCCACCACACCTGGCTAATTTTAGGATTTTTTTTCAGAGATGGAGTCTTGCTGTTACCCAAACTGGTCTCAAACTCCCAGCCTCTAGCAATCCTGCAACCTCTACCTCCTAAAGTGCTGGGATAACAGGTATGAGCCACTGCATTCAACCTTTGGTGGCTATTAATGTTTAAGATATTTCTCTGTTCTGATAACCAGAGCATTTGGAACCCCAACCTATGATACAAAGTCATAATTGTTATTCTAATGGGAGAAATTTTGAACACCACTGAAAATTCTAGAAGCACAGTGATGTGGGCAGGTCCCAGGCACCGCACAGATCCCACCAAAGAAGTCCCACCCATCTCCCACATGGAAAGTTATCTCTGTCAATCATCATCTTCATCACTATCATTCGAACACAGGGAAGATGTTCCATATTTTTGAACGTGGACCACCTAAAGGAGAATCAACCATGCGGTAAATACTACCAGCTTCTTCTTCCCTGTAAGTTTAAAAGGTGCTATCTTGGAAATGTAATGACTTCTTCTTCTCACCTTCTTTTCCAAAGATCCTCTTTCTGAAATCTCAATTCTTACTATGCCAAACAGTATATTTTCAGCATGGTAAACTTTTAAAGCTAATTTACTAGCAATTTTCAGCATTCAGATTTGACAGGCCCAGATTTTTAAAAATTCAATTTCTGTCTCTGATGATATCTAAGGAAAATCAAACTATAGTGAGCCATTGGCCTTGTCATTGTTTAATGAATACCACCACACAAAAGGAGTATCCTGATGTATTTTTTCTCAGTAATCGTTAGGCTCCATTTATTAATCCATTCTGCATGATGACCTAGAAATTGCAGATTAAGGCTTTCGAGTATCTGTACTCATTTTCCATCCTGTTCTATTTGGTGATGTGTTCCTTACAGACATTGAGCAGTTGTCACTTGTCCCGGCATTTCACCAGCTCCCTGCAAACAAGTTATCTGCTGACATGCCGATCTATTATGTAACGTAAGAGAACCGCAAGCTTGTATTTCAATGAGTCATAAAAAGCTTGAGAAAGCCCAGCAAAACATAGTAAGCAAAGAAAAACTTAATTAGTTCAAGTGATACTGACTCAGACAAACATGCTAACTTGCCAACTCCACCAAGATCTGGTTTTCAGAACAGGATTCAGAGGCTATGTCACTTGTACTCAACTCTGGACTTCTAAGCCATGTTTGTGACTGTAGATTGTCACAGGACTTCAGAGCCAGGGTCAAGATGGTTTTAACAACAGTGAGGAGCATTCAGACAGGAAGGTATGGTGAGAAAGCGTTCATTTATCCAGCTTCATAGCATAAGTGAGGGAGTTTGGAGTTTTTTGGTGGGTGGGGGGGGTTAGGGGTTTTTTTTTTTGAGACAAGGTCTCACTCTGTCCTCCAGGCTGGAGTACAGTGGTACAATCTCAGCTCACTGCAACCTCCACCTCCCGGGCTCAAGCAATCCTCCCAACTCAGCCCCCCAAGGAGCCAAAACTACAGGTACATGCCACCACACATGGCTAATTTTTGTATTTTTTGTAGAGATGGGGTTTTGCCATGTTGCCCAGACTGGTCTCGAACCCCTGGGCTCAAGCAATCCGCCTACCTTGGCCTCCCAAAGTGCTGGGATTACAGGCGTGAGCCACTGTGCCCAGCCAAGTTTGGGTTTCAAATTCAAGGAAAACCAAAAGTCTGAAGCAGAGGGTGGCATAATCCTGTGTTCTTATATCACACAAACAGATCTTCTACTAGGAAGGGAGGCTGTTGCCTCCTACCCAGGAGCAGCTGAGAAGACACACCAGGCTGATAGCAGAGTTGGTCCTAACCAGGATAGGATGTCAGAGTGCAGGTCTGGGCTAGTTAGTGAGATCACAAGAGAAGTCAATGCGGGGTTGGCTTGGGATGAAAGGCTTTCCTCTGCTCACCATGAAGTGATCTCAGGAATCACCAATGATATGACAATTATATTTTGGTCTGAAGTAAATCCTTTGCAGTACCTCTGAAGCAGCACCTGCCTTGCTAAGTGAGCGTGTCTTGGGGGCAGGCTAACAGGAGAAACCCTGGAACTCCAGAATTAAGATCTAATGAACATCTGCCTCAGAAGCTTTCCTGGAAAAGACAGATTCAGTGGGTGGCTTTAAGCTCCCAAGACTGAATTCCAAGACAGCCGTGTGGTCCCGTCTTGATTCCCATCTGTGAAACCTGCTTCTTAAAAATAAGTTGCTCCTCTCCTTTCCCTTTCCTGCGGGGACAGCAGCACTGAGGTCACTGGAGGGGAGAAGGGAGGAGGTGCCAAAATGGTGAGTTGTGATAATAGAGTGTGGTCAGGAGATAGGGATCACAGAGGGGCATGTGTAAGCAAATTGATATATTTGGGTTAATGGGAGCCAGGTTTCTCACTGTCAAACAAGGAATGTACAAATATAGAAAGTTGAGAAGACATAAAGAATTCAGGTGTTGAATTGGAATGAGGTTGAAGGAAATAATGTATACAGTGGTCCATTTCTAAGACAAAGCACCTAAGTTGGCTTATGTCAGCAAACTATTTTAAAAAAAAAAAAAGTATACACTAGACTGGGTGCAGTGGCTCACGCCTGTAATCCCAGCACTTTGGGAGGTCAAGGCCGGTGGATCACGAGGTCAGGAGATCGAGACCATCCTGGCTAACACAGTGAAACCCCGTCTCCACTAAAAATACAAAAAATTAGCCTGGCATGGTGGCAGGCGCCTGTAGTCCCAACTACTCCGGAGGCTGAGGCAGGGGAATAGAGTGAACCCAGAAGGCGGAGCTTGCACTGAGCTGAGATCGCACCACTGCACTCCAGCCTGGACGACAGAGCGAGACTCCATCTCAAAAAAAAAAAAAAAGAAAAAGAAAATATAGGATACACAAGGCCTCTGCTTGGATAACCAACACTTGCTTGTCCGCCACCCCACTTAGCTGTCCTCACCGGAACCAAAGAAGTTTAGTCTAAGATGAAAATTTACTAGCCTGCAAAATAGCTTGCTTTGTCTGTTCTTATCAGACTGCCCAGCTACTTAGGTCATAAGTCAAATACTTAAAGAGCCCCTGAGCTAACTAGAATTGCTATACACTGTGGGCTGCAACAAAATGCAGCAAGACAACCCTAAAATAAAAACATCTAAAGCCCCAACCCAACAACCGATAGGCAATGTCCAGGAAGACCGTGACCCCGTAGTACTCAGCCTGTGAGGAACCAGTGGAGGGACCTGAGAGGATGAATTGCTTGTTTTAACTGTGCTGGGTGTGCCTACCCATCAGACACCCGATCTTGCAAGACCGTCATTAAAAGTCTCACTTTCACTGTTCTTCGGGTCTCTGAGTCCATTCTTTGGGTTTGGACTGGTGAGTTTGTTTCTCACAGGGTGACTGGTATAAATTCATGATTTGCAATTGAGAGAGACAGATGGAGACAGATGTGCCGTAATCCCCCTTAGTCACCACGATTTTTATTTCCAGACGTTCAGTTATCTGCGGTCAACCACAGTGGGAAAACAGGTGTGTACAGAGGGAGAGGGAAGGGGAGGAGGAGGGAGAGACCACATTCACATAACTTTGGGTGGGGGTTGGTTGTTGTTTTTGGTTTTTAAATTGCAACACCTGGGAACAGTGGCTCACACCTGTAATCCCAGCACTTTGGGAGGCCAAGGCAGGCGGATCACTTGAGGTCAGGAGTTCAAGACCACCATGGCCAATATGGTAAAACCCCATCCCTACTTAAAAATACAACAATTAGCCAGGCGTGGTGGCACGGGCCTGTAATCCCAGCTACTTGGGAGGCTGAGATAGGAGAATCGCTTGGACCAGGAGGGCAGAGGTTGCAGTGAGCCAAGATCTGTGCCACTGCACTCCAGCCTGGGCAACAGAGCGAGACTCCGTCTCAAAAAATAAAATTAAATTAAAATAAATGGCAACACCTGAAATGCCTAAAAACATAAGAAGGAAATGGGTTCCCCCACTATTTCTGAGAAGGGCAAACATCTATAGTAGTTTCAGGACACGTAAAGTGATGAAGTCGAGCTAGAAACAGGGACGGGCTCGGTCCTTTTTTCAGCTGTCTCTCACTGACTAGGGGAGGAGGCCGCTCTGTGTATTTAGCTGAATGCACGCTGGAACAGGGAGAAGAGAAAAATGGGGCTGTGGAGTGTAATTCCATCTGTCCAAGGCGGGGAGGCTTAGACTTGGGGCCTCTGTGTTGGAAGTGAACACCAGTGTGACACACCATGCTGCCCGGGCCAGGGTCAGCGTCCTCGGCTCCACGAAGGTGGGAGGTGGCAGTCCTGACTGGTGGTATACCCTTGCCCCGGGCCCTACTGCAGGGGACACCCACCAGCGGCAGCAGGAGCTTCCCGGGGGTCCCCTCCCTGAGGAGGGCAACATCTGGGGTCGCTGTGAGGCCAAGTGTCTGTGCCCCCTTCCTCCGCGACCACCCCTCCAAACCTGCCTGCACGCCCGGGTAGGGGACCTGGCTCCTGAGGCTAAGGCACCTGGGGCGAGCGCTGTTCTCTGCGGGCCACTCACCAGGCCGAGGGGTCCTCCCAGTGCTTCTTCAGACCCCGGGGTTAACAGCGGCTGAGGAAAGCGCGCGACGGCGACGCCGCGGAGCACGTAGAGGGGAAGCCGCCTGGTTTCCCGCGCCTTCCCGCGCAGCCGCAGAGGAGGCCGAGCCTTCCCGCGCAGCGGCAGAGAACAAGGCCGAGCCAGCAGGCAATGCTCTTCAGTTTCATTACCGTTTAATGTTAGTATTGTCTTGTTTTATGATTAGTTATTGTTGTTCATCTCTAATTTAATTGTGTCTCATATATATATAAATTAAACTTTATCATGAGCATGTATGTATAGAAAAAAACAATGTGTGTGTATATATATAGGTTTTGGTTCCATCTGTGGTTTCAGGTATCCACTGGGAGCCTTGGAACGTGTGCCCTGCAGATGATGGGGGAACCACGGTTGATAGATATGCATATAAACATCGCTATATTTGTGTGTATATGAGTCCATATATATGCACATAGACATGGATTATATTCTCTAACTGATTCTAATTCTGGGACAGGAAAAATATAAAATGGGCATCTTTAGGTGCCAGAAAGTGAGGAACTGCTCCAAATACGTTAAAAAGGGGGGGGGGGGCGTGGTGGGGAGACATGTGAAAGGGATAGAGGAACCAACCTGAAAAAGCTCCCAATGTCCAAAGCTAGAACAATTAGGGCAATAAAACAGACAATAGTAGTGGGTTATAACCCAAAGAATAAAATAAATACCCATAAGTAGGTGATTGAACACATAAACAAGTGGGAGAGAAGGGACAAATCTTTTTTACAGAAGAATTCTAAATAATAAATGTGGAAGAATGAGAGGAATAGAAAAGCAGCATTAGAATTCCACAGTAATTATCACTGCAGGCAAACTTCATTGATGAATGCTAAAATTAGCAGCCAAAACTTTAAGGAGACATAGAATATTTGCGTAGGAATGGGAAAAATGGTAACTTTACAGGAGAGAAATGTGGCGGACACCACCTTAACCAAGTAATCAAGGTAAACATCACTGGTATGAGTCAAGTACACATTACATCTTCAGTATTCTTCCTGAAAGCCTGTATCATGAAATATCAGACAAACACACATTGTGTCTACAAAAGCCCTGACTGATCCTCCTTAAATGTGTTGAAGTCATGAAAAACAAAGACAGATAGAGAAAGCATAAAAGATCAAAGGTTGCTAAGGAGATGTGACAACTAAAATGTAACATGGTATCCTGGATTCAGTTCTGGAGCAGCTGGTCAAATCCTAATAAGGCCTGTAGGTTAATAGTGTTGCTCTAATGTTAATTTCTTTATTTTAATCATTGTGTCATTGTTACGTAGGATGTCAACATTAAGGGAAACTGGGTGAAGGATAAATTAGAATTCCTGGTACTATGCAATTCTTCTGAATGTTTAAAATTATTTTGAAATAAAAAGTTGTATTAAATGACTAGAAAAACAAGCTACTACCTCGGTGTTTTATAGTAAGCACATACACACACACAGAAACACACACAGACATACACACACAACCTTTTTTGGCTGTTCAAGCACTGTTTCTTGTCACTCTCTGGTATTTTCTTTTTTATTGTTATTATTTTTATTTTTTGTAGAGACAAGCAAGGTCTCACCATGTTGCCCAGGCTGGCCTTGAACACTTGGGTTCAAGTGATCTGTCTTCCTTGTCCTTCCAAAGTGCTGCGATTACAGGCATGAGCTGCTGCATCAGGCAGTGGTATTTTCTAACTTAAAAATTTTTTAGGGCCAGGCACAGTGGTTCGTGCCTGTAATTCTAGCACTCTGGGAGGCTGAAACAGCAGATCACTTGAGGTCAGGAGCTTGAGACCAGCCTAGCCAATATGGCAAAATTCCATCTCTAATAAAAATACAAAAATTAGCTGGGCATGGTGGTGCACACCTGTCATCCCAGCTACTTAGGAGGCTGACGCAAAAGAATAGCTTGAACCTGGGAGGCAGAGGTCGTAGTGAGCTGAAATCACACCACTGCACTCCAACCTGGGCAACAGGGTGAGACTCCATCTCTAAAAAAAAAAAAAAAAAAAAAAAAAAAATTTAAATAAACTAAAAGATTGGCCTGGATCAAGAAATGAGAAGACAAGTCACAAACTAAAAGAAAATATTTGCAAGAGCTATATATGATAAAGGACTGATATCCAAAATATACAAGGAATTCTTAAAACTCAGTAATAAGAAAATAAGGAAACAAAGAACCCAATCTAAAATGAGCAAAACACCTGAATCGGTACCTCATTGAAGAAAATGTACATATGGTAAATAAGCTTATAAAAAGATGCTCAGCATCACATGCCATCAGGGAAATGCAAATTAAAACAACAATGACATACAACTATACACCTATTAGAATGACCAAAATCCAGAACAATGACACCACCAAATGCTGACGAGGATGTGGATCAACAGGAATTTTCATTCATTACCAGTGGAAATCCAAAATAGTGTATTGGAAAAACAATTTGGCAGTATTTTATAAAATTAAACATATCTTCACCATACAATCCAGCAATCGAGTCCCTTGGTGTTTATCCCAATGAGTTGAAAACTGATGTATACCTAAAAACCTGCACCTGGATGTTTATCCATAAACACCATAAATAGGCCAGGCACAGTGACTCATGCCTGTAATCCCAGCACTTTGGGAGACTGAGGCGGGTGGATCACTTGAGGTCAGGAGTTCAAGACCAGCCTGACCAACATGGTGAAACCGTGTCTCTACTAAAAAAAAAAAAAAAAAATACAAAATTAGGTGGGAGTGGTGGCAGATGGTTGCAATCCCAGCTACTTGGGAGGCATCCCTGTAATCCCAGCAACTTGGGAGGCTGAGGCAGGAGAATCACCTGAACTCAGGAGGTGGAGGTTGCAGTGAGCTGAGATCGTGCCACTGCACTCCAGCCTCGGCAACAAGGGCAAAACTCCATCTCAAAAAAATAAATAAACACCATAAACATGTAGCAGCTTTATCCATAATTGCCAAAACTTAGAAGCATCCAAGATGTCCTTCAGTAAATGAATGGATAAACTATGGTACATCCAGACAATGAAATATATTCAGTGCTAAAAAGAAATGAGCTGTCAAGCCATACGAAGACATGGAGGAACTTTAAGTGCACATTACTTTTTTTTTTTTTTTTTTTTTTTGAGACGGAGTCCCGCTCTGTCCCCCAGGATGGAGTGCAGTGGCCGGATCTCAGCTCACTGCAAGCTCCGCCTCCCGGGTTCACGCCATTCTCCTGCCTCAGCCTCCTGAGTAGCTGGGACTACAGGCGCCCGCCACCGCGCCCGGCTAATTTTTGTATTTTTTTTAGTAGAGACGGGGTTTCACTGTGTTAGCCAGGATGGTCTCGATCTCCTGACCTCATGATCCGCCCATCTCGGCCTCCCAAAGTGCTGGGATTACAGGCTTGAGCCACCGCGCCCGGCCTAAGTGCACATTACTAAGTGAAAGAAGCCAATCTGAAGAGGCTGCATAGTGTATGATTCCAACTATGTGGCATTCTGAAAAAGGCAAAATCATTAAGAGATCAGTGGTTGCTAGGGATTAGAGGGAGGAGGGATGAAAAGGTGGAGCATAGAGGATTTGTGTGGCAATGAAGCTTTTTTTTTTTTTTTTTTTAAACAGAGTCTAGGCTGGAGTGCAGTGGCGTCAGCTCACTGCAACCTCCACCACCCGGGTTCAAGCAATTCTCCTGCCTCAGCCTCCCAAGTAGCTGGGATTATAGGTGCATGCCACCACGCCCAGCTAATTTTTGTATTTTTAGTAGAGATGGAGTTTCACCGTGTTGGTCAGGCTGGTCTTGAACTCCTGACCTTGTGATCTGCCCACTTTAGCCTCCCAAAGTGCTGGGATTACAGGCATGAGCCACCACATCCAGCCTCTTTTGTATAATACTACAATGGTGAATACATATCATGAAATATTCTTGTTAAAACCCATAGAATGTACGGCACCAAGGGTGAACTCCCATGTCAACTATGGACTTGGGGTGATAATGATGTGTTCATGTAGGTTCATTGATTATAAGAAATGTAACCACACCAATGAAGGACGTGATGGTGAGGGAGGCTGTACATATGTGAGGGAGGGAGATTTTAGGGAATTCTATGCTTTCTGCTTAAGCTGTCTGTGAGCCTGAAACTACGTTTAAAAATAAAGTACATTTTTTAAAAATTGATCCACCCAGGGTAGGCTGGGCACAGTGGCTCATGCCTGTAATCCCAGCATTTTGGGAGGCCAAGATGGGCAGATCACCTAAGGTCAGGGGTTTGAGACCAGCCTGGCCAACATGCTGAAACCCTGTCTCTACTAGAAGTACAAAAATTAGCTGGGCATGGTGGCACAGGCCTGTAATTCCAGCTACTCAGGAGGCTGAGGCAGGAGAATCGCTTGAAACTGGGAGGCAGAGGTTGCAGTGAGCTGAGATCAAGCCATTGCACTCCAGCCTGAGCAACAAGAGCATAAATTAATAAATAAAAATAAGAACCAGAGTAATGAGTGAAGAAAATGTCTAAGAAAAGAAAGCAGCTTAATCCTTTTTAAAACATACATTTACTGAGACACAAAATTTGCTATGTGTCACACATATTCAAAAAATTTTATGTACGTAATTACACTTCATAATTACATTTCTGTGAGGTAGCTGCTTTTATTCAGTGAGGATCAGTAACTTGCAGAGAAGGTACAAACACATGGGTGGTTCTTGCTTTCTGGGAAAACAAAAGATAGAACTGTCCTTAAAAAATTAACTATTGGCCGGGTGCAGTGACTCATGCACTACAGGTCATGCCTGTAATCTCAGCACTACAGGGTGGACCACTTGAGCCTAGGAGTTCAACACCAGGCTGGGGAACATGGTGAAACCCTGTCTGTACAAAAAATAATAATAATAATTTTAAAAATTAGCCAGGCATGGTAGCGCACACTTGTAGGACCAGCTACTCTGGAGGCTGAGGTGGGAGGATCACCTGAGCCCAGGAAGGTCAAGGTTGCAGTGAAGTATGATCATGCCACTCCACTCCAGCCTGGGCAACTTACTGAGACCCTTTTTCTACAAAAAATAAATAAAAGTAGCTGGGCACGGTGATACGTGCCTGTAGCCTCAGCTACTTGGGAAGTTGAGCTTGGAGGATCACTGAAGCCCAGGAGTTCAAGACAACAGTGAATCATGATTGTGTCACTACACTGCAGCCTGGGCAACAGAGTGAGACCTCATCACACAAAAAAAGAAAGAAGCGAGAAAGGAAGGAAAGAGAAAGAGAGAGACAGAGAGGGAGGGAGGGAGGAAGGAAGGAAGGAAGGAAGGAAGGAAGGAAGGAAGGAAGGAAGGAAGGAAGGGAGGGAGGGAGGGAGGGAGGGAGGGAGGGAGGGAGGGAGGGAGGGAGGGAGGGAGGGAAATAGCAGAAGGAAGGAAGGAGGAAAGAAAGAAAGAAAATAGCTCAATCTGGGGGCATTAGAGTCTTACTCATAATAACCACCTTGAAATTTTATATTCCATATGCTAAATTATAATACTAACAAGAATTTTAAAGTACATGGCAGTATGATAATCTCAACAGAAAATTACATTGCTTTTCATGGATCCACAATGCAATTTTTCTTCATATAGCATTACCTTAAACTTGAGCTTTATATAGATTTGTAATGCAAGTACTTAAAAAGCGAACTCTATTTCAAAAGAAACCCAATTTTATGCTAATATAAGAAAGCATTTACCAATTAGTTTACATTATCAACATTTGACTCAAAGCAAACTTGATCTATAAGGTATTTATTCCAAACTAATCACGGAAGAAGCTGAATTCATTAGAAGACACATTGCATCGCAAATAATGTTCCCTTTGCATTTGTCATTTAGAAAATGTAAATATAAGTTAAGAGATCACAGCAAAGGGTAAATAACCTTAACCGAGGATACTCAGAACTCCCTCCCTAGGATTCTGGAAAATCTAGAGTTAAGACAAAGGGTAAAGTTAGGATGGGTTCATCAAGTGCTCTTAATGAAAGCAACTCTTTCATCAGCGGTAAAGAAAAAGACATGGGTGGGGCACGGTAGCTCACACCTGTAATCCCAGCACTTTGAGAGGCCAAGGCGGGAGAATTGCTTGAGCTCAGAAGTTTGAGACCAGCCCAGGCAATACAATGAGACTTCCATCACCACAAAATAAATAAATAAATAAATAAATAAATAAAAATTTAAAAATTTTAAAAATTGATCAGCTGGGCATAGTGGCACATGCCTATAGGCTGAAGGAGCCCTTGAACCCAGAATTTCGAGGCCACAGTGAGCTATGATCACACCACTACACTCCAGCCTGGGTGAGAGAGCAAGACCTTGTTTTAAAAAAAAAAAAAGTGAACAGAATGACAGAATAGGAAGAAAGAAAGAAAAACACTGGCTTCGCCCCTCCTTGTTCTTCTTTTCTGGTGGCTTCTCATTACCAGTAAAATAAATACCAACGTCTTTAGGATGTTATGCTCGTCCTTCTGTCACTGATTCCTAGGCTGCATTTCCAGGCATGATTCTCTAGGTTCCAACTTGACAGAATCACTCAGATTCTCCAGGCTCATTCTCGGTTTTCTGGCCTCAGTGCCATTGCTCACATATTCCGTCGTCTTACAATGTCCTTATGCAAGGACAAATGCAAAGACCACAGTGACTGAAAAGCTTTCCCAGATCTTATTTCATTCTCCAAATTGAAATTTAGCTCTCCTCCCTCTTCTTGTATTACCAATTCATTTTAGACACAGGTAAGAGCACTTAATGCATTCTGTGTGGTGCTACAATTAGCTGAGATGGTCGTATCTGCTGTGCGGGGCTGTAATCTAAGGGCAGAGACCACATCGTATTCATTTCATACTCCTCACCTCCAGCACATCTATTACAGTCCTGGAGTCATAAACTCACTGTTGGAAGGAAACTTAAAGAGCTATTAGCAAATGTCATAAGGTGTCAAGAAACGTTTTTGCGGGGTGTGGTGGTGGGTGCCTGTAATTCTCGCTACTCTGGAGGCTGAAGCAGGGAGAATTGCTTGAACCCAGGAGGCGGAGGTTGCAGTGAGCCGAGACTGCGCCACTGCACACCAGCCTGGGCGGCGGAGTGAGACACTGTCTCAAAAAAAAAAAAAAAAAAAAGAGAAAAGGAAATGTTTGCTGCAAGAATGGAGTGAAGATTTAGGAGAAAGGCTAGGAAACGCGAATTAGAAAGAACAATCATAATTTTAAAATATTTATTAAGAACTTATCTGCCACACAATTCCAAGCCCTTCACATATATTATCTCATTTAATTTGTACAACAATTCCATAAGGTAGGTATTGTTATTCTCATTTTAACAGAGAAGCAAACCAAGACACAGAAGGGTTAAATAATTTGCCCAAGGTGATGGAACTAAGGAATGATGGAGCCAGAATTCAAACCCAGGCAGTCTGACTCTAATATCTATGCTTGTCAGTAAAATACAGTTTAGATAAGGGGCATTTCATACAGAGACAAGGAACCTTCAGGAAGTATATAAAATGTACTTTCCATCCTGCTAATCTTTGGATACCCACAGAGTACACTGGGTGCGATTACCTTGAAGTTAACATCATTACCCAAAATGGTTAACATGCACATAATGTTATAAAATATTCACATAACTTACTCAGAAAGCACCTTCCTGTGATTTTTAATGCAAAATCTCCATGAAAGCAACACATTTAGCAGCCAACCCAAGCATCACAGTCACAATGCAGAAAACTCAGTGAATTTAATCAAAAGCATGTACCCCGTGGTCAGGGTCCCTTGAGGAACACTTGCTAGAAAAACCACATGTAGTTTTCATTTTCTATCATCTGGCCCTAAAGTGGCCCTTATTTTTTTCTGCTTAGGCATAATTCAAAACAAGCTGCCTACAGGAACAATTTGTAAAAGGACTAATTTTTTTTATAACTTCAATGCTAGATAAATATTTCAAAATTTCCCATTTCAATCAAAGCTCAATAAAATATTTATAAACTACCAAGGCTAATAGTTTATTCCTTTTCAATTTTTAACCAGAATGGAATAACATCAAGTATTGATGCCATATACATTCTCTGTGGCCCCAACATAGAAGAGTTGTTAAGTCTATTTGACTTTAGGAAATGTGTGGATCAATTCAGGTTTCTGGAACCTTCATAAACTCAGCCCAGTGTAATCAGAGTGCAAACTCTTTTTTTTTTGTTGTTGTTGTTGTTGTTGTTGTTGTTGTTGAGACAGAGTCTCGCTCTGTTGCCCAGGCTGGAGTGCAGTGGCCGGATCTCGGCTCACTGCTAGCTCCGCCTCCCGGGTTCATGCCATTCTCCTGCCTCAGCCTCCCGAGTAGCTGGGATTCACCGTGTTAGCCAGCATGGTCTCGATCTCCTGACTTCGTGATCCACCCGTCTCGGCCTCCCAAAGTGCTGGGATTACAGGCTTGAGCCACTGCGCCTGGCCAACTCTTTTTTTTTTTTTTTTTTCCGAGACGGAGTCTTACTCTGTTGCCCAGGCTGGAGTGCAGTGGCACGATCTCAGCTCACTGCAAGCTCCACCTCCCGGGTTCACACCATTCTCCTGCCTCAGCCTCCTGAGTAGCTGGGACTACAGGCACCCGCCACCACACCGGGCTGATTTTTTGTAAATTTAGTAGAGACGGGGTTTCACCGTGTTAGCCAGGATGGTCTTGATCTTCTAACCTTGTGATCTGTCTGAGTTGGCCTCCGAAAGTGCTGGGATTACAGGCGTGAGCCACCGCGCCCCGCCCAGAGGGCAAACTCTTACAGTTGATCATGGAAGTGCCTTGGAAACTAGTATAAGAAGTGTTTGACAAGGAAGCGAAGTATGTCCTTGGTTCCTCTTCAATTAAACACACACACACACACACACACACACACACACACACACTTTTCCTGGACTCCCTGTCCACCACTGTGTTGAGAATTTTCTGGGAACACCATTCACAATGTAGTCTAAATAACTTGTTCCCATTCTGAGCTCATTCTTTTTCTTGCAAATAGTCTCTTCCGTTAGATGGTCTCACAGTATTTCTTGGGAAAACCAGATCCCTTGCCTGTCATTCATATTACAAATTACAAATACCAAAACTGATTTATGAATTAAAGATGTACCCTTCCTGCATTTTAACGACAGGAAAAAAAATACTTAGGATTAGAGTCTAATGCTTAAGGCCCTAGAATTTCAGCATCAGTTGGCAGATAACAGGAAAATATCTGGGGAGATCCAAGCATTTCATCCTTCATGATTAATCACATAGAAGAGCATCTCACTCTCTTATTTTAAGCCAATCCTGCTCCTTATTTTTCATGAAACCTCAAAAGCCTTTAGTCCTGGTGTTTCCGTTGGTGAAATGGAAATGTGAGGTAGCATAAAAAGAAGTAGGTGGAGAATGAGAAGCCTGAGGCTTAAGGGTCACTTCTTGTCAGTAGCCCTAGCCTCAGGTTTCCCATCCCTGGACATTGTGCTGGTGGGTTCATTCATTTCTTCAGTTCATACTAATAAAGCTCCAACTGTAAAATGAGAATGACAATAACACCATCTCACAGGACTGTGATGAGTGTTCAGGGAGTTGACACATGTAAACATTTGGCATACTGTCCATGACATTCCATAATTATAACCAATTGTATTAGCCCATTCTTGCACAGCTATAAAGAAATATCTGAGACTGGGTAACTTCTAAAGAAAAGAGGTTTGTCTGGGCACGGTGGTTCACGCCTGTAATCCCAGCACTTTGGGAGGCCGAGGCTGGCAGATCATGAGGTCAGTAGACGGAGACCATCCTGGCTAATACGGTGAAACCCCGCCTCTACGAAAAATACGAAAAAATTAGCCGGGCATGGTGGCAGGCGTCTGTAGTCCCAGCTACTCCAGAGGCTGAGGCAGGAGAATGGCGTGAACCCGGGAGGCGGAGCTTGCAGTGAGCCGAGATTGCGCCACTGCACTCCAGCCTGGGCGACAGAGCAAGACTCCGTCTCAAGGATCTAGAACTAGAAACACCATTTGACCTAGCCATCCCATTACTGGGCATATATCCAAAAGATTATAAATCATGCTGCTGTAAAGACACATGCACACGTATGTTTATTGCAGCACTATTCACAATAGCAAAGACTTGAAACCAACCCAAACGTCCATCAATGACAGGCTGGATTAAGAAAATGTGGCACATATACACCATGGAATACTATGCGGCCATAAAAAAGGATGAGTTCATATCCTTTGTAGGGACGTGGATGCAGCTGGAAACCATCATTCTCAGCAAACTATTGCAAGAACAGAAAACCAAACACTGCATGTTCTCACTCATAGGTGGGAATTGAACAATGAGAACACTTGGACACAGGAAGGGGAACATCACATACCAGGGCCTATTGTTGAGTGAGGGGACGGGGGGAGGGATAGCATTAGGAGATATACCTAATGTAAATGACGAGTTAATGGGTGCAGCACACCAACATGGCCCATGTATGCATATGTAACAAACCTGCACATTGTGCACATGTACCCTAGAACTTAAAGTATAATAAAAAATAAAATAAAATAAAATAAATAAATAAAAGACTCTGTCTCAAAAAAAAAAAGAGAAGAGGTTTGATTGGCTCATGGTTCCACAGGCTGTACAGGAAGCATGGCAGCATCTGCTTCTGGGGAGGCCTCAGGAAACTTACAATCATGGCATAAGGCGAAGGGGAAGCAGGCTCATCTTACATGGCAGGAGCAGGAGGAAGAGAGTGAGAGGGTAGGTGCCACACACTTTTAAACAACCAGATCTTGTTAGAACAGCACCAAAGGACTGGTGTCAAACTCATTCATGAAGGATCCACTCCCATGACCCAATTTCCTTCCACCAGGCCGTACCACTAACATTGGGAATTACAATGGAACCTGAGATTTGGTAGGGACACAGATCCAAACCACATCAGTAATATTATTAAGTATACCTAGTTATATGAAATTTATTCTCTAAAGAAATTGTCCCACAACTTCCTTCTCGTTTACAAAAGCTTGCATTTACTCTGCCCCAGGTTTTCATTACTCTCTCCCACCAATATGACAAGGCTCCAGATGTTGTTTCCCCTTTCTCAAATTGCATAACACCTCTGATGCTTCATTTTCAATCAGGCTGAATAGGCTCTAATTGCAAACATTATTGATGTGAATGGTGCTACTTCCTGATAAATGAGCTGCCAGCACAGGGTGTCCTGCCACACCATGTAACTGAGCACAAAGAGAAGTGTCATTCCACAGTTCTCTCTTGGCACCTAGGACGTGGCTGATGGCACCTGGAAGCCTCCTTTTTGCAGGCCACATTGCTTTACCAGCCACTGATTGTCATCAAAGAATACACTCTAGTATATTCTATGGTTTGCTTTTGAGAAGAAATTATTTCTAAAATGGTCCAATTGATTGATTTCCAAGCTACTGGCAAACAGAGTTACACAGTGCAGACAGAATAATAGAACATTTTAGTGGCTCTCACATTTGTCTGGGATGAAATTAAGTAAAAGACTGTGTTTTGACTCAAGTTTCAGAATGAGAGTTTCTAAGATCAAAGGGCAGACACACACATGGCTCTATGATACTTTTTGCAATAATTTTGAGTGACTCCTTTGATTAACAATCACACAGAAAATTAAACATTATCTCTACCACAGAGTCTATTCTACAATTGTTTAAAGCTTGAGCACTTAAGCTCTCAACTTTCCTTACATGTGAATATGTTACAGATGATTCTAAATAAATAGAATTGCCAGAATGGAGAGCTTGAAGCAAATACAGTACATTCAGTCATCAGTAAAACTTGAAAAAAAAAAAAGAAAGAAAATAATGCATTTGATCAAATTCATTCCACAGAACATGGACAATCCTAAAGAGAGCTGTCAAAATCAGAAAGAAAAAAATTCTTTTCTTTTTCCTGTTGGATTTGGGAATCTCTAGCCTGGGAATGTTTTCTACAAAGCTTCGCTGACCATGATAAGAGGCTGTTGTTAAACTTGGGCCCTGGAAGATCACTTGCCTCCAGTCATCCTGGTCTTACTTTAGATCCTCTAACTCATTCAGCTTTTCCTCACCTCAGAGCCTTCACATTTGCAGTTCACTCCGTTGTGAACATTCTCCATGCCTGTCCCCCTCCCAATCTAACTCCCACTTATTCTTCACTTTCTTTTTTTTTTTTTTTTTTTTTTTCTTTTTTTGAGACGGAGTCTCACTCTGTCACCCAGGCTGGAGTGCAGTGGTCGGATCTCGGCTCACTGCAAGCTCTGCCTCCCGGGTTTATGCCATTCTCCTGCCTCAGCCTCCCGAGTAGCTGGGACTACAGGTGCCTGCCTCCTCGCCTGGCTAGTTTTTTTGTATTTTTAGTAGAGACGGGGTTTCACCGTGTTAGCCAGGATGGTCTCGATCTCCTGACCTTGTGATCCGCCCGTCTCGGCCTCCCAAAGTGCTGGGATTACAGGCTTGAGCCACCGCGCCCGGCCTATTCTTCACTTTCAACTTGAACATCACTCCCTCACCAAATCTTCTCCAACACGGTGTCCCTCACTCAGGTTTCCTTCTCTTGCACCCTTAAACTCTCACTCCTTCCCCACACTGCCTTCATAATGCTCTTCACGCTTGTTATGATTTTCAGCACTGGTCTTCTCCATGGCATAGATATTCTTTTTTTTTTTTTTTTTTTTTTTTTTTTTTTTTTTTTTTTGAGACGGAGTCTCGCTCTGTCGCCCAGGCTGGAGTGCAGTGGCGCTATCTCGGCTCACTGCAAACTCCGCCTCCCGGGTTTACGCCATTCTCCTGCCTCAGCCTCCCGAGTAGCTGGGACTACAGGTGCCCGCCACCTCGCCCGGCTAATTTTTTTGTATTTTTAGTAGAGACGGGGTTTCATTGTGTTAGCCAGGATGGTCTCGATCTCCTGACCTCGTGATCCGCCCGTCTCGGCCTCCCAAAGTGCTGGGATTACAGGCTTGAGCCACCGCGCCCGGCCCATGGCATAGATATTCTATGAAGACTGAGATGAGGTCTTCTCCATCTTTGCGTCTTAACACTTAACATGAGGGCTGGCATATTTTTAAGTACTCAATAAATGTTGAATTCATTGATTAATATATGAATGAATGAATCCAGGCATTTCAATGTACTTTTAAAGGATCAATGTGAACTGGAACCAGGAGATTGTTGCCTTAGGAATGTGACAGCATGGGGATTTTCCCAGCCTGCTCCATTGAATATTCCATGTCTAGATTCCCAGGTATAGATGTGGCTTATAAGACAAATGTGAAACCAGAAAGCTCATCTTATGAACTGGGCTGATTCCACATCAATCATCAGGACTAAGGAGTAAGTTGTTCTTTATTAAAGCACATATTCTTGCAATTTGTCATTTTCTAAGGAGTTGAAGGAATAAAAAAAAATGTATCTAAAAGAAAAACCAAAAGGCATACAAAATCGACTAAAAATCCTGTATTAGTCTGTTCTCATAGTCTGTTTAACTACATGAGACTGGGTAATTTATGAAGAAAAGAGGTTTAATTGACTTACAGTTCCACAGGCTGTAAAGGAGGCATGGCTGGGGAGGCCTCAGGAAACTTACAACTATGGTGGAAGGCAAAGGGAAAGCAAGCAGGTCTTCACATGACCAGGAGGAGGGGTCGGGGAGGGAGTGCTATATACTTGTATACAGGCAGCACTAGGGGGATGGTGCTATACCATTGGAAACTGTCCCCATGATCCAAACACCTCCCACCAAGCCCCTCCTCCAACACTGAAGATCACAACTCAACACGAGATTTGGGTGGGGACACAGAGCCAAACCATAACAATCTAAGTTTCAAACTAAGTAAGCTGGCCATCAGGGTTAGATGGCAGGTGAAGGGGATCTGTAAGTAGCACTGATTTCCACGGGCACAGCCTGCAAGTAGGCCCCTCTAGACTGTGTAACTGGACCACTGTGGAGGAAGAGAAATCTCACTGGGGCAGGGTGGTAGGGGTAAAATGAAAACACACAAAGAATTTGACCTGAAATTGGGATAGTTTTATTGTCTGTATATGGAGACAGCAGTCAGAATACTTAAAAACTGTTATTCTAATGTCTTTTGCATTATGACTGTCAGTGGATATGGTAGCCAACATAAGATGAACTACACTGTGGTAGCAAATAAAACCTGAAAGCTTGGTGCTTAATACAACGCAAGTTTGTTTTTTTTCCTCTCTCTCTTGCTACATACCTCTTCCACCTGGAGGTCCCATCATCTTCTGGTTTAAAGTTTAGCCAGAATATAGGGGGAAGAAAACAACCTGGAAGGAAAACAATTTACTTCCACTTACAGTCCACCAAACAGAACTAGTCACAGGTGAATGTAACTGTTAGGACGATGACAAATGTAGAGGAAAACACAGATACAGTCTCTTCCATGATGTATGTTGGCATTATAAAGCCATTCTGCTTTTTGGCACATGGGTTTTTTTTTTTTGTTTTGTTTTGTTTTGCTTTTTGTTTTTGTTTGTTTGTTTGTTTGCAACTGAGTTTCACTCTATCACCAGGCTGGAGTGCAGTGGCATGATCTTGGCTCACTGCAACCTCTGCCTCCCAGGTTTAAGCGATTCTCCTGCCTCAGCCTCCCGAGTAACTGGGATTACAGGTGCCTGCCACCACACCCAGCTAATTTTTGTATTTTTAGTAGAGACAGGGTTTTGCCATGTTGGCCAGGCTAGTCGCAAACTCCTGACTTCAGGCAATCTGCCCACTTCAGCCTCCCAAAGTAATGGGATTACAGGTGTGAGCCACTGCACCCAGCCTGACACATGGTCTTAATGTTTAACTAAAAGGTCTATATACTTTATGATAATTGAATTTAGCCCAGATGCTTTTAAAATATACTTTCAGAAACTCAGAGCTTTGCATTTATATTCTTTGGCATTGTGCTCCAGGATATGCTTAAGATACTATATTATTTATTTCTATATAAACGATCTCAAAATTTATCAGCTTGAAACAGCATGCATTTATTATAATATTTCACAGTTTCTATGGGTCAGGAATTTGGATGTGGCTCAGCTGTATACCTCTGGCTCAAAGTCTTTCATGAGGTTGCAGTCACACTGTTGTCTGAGGTGAGGTCTCATCTGAAAGCTCAGCTGAGGGAAGATTCACTTCCAAGTCCATTCATATAGTTATTGGCAGAATTCCGTTCCTCACAGGTTGTTGGACTGAGGGCTGTGGTTCCTCACTGGCTGTGGGCCAGAGGCCATTCTCAGTTTCTTGCACAAATGCCCCTCCACAGAGCAGCTCACAACACGCCAGCTGGCTTCCTTCGGAGAAAGTGAGCAAAAGAACAAGACAGGACAGCCAAAGAAGGAAGCTACAGTCTTCTGTGACCTAATCTCAGAACTGACAGTTTTATGTGTCATTTGTCATATTCTATTAATTAGAGGTGAATCACTAGGTTCAGCCCACATTCAAGGGGAGGGGACTATACAACGGCATGAATACTAGGAGGCAGGAATCATGGGGCTATTTTAGAGGCTGCTTACTACAGACGTCCTTCCGGGCTACCTCATTTTGGCCTCTGTTAGATTCTATTTCAACTCTTTTATTTCATTGAAGGTTATTATTTTTTTCTCAAAGTTAGTCCAATGAGGGTCACTTTAGTGCTGACAACTAGATTAATTTTAGTACATTAGGTTTAGATTTCTTCTTAATTCATGATGTTGAACATGGCCATAGATGACAGAAAGATTGAAGAATAATATGTGAAACCTGTAGTATAGCCAAGGTGTGCCGTCATTGGCAGGGCATGGTGGCTCATGCCTGTAATCCCAGCACTTTGGGAGGTCGAGGTGGGTGGGTCACCTGAGGTTGCTCACAGGAGTTTGAGACCATCCTGGCCAACAGGGTAAAACCCCGTCTCTACTAAAAATACAAAAATTAGCCGGGTGTGGTGGTGCCTGCCTGTAATCCTAGTTACTCAGGAGGCTGAGGCAGGAGAATTGCTTGAACCTAGGAGGTGGAGGCTGCAGTGAGCCAAGATTGCACCACCAGCTTCGGCAACAGAGTGAGATTCCGTCTCAAAAAAAATCCAAGATGTGCAGTCATCGAAAAAGGAAAATGCACAGGGTTTCTTCAGCTGTCTAGTGTTTTGTATGTATACTTTCCTAGTTAACCTCTTATATGACTTGCTGGGGCGTTTTAAAATTCCACCTGGTGTTACACTGCTAAAATATCTTTGGATAAGTGAAAAGGCCTATTATTAAATTTGAGTACAAACATGCTGATTTATTAGCAATGGCATTAGAAGGGCATTTCCACTCATAGAGAACTTTGTTGCCTGCATCAGGGGCTAGGTTAGACTGAGTAACAAACAACCTTAAATATTAAGTGGCAAAAAACTACCAAGATTTGTTTTCTACTTCTGCTACCTGGAGGCATGGTGAGGGTGGGGAAGAATTTGCTCCTTGTGATCCAGAGGTGCAAGCTGGTTGAGGAGCATTATCCCAAATGTTGGTCATGATTCCAGAGAAAACTAGAGGGTCTTACAATAGCAATTAAAGATTTGGTCCTGAATTGACAGATGTCATTTCCACTCTCCAATCACTGTCCAGACCTCCATGAATGGCTTCCCAACCAGAAGGGATCAGGATATTCAGTATTTCCATTTTCCCAGAATTGGGAGAACCAGAAGTGTTTGAAAATAACTCTAATGACAACCCCTCATATTCCCCATCAAATATCACTATATCACTATAAGAAAATCTTTTGGCCGGGCACGGTGGCTCATGCCTGTAATCCCAGCACTTTGGGAGGCCGAGGCGAGCAGATCACGAGGTGAGGAGATTGAGACCACCCTGGCTAATGCAGTATAACCCCATCTCTACTAAAAATACAAAAAAAAAGATTAGCCGGGCATGGTGGTGGGTGCCTGTAGTCCCAGCTACTCGGGAGTTTGAGGCAGGAGAATGGTTTCAATCCAGGAGGTGGAGCTTGCAGTGAGCCGAGATCACACCACTGCACTCCAGCCTGGGTGACAGTGCGAGACTCCGTCTCAAAAAAATAAAAAAGAAAAAAAAAAGAAAATCTGTTTCTTTTCAACTTGAAGGTCAAGCAATACTATTAATATATTCAGATTTCATTGTGTAATAATAACAATTAATATTCTTTCTTCAAGGTTGGGCACGGTGGCTCATGCCTATAATTCCAGCACTTTGGGAGGCTGAGGAGGGCGGTTCACCTGAGGTCAGGAGTTCCAGACCAGCCTGGTCAACATGGTGAAACCCCATCTCTACTAAAAATACGAAATTAGTCAGGCATGGTGGCAGGTGCCTGTAATCCCAGCTACTCAGGAGGCTGAGGCAGGAGAATTGCTTGAACCCGAGAGGCAGAGGTTATAATGAGCCAAGATCAAGCCACTGCACTCCAGCCAGGGCGAGAGAGGGAGACTCCATCTCAAAAAAAAAAAAAAAAAAAAAAAAAAAAAAAAAAAAAAAAAAAAAAAAAAAAAAAAAAAAAGAAAGAAAGAAAGAAAGAAAGAAAAAGAAAAAGAAGGAAAGAAAGAAAAGAAAAGAAAAGGAAAAAAAAAGAAAAGAAAAGAAGGAAAGAAAAAAAAGAAAAGAAAAGAAAAGGAAAAAACGACAGAGAGATCTTCCCTGAGCAGCCTTTTGCTTCCTTTTTTTTTTTTTGAGACAGAGTCTCGCTCTGTCGCCCAGATGGGAGTGCAGTGGCGCGATCTCGGCTCACTGCAAGCTCCGCCTCCCGGGTTCACGCCATTCTCCTGCCTCAGCCTCCGGAGTAGCTGGGACTACAGGCGCCCGCCACCTCGCCCGCCTAGTTTTTTTTTTTTTTTTTTTTTTTTTGTATTTTTTTTTTAGTAGAGACGGGGTTTCACCGGGTTAGCCTGTATGGTCTCGATTTCCTGACCTCGTGATCCACCCCTCTCGGCCTCCCAAAGTGCTGGGATTACAGGCTTGAGCCACCGCGCCCGGCCAGCCTTTTGCTTCTTATTACCTTGTCCTGCTTTTCTCTATAGTATGTAGCCCTGGCATTACACTATATATTCATTCATTTATTATTCCTGATAAAATGAAAGCCTTCTAAAAGCAGGAACTTTATTGTAGTCACTGCCACCTACAGTAACAGATGGACTCGTTAAGAGTCAAGAGCACTTAGAAGATCCAGTCAACAAAGTAATTATAGCAGAACTCAAATCCAGAAAGGCAAGAAGTTTTTGTCTCTAGCACTTTAAACTCTCTTACCTAACAAAGTGCCATACTGTGCAATCCTTTATAAGTATCTGTTGTTGAAATTTATGAATTAATGCCCAAAGTGAAAAGAATTTGTGTTGCCGATTCTTCAAAGGAGTAATAAAATATTTTTCTCAGCTAATACCTTCTAACTGCATGCCAGCCAGGAAAAAAAAAAAAAAAACAAAAAAACAAAAAAACATGCAATTGCAGAGGGACCTGGTAGAGCCTTCTGAAAGTTATAAAGAGATTAGAAATTCAAAATTGCTCATCTCTGGCCTAAATTATTAGCAGAGTGGACCTGAAAAGACCTCTTAGTGGAGCTAGCCTAATTCTGCAGTCTAAAAGCAACATTGCTACATTCCTTTGAAGAAATGAACTTGAAATTTTCTATCACTGTCAGAGCCTAGAGGAGAAGGCAAATACCTGTGCACCTGCACTAATCATTATTCCTCCAACATGACAGAAAATGCTTGTAAATGGTAACCTCTTTTCCCTCTGAACCTAGCCTCAACCCCAGATTCCTCAGCAGGACTCTATTAGAAGCCATGACAATCAGGACTTGAATCCGTCCCCCAGAAGTTCAAGTTCTCATGAATGGATTGATGGATTAATGAGGGTGCTGCCTTCATAAATGAATTAATGTCCCTATCACAGGGATGAGTTTATTATCACGGAAATGGCTTTCTTTTTCTTTTTCTTTTTCTTTTTTTTTTTGAGACAGAGTCTCAGTCTGTTGCCCAGGCTGGAGTGCAATGGTGAGATCTTGGCTCGCAGCAACGGTGAGATCTTGGCTCGCTGCAACCTCCGCCTCCTGGGTTCAAGTGATTCTCCTGCCTTAGCCTCTCAAGTAGCTGGGACTACAGACATGCACCACCACGCCCGGCTAATTTTTGTATTTTTACCAGAGATGGGGTGTCACCATGTTGGCCAGGCTGGTCTTGAATTCCTGACTTCACATGATATACCCACCTTGGCCTCCCAAAGTGCTGGGATTACAGGCATGAGCCACTGCACCCAGCAGAAATGGCTTTCTTACGAAAGCAATCTCTCTATGGCTGTCTTGTATTTGCTCTGTGTCTCCATGTGATGCCTCCTGCCATGTCATGACACAGCAGTAAGGTCCTCACATGACCCCAGCACCATGCTCTTGAGCTTCCCAGCCTCCAGAACCATGAGCTAAATCAACTTTTATTCGCTATAACTTACCCAGCTGATGATATTCAATTATAGCAACCAAAATGGTCTAAGACAGTACTCTAGATGACATATTTCATTGTTGCTTATACAGTCATGTGTCACTTAACGACAGGGATACATTCTGAGAAATCTGCCCTTAGGTGATTTTGTTGTTGTGTGAACACCATAGAGTGTACTTTCACAAACCTAGATGGTCTTGCCTACTACACACCTATGCTGTATGGTATAGCCTATTGCCCCTAGGCTATAAAGCAGTACAGCATGTGACTGTGCTGAATATTGTAGGCAACTGTAATACAACAGTAAGTATTTGTGTATGTAAACATATCTAAACATAGACAAGGTACAGCACGGCCAGGCGCGGTGGCTCGTGCATGTAATCCCAGCACTTTGGGAGGCCAAGGCGGGCGGATCACGAGGTCAGGAGTTGGAGACCAGCCTGACCAATATGGTGAAACCCTGTTTCTACTAAAAATACAAAAATTAGCCAGGTGTGGTCGTGCGTGCCTGTAATCCCACCTACTCAGGAGGCTGAGGCAGAAGAATCGGTTGAACCCAGGAGATGGAGGTTGCAGTGAGCCATGAGCCGAGATCATGCCACTGCCTCCAGCCTGGGCAACAGAGGGAGACTCTGCCTCAAAAGAAAAAAAAAAAAGTCAGGGGGCGGGGGTGGAGGCAGGTACGGTGGCTCACGTCTGTAATCGCAGCACTTTGGGAGGCTGAGGCAGGTGGATCACCTGACATCAGGAGTTTGAGACCAGACTGCGTCCAATATGGCGAAACCCCATCTCTACTAAAAATACAAAAATTAACTGGGTGTGATGGCGTGCGCCTGTAATCCCATCTGCTCGCAAGGTTGGGGCAGGAGAATCGCTTGAGTCCAGGAGGGGGAGGTTGCAGCACTCCAGCCTGGGCGACAGTGTGAGACCCTGAAAAAAAAAAAAAAAAGTAAAAAGAGAAAAGAAATAAACAGAGAAAGAGAGAAAGAAGGAAAGAAAGAAAGAAAGAGGAAAGAAAGATAAAAGAAAAAAAAAAAGAAAGAAGAAAGAAGAAAGAAAAGGAAGGAAGGAAGGAAGGAAGGAAGGAAGGAAGGAAGGAAGGAAGGAAAGAAGGAAGGAAAGGTACAGCAAAAACATGGTATAAAAGATGAAAAATGGTACACCCACATAGGGCCCTTACCATGAATGGAGCTTGCAGCACTGGAGATTGCCCTGGGTGAGTCAATGAATGAGCAGTGAATGAATGTGAAGGCCTAGGACATTACTACACACTACTGTAGACTTTAAAAACACTGTAAACTTACATTACACTGAATTTGTTTTTAAAAAATTTAATAATAAATTTACCTTAGCTTACTTTAACTTTTTTACTTCATAAACTTTTCAATATTGTTAACTTTTTGCCTCTTTTATAATACAGAGATTGTATGTAGAATGTAGAATGTAGAATGTAGAATGTTTATTCTACAGCTGTACAAAACTATTTTCTCTCTATATATCCTTATTCTATAAGCTTTTTTCCTATTTTAAATTCATTTTATTTTATTTTTTACTTTCTTTTTTTTCTTTTTGAGACGGAGTCTCTCTCTGTCACCCAGGTGGGAGTGCAGTGGTGCAATCTTGGCTCACTGCAACCTCTGCCTCTTGGATTCAAGTGATTCTCCTGCCTCCGCCTCCCGAGTAGCTGGGATTACAGGCTTGCACCACCACACCTGGCTAACTTTTGTATTTTGGGGTTTTTTTTTTTTTTTTTTTTTTGGGTAGAGATAGGGTTTCACCATGTTGGCCAGACTGGTCTCAAACACCTGACCTCAAGTGATCCGTCCACCTTGGCCTCCCAAAGGACTGGGATTACAGGTGTGAGCCACCACGCCCGGCCTATTGTTTGGTTTTTTAAATGTTTTTATTAGAAACCGAGACACAAACAAGCATATTAGCCTATGCATGGTCAGGATCATCAATATCACTGTCTTCCAGCCTCCTATTTCATCCCACTGGAAGGTCTTCAGGGGCAATAACACGGACGGAGCTGTCATCTCCTATGATAGCAATGCCTTCTCCTGGAATATCTCCTGAAACACTTGCCTAAGACTGTTTTACAGTTAACTTTTTAAAATCAATAGAAGGAATACACTCTCAAATAACAATAAAAACTATATTATAGTAGATACAAGAAGTAGTAATATAGTTGTTTATTATCATTATCGTGCAGTATGTACTCTATGTAATTATATGAGCTTTACTTTTATATGACTGGAAGTGCAGGTTTCTTTATACCAGCTTCGCTACAAACCTGTGAGCAATGCTTTGTGCTGTAACATTATGATGGCTACAATGTCACTAGGCAACAGTAATTTTTTAGCTCCATTATACTTTTTTCTTTTTTCTTTTGAGATAGTGTCTCATTCTGTCACCCAGGCTGGAGTGCAGTGGCGCCATCTTGGCTCACGGCAACCTAAACTTCCCAGGTTCGAGTGATTCTCCTGCCTCAGCTTCACGAGTAACTGGGATTACAGGCACATGCCACCACGCCTGGATAATTTTTGTATATTTAGTGGAGATGGGGTTTCACCATGTTGACCAGGTTGGTCTCAAACTCCTGACCTCAGGTGATCCACCCGCCTCGGCCTCCCAAAGTGCTGGGATTACAGGTGTGAGCTACCGTGCCCAGCCTGTTCCATTATAATCTTACGGGACCATAATCGTATATGCAGTCCCTTGCTGACCAGACCATTGTTTGCAGCACATGGCTGTATCAATCACTCATAGGCAAAATTATCAGAGTGAGAAATCGCAAATCATTACCTTGCTCTGTTGCTAAAACAAAACACACAGACCTCAGATCTCAATACGGTAAATCTAAAATTCAGAAATCAGTTTTTGTTACTTCATCCCTGTACGAGTGGCTAAAGAGTGATCTTCGTTTGGGAGGCATGTCATGCAGGCTCTTTGTGGGGAAAAGATGATCCCTTTTAAAAAGAAAGATGAAGTTTCAACCCTTGAGTGTATCTTCTTAGATGTTTCAGATCAAAGTTGGGAATGTGACCTGTATTCAAATCAATTCTAATTCATAAGTATTTCTAGAGTGTCTTTTATGTGGAAAATTCATTTTCCGGTAGAAACAGGTTATTGAGAAATGGAAGGAAACTAATAGATCCCCAATAGCAATTGTATTCAAAGACAACACTGCATAATATGATAAACTCTTATAAATAAATAATGATTGCTAAGGGACCTGATTTGAATTCCATCTTTCAGATACAATGAATTCAAATTTCTTAATAACTAAGCCAAGTCTATTCTAGTCTATTGAAGTAAACTCTCAAAAAGTTTATTTTTGAAATTTCTATGGGGAAAAAATGTGGTAGTAAACAAATTTGCAACCTAAAGGCAAATGTAACAGTGTATTTCACCAGTAAACACATTTGCAACATGAAAGTAAATGCAACAGCGTATTTCACCAAATAAGAGGGTAATTTTCAAGGACTCCAGCAACATTCGTTGGGTAGCAATAATAAATGTCAGTTAAGGAGTCTCATCTACCCATTAAAGCCAGTGTAGTGGGATCTCTATTTTGGCAAAGTAACTAGCAATGTACTCAAGATAGCATAGCTTTGATTATCAAACATTCTGAATTTTTTAAAAAATGTATTATTTAGATTGATCATTTGTATACCTAAGCCTATTCTTCCTGTGATTTTAGGCTGGCCAGCTGTTATCTGTACAAAGAAAATTTTAAATATATATTCAGTTACCAAATAACTAAAAACCTTCTGTAACAGGAAATGTTCAGTTAACCAGCCAAGAGGATTCAACAGTGCAAAACAAAATCCTATTCTGCCATCTAGAGGAAACACAATATCTAGAAAACTAGTTTACCTCTTAATGGCCCCTGAAGCTTAAAATTAGAAGAAATATTCTGTTTAAAATGAGAGAGGAGGAGTTATGAGAGGCTGTATTTTTTTTTCTATGCCACCATATCAGATTTTATCAAAGAGAAGAAAATAATATTTCAGAAAGCACTTTTTAAAAAACAGCACTCCCCTATGTTCCTCTTCTGATTCACATTTAAGTTACATTCACATTTAAACTCCTCTGGAGTTCTTTATTAAATGACAAATAAACAAAAAAGAGAGAGAGAAGGAGAAGAACAAGAAGGTCGAGAAGAATAAGATCAAGAAGAACAAGGTCAGCCGGGTGCAGTAGCTCACGCTTGTAATCCCAACACTTTGGGAGGCTGAGGCAGGCAGATCACTTGAGGTTAGGAGGTCAGGACCAGCCTGGCCAACATGGTAAAACATCACCTCTACCAAAAATACAAAAATTAGTCTGGTGTGGTGGCACATGCCTGTAAACTCAGCTACTTGTGAGGCTGAGGCAGGATAATTGCTTGAACCCGGGAGATGGAGATTGCAGTGAGCCGAGTTCACGCCACTGCACTCCAGCCTGGGTGACAGAGTGACACTCTGAAAAAGGTAAAAAAGAACAAGAAAGACATCCCTTAACTTATTCTGTGACATGGGCTTACTGACTGCCAGCACTAGGGAATAGAAAAAAGAAGGCAGGAGAGAGAAAGAGAATGATGAGAAGGAAGAGGAGGAAGAAGAGGGCACAGGGAAGAAGAGGAGAAGTAGGAAATGAAAGAAGAGGAAAGAGAAGAATGAGGAGGAAGAAAATAAGAAAGAGGAGAAAGAGGAGAGAGAAAGGATGAGAAGGAAAACAAACCCCAAAGCCTCTCACTTACTGATTACATATTTTATTGCTAATGCTTCAGCTTAAACTATCTTTTTGTGATTGTTTAGATTTCCAATACCATATTAAAATTGTTTTCTTTTTCTTTTATTTTTTTCAGATAGATTCTGGCTCTCCTGCCCTTGCTGGAGTGCAGTGGTGCAATCTTGGCTCACTGCAACCTCCGCCTCCCAGGTTCAAGCAATTCTCCTGCCTCAGTCTCCCGAGTAGCTGGGACTAAAGGCATGCACCATCGCTGCCCGGCTAATTTTTGTATTTTTAGTAGAGACGGGGTTTCACCATGTTGACAGGTTGGTCTCAAACTCCTGACCTCAGGTGATCCGCCTGCCTCAGCCTCCCAAAGTGCTGGGATTACAGACATGAGCCACCGCACCTGGCCCAGATTTTAAAATTTTCTTAGCCAATATATACCTACTGTTAAACAACATTACAAACTGCAATATATCTGTTACAGGTACATTGTATTTGATTTTCAGAGCATATTACATATATAAATTTTTAAAAATCAGGAACAAAGGGCATCCTGTATAATCAAATGACTTCATAACAGAAAGGAACATTAAGAATAATCTATGTCAGCCGGGGGTAGTGGCTCACGCCTGTAATCCCAGCACTTTGGGACGCCAAGGCAGTGGATCACCTGAGGTCAGGAGTTTGAGACCAGCCTGGCCAACACGGTGAAACCCCATCTCTACTAAAAACACATACAAATTAGCCGGGTGTTGTTTTATTTGTTTATTTCTTGTAGAGATGGAGTCTCACTATGTTGCCCAGGTTGGTCTCAAACTCCTGGGATCAGGCAATCCTCCCACTTCAGCCTCCCAGAGTGCTGGGATTACAAGCATGAGCTACCAGGTTGTTGCACAAGCCACCTGGCTTGTTCTCCTGTTCTCTTTCTTGATCAGTGTGCTGCTGACATGCATAGTTTGAATCTGTGAAAATTCCTGAACTGTCCACTTCTGGAATGTGCACTTTCCTGTACCTATATTACCCTTCAACTTAAAAACTCACAAATAAAATGAAAAGTTAATTTGGGGAAAGAAAAAAAAAAAGAGCTGTCAAGCAATGAGAAGACATGCAGGAAGTTTAAATGCATATTACCATGAACGAAGCCAATCTGAAAAGGCTACATACTCTGTGATTCTAACTATATGACATTCTCAAAAAGGCAAAATTATGGAGACAGCAAAAAGATCAGTGGCTGCCAGGGGTTAGGTGGAAGGGAAGGATGAACAGGCAGAGCAGAGGGATTTTAGAACAGTGAAAGTATTCTGTATGATATTATAATGGGGGTGTATGTTATTATGCATGCGTCAAACCCCATAGGATCTACAATACTAAGAGAAAACCCTATGGACTTTGGGTGATGATGATGTGTCCTGTAGGTTCTTCAGTCATAACAAATGCACCACTGTGGTGCAGGATGTTGATAGTAAGGGAGGCTGTGTGGGGTGGGAAGGAATGGCAGGTGGTATATGGGTATTCTTTATACTTTCTGCTCAATGTTTCTGTGAATCTAAAGGATAAAGCCTATTTTAGTCCAGGTGTGGTGGGTCACGCCCGTAATCCCAGTACTTTGGGAGGCTGAGGTCAGTGGATCACTTGAGGTCGGGAGTTTGAGACAACATGGTGAAAACCCATCTCTACCAAAAAATACAAAAATTAGCCAGGCGTAGTAGCTCATGCCTGTGATCCCAGCTACTCGGGAGGCTGAGGCAGGGGAATTGCTGGAACCCGGGAGGTGGAGACTGCAATGAGCCGAGATGGTATCACTGCACTCCAGCCTGGGCGACAGAGTGAGGCTCTGTCTTAAAAAAAATAAAATAAAGCTGGATATTGCCATTTTCCAGGCTCTCAGATTGGAGTTTGTAGGCTCTTTTTCCTACTGTAAATCCAGCAAGCTTGGGTTGCTGTGGCTAATGTTGACGTATTCTATCTGAATTCCCAATCAATGTTCAGCCCAGGAACCCTTCTTTTCCTTTCTCAGGGTTCTTCCCTGTGACTAATGACCAGCACCCTGTCCCCTCCACCAGCTTTCTCCCCGCACAGTGTGTTCGGTCCATCTCTTGACTTTTTCTGCAGAAATAATAATGGTCTCACTTTGTTAAAGCAGAAGGCCACCAGTAAACATCTAAAACAGATATTTCTTCCTCAGCAAGGAAGAGTTGGGTTTATAAGGCAGTGGTTCTCAAGCTTTAACCTGCATAGGAATCATCTGGAGGGCTTGTTGAAATAGATTTCTGGGCCCCTACCTTGAGAGTTTCTAATATAGAAAGTCTGGGATGGAATCTGAAAATTTGCATTTCTAACAAGTTCCTAGTTGATGCTGACAGCATTGTTTGAGAACCACTCTAAGGGTTAGTCTCTATGAGCAAAAATATGGTTTGAATGGAACACAGGGAATTGGAAGAGTTTCAAGCTCCTTACCAAATTCTCCCAAAGTGGAAGCACGATCATTCACTGACTGGCTGACTTTCTGAAGCATTGACTTGTCACTGATTGTCAGAGACGTACGCATTCATGTGAGGCTGTCGTTCTTACCTGTAAGGATTATAGCAAAAAGACAGTCTTTTTCCTTTCTTGAATCTGGAGTACAAAACCTTTTCATTCTCACTTTTATAGGCGCATATCCATATTGGCCCTTCCCCATCAAAAGCAGGAATATTAGTTTCTCCCATTAAAAGGTGCACCAAAATGTGTCTTAGTAGTAGGTAATCATCAAAGGAGTCTCATCTGGAAATGTAGGGGCCGGTCTACAGAGTGGGATTCATTGGAGTCACTGGAAGTTTTAACTCTACTGAGGATTCCATCATTCAGTAAAATTTATCAGGGCCAAATTGTTGTAATTCTCTGTCTTTCCTTATTAACTCAGACCTGAACAATCTGTATATAACCATCCAACAGGTGAATTTGCCTTGCTTGCTGCCTAGACAGAGATGACTTATCAAGACAGGAGAACTGCAACAGAGAAAGAGTAATTCACGCACAGCCTGACAATTCAGAGATTGGAAGTTTTAAGGATAATTTGGTCGGTAGGGGGCCAGTGAATCGGGGTTCTGATTGGTCAGGTCAAAGATGAAATCACAGGGAGTTGAATCTGTCCTGAGTCACTTCCTGGGTGAGGACCACAGACAAGAGCCAGTTTATCAATCTGGGTGGTGCCTGCTGATACATTGAGTGCAGGGTCTACAAAATATCTCAAATACTGGTCTTAGTTTTTAAAATAGTGATGTTATCCCCAGGAGCAATTTGGGGAGGTTTAGAATTTTGCAGCCTACAGCTGCATGACTCCTAAACAATAATTTCTAATCTTTTGGCTAATGTGTTAGTCCTACAAAGGCAGTCTAGTCGCCAGCCAAGAAGGGGATTTGTCTCGGGAAAGGGCTGTTACAGTTTTTGTTTCAAACTGTAAACTGAGTTCCTCCCAAAGTTAGTTCAGCCAGCTCCCAGGAATGAACAAGGACAGCTTGGAGGTTAAAAGCAAGATGGAGTCGGTTAGGTCAGATCTCTTTCATTGTCTCAGTTATTATTTTGCAATGGTGGTTTCATGTATGCCACGGGCTCCAGGAAATAAAGCAGATGAATGGGAAATCAACATCTCTTTTTCCCTATCAAATTTCTCCTTACCACAGTCATACGCATAACACTGGGGCATTCTGTGGGTTTTGGAGGGAGAATCAGCCACAGCCCTAATCTCATCCTGGGAAACTCTCAGAGGTGGAACATAGTCTCAAGCACTTTTGAATGAGGGTGGTAACTACAACCACATGAAGCCAGCCATTTCCAGAAAGCAATACTGGATACGATAATAAGTGGTGGGGACATATGTTCACTTTGATTTGTTAAATTGTGCACATTGTTTCAGGCACTTCATGTAAGTTATAATTTTCTCAAAGGAAATTATAACTTTGACAAGGAAAGAAAAAACAGGTTTGAAATGGAGCCACGTTCTTGTTTGCATGTTTTTGTTTTTTGTTTTGTTTATAGGCGAGGGAGTTAGAGTTCCTATTTAGCTTGGGCAGGCATATAGCTAAGATTTCCCTCAGAATGTGAAATCCTTCTCCAAGCCTTTTCTCTCCACCTCTTCTGAGCCACAGGGTCCCTGTTCTGAATACAAATTGCCTTTGCTAGCCAAGTGACTTCCATTATGCCTATGCATCCCCTGAACTTCCTTTTTGGGCAAAGCATATCTGGAGGAAATTCTTTCATTTCCCTTTCATTCTGTTAATAAGAGAAAATGAAGCCAGAGCTCAAGTTTCTTGAACCTTTCTCCACGGTAGTCAATAGCTTTAGAACCACATGCATCTGGGCCAGGCGTGGTGGCTCACGCCTGTAATCCCAGCACTATGGGAAGCTGAGGCGGCCAGATCACCTGAGGTCAGGAGTTCGAGACCAACCTGGCCAACATGGAGAAATTCCCGTCTCTAATAAAAATATTTTTTAAAAGCCTGTAATTGGTGCATGCCTGCAATCCCATCTTCTTGGGAGTTTGAGGCACGAGAGTTGCTTGAACCCGGGAAGCAGAGTTTGCAGTGAGAGTTGCAGTGTAATTTTAAATTGAATACAAAAATATCATAATTCAGAAGAGTCAAAGAATATATTAGATGATCCCTATCAAGTATCTTGAGTTATACAGTGTCATCTGCCAAAATAAGGTGATTAATTTGAAAGAAGCGATAAAATAGCCAATCCCATTTTGGAAGACAAGGATTCATTGTTATTATCGAACCCAAACTACATTTGTTTTGGTGGCAGAGGAATCCTCAAGTATAGCAATATCATCAAGTCTCCAAGTCCTCACAAAAATGTCAGGTCAAAAATCTCAGATGGGAAATTTGAGATGGAAATTCAAATTTGCTGAGGAGTATACATTTGTTTTCTTAGTGGGAAGGGTCTTTTAAACAAAGAAAGGTTTGTTAAATCAAGAATCAGTGTATGAGCCAGGCACAGTGGCTCACGCCTGTAAACCCAGCACTTTGAGAGGTCAAAGCGGGCAGATGGCTTGAGTCCAAAAGTTCAAGACCAGCCTGGGCAACATGGTGGGACTACATCTCTACAAAACGTACAAAAAATTACCCGGGTGTAGTGGTACATGCCTGTGGTCCCAGCTACTCGGGAGGCTGCAGTGGGACGACCACTTAAGCCTGAGAGGCGGAGGTTGCAGTGAGCCAAGATCGCAATTGGCCACCTGCCAGCATGCGAGGTTTTTGTTCAGGATGCTCTTTTAGCTCACATGAAGTAGAATTCCCCAGGACATGTGAATGTGTTACCTAACTGGCATAAGGGCCTCAAGATGGGAAGGTTATCCTGGATTATCAAGGGAAACCTAGTTAGAAACACAAGGGTCCTTAATATGAGAAAAGCATAGGATGCTCACAATGGGTAGGAGATGTGTTGACAGAAGCCAGATGGTGGAGTGATGTGGGGAAGGGGCCATGAGCCGACAAATGCACACAGCCTCTGAAAGCTGAAAAAGGTGATATGAATTTTCTCCTGAACCTTGAGGAGAAACACAGCCCTGCTGGCACCTCAATTTTAGACTGTTTTAAACCACAAAATTGGTGGTAATTAGTCAAAACCAGTGATTATCTGGGGATGGGGAGTGGAGCAGAAGGGAGGATTACAAAGCAACACTAGGAAACTTTTGGAGTGACGGATATTTTCATTACCCAGACTGTGGTGATGATTTCGCAAATGTATACACATCAAAGCTTTTCGAATTGTACATTTTAACCATGAACAGTTTAATGCATTCATTATACCTACAAAAATACCTACACATACCTACATAAAACATGCTTTAAAAAATAGATATACCAATCTTAAAATCGCTGATTAAAAAATAGGCAGAATGAAATGTTTTTAGTTTCTGGTGTCTTTCAGAAGAAATCTGAGTGTTCTGTGTGTAGCAGAACTCTTAAGCCTAGGTACCTGAAATTCCTAACCTTCCACTCAAAATTCCTAACTCCATAAATATGAGTAATTTTTCTATGTAGGCAACTTTTATCACATTCCCCAAGAAGTCTGTGAACAAAAACGGTGGGAGTTAAAACCACTACTTTAGAGGAATCTGAAGAATGAACATAGTGAAAATGTTATCCCACTCATTATCAGATCTCAATTCTATTTTATTTTTTACAAGGACACAACTTAGGTAGATGATCCCAATTACATCCCGCAATGGAGTACACACCAATCTGGATCACCTTCCCAGGCCCACTTGGCCAGCTGTTTAGATCAGAGAGAGGAAATGACCCAATGCTGGCTAATGAATAATTTCCCTGGGGAATATGGAGTTGTAACTAAAAATCTAACAATAACCTGACTTCTTCCTTGCATAAATTTAGGAGGCTACTGGACTTGGGACATTATCTGTCACGTGGATCAGGAAACAGACAAATCCAGTCAGATGAAAGAAACAGATGAGTAGGAGAAAAGGTAACTTCCTGCTTGTTCCTAAATGGTCCAGTCTCTAGTCCCCTTCTCTTCTACAAATCCAGTTGTTCCATGGGTTCCGTGAGCCCCCACCACCTCACACCTATAATAAAATTCTCCGCTCTTTGTTGGCAGAGGTGGGTTTCTATCATTTGCAAACAAGACTGTTAAAGCAGATTTTATCTTTAAAAGAAAACACTGGGTTCACTTTGTATTGGAAAAGTAATTATTTATTATGACAAAAATAAAACTGTTGAATGAAAACAAATGAAAGTTACACTATATTGCACCATGATTGGAAATGAGCCAAAACCTGTCTAAAAGATGAACATTCCAGAGCAAATAGCATCCTTTTACTTGGGTTAAATAGGCATGCAAACAACTCATTATAACATAATTGCAGAAATAAAAATTACAAGTACTGGCAAACTAAACTTAACATATAAAAGCACTTCATAACAGTAATAAAGTATTAAAAACTTTAAAACATGGCATTTAAACAATCCCACCATCAGGAAAACATGCTTTGAACCATTTTCAAGAAGTGATAATGTGAATGCATTAATTTACTTGCTTTAAATTTTTGTTGTTGTTGTTAATGCTTATATATTGGACCAATGGAACACATCTGTTTGGCTGGGGTTCAGATGTGCAGTCTGTGGTGTAAAAGATATTTTTCTTTCCTCTGCACAATACCAGAGGACCCAAAGAGCGATCCAATTCCTAATTCTGACCTATTAATACCATCTTCTAGTTGACCAAGCATAGAAACTAAAATATTCTTAGAGCTTTCGCAGAAAGTCTGAAGCTTGAGGAGTAACAACAGTTTGTATTTAAATCTTAAGAAATGCACATAAATATGAATACAGACACTTTAAAGTTGTTTTGCATTCTGAGGCAAGAAATAATAAATATTGAGTACAGGGCCTGCTGCTTCCTCTTTAATGCTCTAAAGCACCAATTTATGCTAAAATAGTAAAGTGTGATTATAATCATTCACTCTGATTAGAATAAACCCAACACCGAGGTTGTAATTGCTGTTAGGTTTTTGTTGTTGTTCTTGTTGTTTTTAACATGCTCTGTGGAATAGATGAACATGGTAAAATCTGTAACTATTCTGTAATTGAAAAAAAAATGACCATTTTATTTCACACTTTCAATGAAATAGCAGTTAAACTTTTTTAAAACCATAAATACAAGTTTTTGTAACTACACTCAACAGTTTACTCCAAGAGAACAAAATAGGGGCTTTCGGAGTCCCTACATTTCCTGAGGGAAAATATAAAGATTAAAATGATTATGGTCTCTTGTGAATGGGGCTTACACATGCAAAAAAGTCACTGATGACTGGGATCAACTGATGGTCATTTGATATCTTACCAACACTGATGGAAATATATTCACAGTACAATAGAATCAATCCAATTTAGGATTTCTCCTTTCCCTTATTTAATTAAACTAATTAAATATTGACCGAGCACTTTCCTATGTGCTTTAATGAAAACCGTATGTGTATCTGATATATATACCATGTTGGCCCAGCTGGTGGTAAACAAGAGTAAAACAAAACAAAATCTCCAAGGAATGCTATCCCTTAGTTATGAATTCTGCATATTTCAAATACAGTTTGGGTGAAGGGGGTTTTTATGGGATGGTACAACATCCCACAAACTTGAGCAAAGCACCTTATGGGTAGAAAAATGAGGTAATTTTTTAATTAAAATTTTACAAGTTGTGCAAGAAAACATATCCATTCTTTTAAAACTTTGTTTTCTATTCCAAAAGCTATACACAGCACATTTTATATTTCTCCATTTCCAGGAGAAAATGTAGATTACTGGTTTAAGAAATGCAAAAGATGCCTTCATGTGACTACAGTTCCAAATTCTAAATCCCTAATCAGTCTTTACTCCTTTGGCCACATTAATAATAATACAGGCCATCTAGCTCTACGGTAAAAAGACTGTATTTTCTAGTAATTTTAAGTACCCTAAATACGGGGAGAGGCAGAAATTCATTGCTTTCATTCACATTTTCTCTTATCTAATATCCTTTTGAAGATTTTTCGACCCCATGGTATTGTCTTTACTTGCAAGTGCTTTGAATTTGTTTTTCGGTATGCTTCTAAACCTCCAAATTAATATTTCTCAAATGTTTCACCAAACTATATACACTTAAAGCTGCCTTTAGGTCTGATGGGCACAATTTTTTTTTTTTTTGTCTGCTTTAAATTTAAAATGGAATAGTTGAAGATTTTTTTATATTAGTCTTTTTCTATTTATTTTGGTAACCTAAAATTAAAAAAAAAATACTTTTGGGGGGAACCTGGCTTTTGGATTTCCCTTTTCACAGTAATAGTGAATCAATAAGGATGAGACACTACTGAAAAACTAACCTTGAATATAAACCACTTTCAGATTTATGTAGACATTTGTAAAAGATTGACAACCTGGCTACTGACCCTACTCTTTCAATATGGAAAGTCACACAGAACTGTAGTTTGGGGTGGCATCAAAAGGCAATAAACTCTGAACAAACTAACCACTTACATTCAATTAGTACAAGCCAGGAAAATAAGGTAAATTCTCTAGAAGAGAATTACTTCCAACACAGGCTGGTTCTCTCTAAGCAGCTTACTATCCTTCTCTTAGCAATATGGCTTGTTTTCTCTTTTGCATTGTCATTAGCTATTCGCTGAATTTAAGTTGAATAGCAGTTACTGATACTTTTTTCCCTACTTGGCTGTATTCATAATCTAAATAAAATAACAGGTGGGAATCAAATAATGGATAAAGATACATTTAATTTCATATTACATGTATTTCCCTACTATTTGGGGGATTTTTAATTTTTAATAGTAGTATATAAGAATTCAGAATTTTAAAACCAAAAGACATTTTAGAGCTGTAGTTTAAGTTTCTCAGTATGAGAAAAACAAAAGGAAAACCGTGGACACGAATTGTCTAAGGTCAACCAGACAACTGAGAAACGGCCAAATTAGAGCTCAAATCCACTTTTTTAGATAGCACAATATTCTACTAGATACAAGACACCATGCTGTATCTTGAAGTCACTTTACCCCGGCAAAATGTAAAATAGCCTTTAGAACTGAATCAAGGTGAAGTTTTTTTGGTTCCAAAGCCGTAGACGAACAGTCTGCCTCATAAAGTTAGTCTTCAAAGATAAATTCCAATGAAATTTATCCATCTTTAGACATGACACCAGTACATTTTTCTACTGATATGGTTTTACATAGTTAAGGACTAAATAAAAATTGATTATTCAGAACAATTATATTTATAATTTGTCCTAAGAAACTACAAAGATTTTTTTTAAAAAGCTTCTATATTCTTTAAAATTTTCTTTGTGAGCCCCACAACTTTTCAGAGAATATTGTTTACAGCACTGCCTAGCACTGTTTCCATAGTAAAATAGTTATTTTCTGTTTATGCTATAATGAAAGTTAAATTATGCTTAATCAAAATGACTATGGCTATGGGGTGGCACCCACTGAAAATTTTTCAGCAATGAAACTTAAATTTCTTACCTTTCTTCTAATGAATATAGAATAAAAATATTGATACCTTTAAGCATACTAACACAAGAAACTACAAGCAAAAATTACATATTTCATCTTCAGTTTTTAATAGATTATATATATTAATATTCCAGGTTTTAAGGAATTAAGTTACATTAACAATAAAAAATATTCAGTATATTCCCTTATAAAAGGTTCTATTAATTCTAAGAGTTCTCAAATGGGCTTCAGTATGACTGATGGGTTTAAAGATGAAGGACATGACATGCTCAAAATTAAGAAAAATGCTGTATTTGAACTTGCAAGGATAACTGAACACTTTGGTTATAACATACTTAAAAGATTTCTGTTGAAATTTAATTTCCTTTTCAAATTAAAAATAAAAGGTAGAACAGTCTCCTGAAGGTAATGTAGGTGGGTCCCCTGCTTTTCACTTACTCTAAACTGTGCTAGCCAATACATGGAGGTGAAGGGGGATATGAAACACAAATTATTTCATCATTGAAATAATTAGCTGCTAATGTGACTTCCAAAGAACAGGTATAATATAAAACTAAGAATGTATTTCAAAATATGAATAAAGGCACTAATTACAAATGTACATTTTTCAGACAGTATCTTATAGTTCATTGATTTACAATGAATGGCAGAACCAATGCTCTAGTATTAGATACTTGCTTGGGTTAAAACATTCTCTTGGAGTAAAGAATAATTGGTTTTCACGTTACTGTAACAGGAAAGATTAAGTGAAAACCTAAAAAATACTCTTAAAAAGTCTTACATGAATTTCCTAATCATGAACTTTTCCCAATCAGCACAGTCTACACTGATGCCAATTTCATCTTCAACACATGGCTAACATAAATCACTTCTAATCCAAAACTAACCAAATATTTTTTAAAGGATTTAGAAAATAAATTGTATTTTAAAAATTAAATAGCAAATTTGAGTCTATACTAGTAGTTGGCAAAATACAATCAACTATTAAAAACACTTTTAATATAATGCTGATGTGGCAATATAAAAAATAACCATATAATCTGACAGAAGAAAATTGAGCCAGCCAATCTTACTAGATACAAGAAGGCAGATAATCATTTCATAAGAACAAATACAGGAGTACTAAGTATGCTTTTCCTCAGGACAGACTTAGGGGAATTATCCTCAGTACTTATGGTAAACAACATAACCAAGTAGAAATTCAGGCAAACTGCGCTTAGGTAAATGGCATTTTCTTAGTTCCCCCACACCGCACAGACACCACAAAGTATCCAAATTGATTTATGTCTGCTTTTTGCTCATGTTCTTGATTATGGGTTATATTAAAAACTAAGTTAAACTAAACTTATCCTCTACTTGATATAGAATCACTAAGAAAAAGGTTTAAAACAAAGTTAACTGCTTTCCAAAGCCCAGAAAGCTTTCCTCTGGCCACTGTTCAGTTCGAGAGTGTGCTACAGCTAAAGATAAATCAGAAAAATGTTACCACATTCGACTAAATTAACTTGACTAAATATAATAAATCAAGAACACCTGAAAAAAGAGCAAAATTTAAATCAACCTACAAAAATATTAAAAATAAAATACCAATTTTGAAAACATATTTTGAGATTACAAACACTGAATCTTTTTCATCAAAATTAAAAAATACTGCAAAAATGAAGTATTATACTCTAAGTATTCATTTTATCCCTTTCATTTCAGCAAAATCACACATTTGAATAAACAGGATCGAAATACAACACTTGTCTTTCCTCTTAAGGAATATACTGTCTAGATTATTGTTCATATTAGACAACTGCCTCAAAAACATTTTAATGCCATCCAATAAACTTTTGATAGATGATGACTTTTTAATTTATAAGTTGTTAAGAATATTAACTTTGAGTCTCATATTAATATTCTAAAAGCTAGGATTAAATTCAGCAGTTTCTGATACGATTTTAGAACCCAAGGCGTAACTACAAAGATGGCAATTGTTTCAAGTCTATTACATAATACCGTCAAATAAATTCAAGGAAACCCATGTAGTTTTTTTAAGTAATATACTGCTGGTGGTAAAAATGTTATGAAAGACACAACTTCAAATTGTAAGAAACAAAATGGACTGTTCATACTTCAGCTTTAGCTACTGCCCAAAGTAGCTGTGATATATCTTGCAAAGAAAAGAGCTAAAATTTCTGTTGATAATAAAGTTGTTTGTAAACTGAGACTAAAATATATTCCAATTGTCTTATTTTTAGTGCTGGTATGCTTTACTAACTTCTGATAGTTTTATATGCATTGAATAATGTGACGTTCTTAAAATATCAGATTTATTCAAGAATATTTAACATCAAAGCTGGGCTTTTCAATAAATATTTTACCTTGGTTAGTTTTTGACCAAATGTTGCAGGCAGAAGAGTGAACTTGATTCCTTTAGAAAAATAAACAGCCTACTTAATTTCCATGCAAATAACAACTTAAATATTATTCCATGACTCGCAGTAATGTGGGGGAAGTTAAAAGGCAAGCACTCATGATGTGGAATCTTCCTTACATATATCTTCTAGGCAGATTTCTTTCTTTGTAGTAAGTTCTGTCCGAAAGATGAATGGTTTATAGAAGGAACAAATATTTAGTGCTGGAGAAGTTTGCAGACAGTACCTGATGGTTTCCATGACTACTCTATCAAACCAGTAATTCTCTGGTTGGGAGGGCGTGGTGGTCAAGAATTGAAAGCAATTGGTCATTAAGGTTATAAGAATATTTCAGACGACATCACGCATATGACAAACATTTCTTACAAGGTAGTCACTGAATAATTAGAATAAACAGAAGAATTGTTGCCGAAAACATAGTTATACATTATGTTCATCCAACTCAAGATTAGTGTATTAAAAAAAAAAAAGTTAAGAAAAAACCTTTTATGTTCCAGTTCAGCTGCACTTGATTCAAGTGTTGCTCTCAGAGGTTTGTGTTGTTATAAATTAAACATGCTGCTGCCTTAGCAGCCAAAGGTACTAGGAAAAAATGTTCCTGTCACACAATAAATAGAGCAGTCTCTTTCAAGCAAAAAAGTTATCTCACACCAATCCGGGAGGTCATCCACTCTAGACCTTGGCATAACCTGAACAAAAGATAGAAATATTTTTAAAATTAAAAACTTTATACTTAAAAATTGAAAGGATACTTATTATTTTTAAGTCTTAACCAAAGGCTGGTAGCACAATCATTATTTATATACATCAGTGTCAACATTTAAGCCACACTATAATAAGTTAAATTTTTAAATAGAATGTTTTCTTAAATATTCTTAATCAGTTTGTGGGAAACTGCTTCAGTCTCATCTGGAAGATACAACTTTGCCAGTTTTGCCATGAATATTGCAAATACTCCCCGCCTTTTAAAATTAACTGAGACTTAAACGACTAGGGAAAGTTAACAGGAACTTCACCTTACCCTCCTCAATTCTAAAGAATGGAATACTTACGACTCAGTCTTAAAAGTATGAGTCAAAAAGGCCTACACACAGCTATTACTGCGAGCTATTTCTGATAAATACTAAGAGAAAAACTAAGAAGGTGAGGTTGATTTGTGGATAAGTTCTCTGGTATAAACTGGGTAATACATAAATAATATTGGGTTCTTCTTGGCCTAATACCCACATTTAAATTGTTAGAAATGGAAGAATAGACTATATGGCATTTGTCTCAAATGTTTATTGTCTAGAATTATGCTTCCCAAAAGACCTTCTAATAATAAAGATGTTCTCTTGCAGAAAGCTGACAGCTTAGGTTTAAGTCCTTGCAGAAAATGTGAACTTCCTTTCAAGCTTCTTTTTTTTTTTTTTTTTTTTTTTTGAGACAGAGTCTTGCTCTGTCGCCCAGGCTGGGGTGCAGTGGCCGGATCTCAGCTCACTGCAAGCTCCGCCTGCCGGGTTTAGACCATTCTCCTGCCTCAGCCTCCCGAGTAGCTGGGACTACAGGCGCCCGCCACCTCGCCCGGCTAGTTTTTTGTATTTTTTAGTAGAGACGGGGTTTCACCGTGTTAGCCAGGATGGTCTCGATCTCCTGACCTCGTGATCTGCCCGTCTCGGCCTCCCAAAGTGCTGGGATTACAGGCTTGAGCCACCGCGCCAGGCCCAAGCTTCCTCTTTAAAAGAAAGGTGACACTACAGTTTTTTTCTCAGTATATGATAAAGGCAACAAAGAACATCAAAAAATTTGGATTATGAAAACTTAATTCAATAGTTTATTGCTTTTTGGTAAAACGTTATATTTACATTAAAGTTTTTAAGTTGCCAGTGATTTTAGTAGAATTATTTCTATGTTGTAAGCCTGAGACACATTATAAAAATCACCTTTAATTAAGAACAAACAGAAAAGGAACAGGACCTAAGAAGAAAACAAGTTGGCCTAAAAAGTTGGAAGAAATCTGAAAGAAGTCCCACCTCCCCTCAGACCGATGAACTTACCCTTCTCCTGTGAGAGCACAGCAAGATTGAATGTGCCATGGATGATCCTTAATTGAACTAAGGGTGAGGTATTTCGAGATTTCAGCTGCTGTCATACACCCTTTCATATCCTGTTTATTTGCAAAGATAAGGACTGCAGCCTTCCGTAAATCCTGCAATCAAGAAAAAATATTTCTAATATGTGAAATACCACAATTTAAATTTAAATTTAACCAGCTGAACAGTTATAATGAAATGCTTCTACTTTAACATAATTGGGCACTAATATTTAATATAATCTCAAATATCTATAATTTCAGTATTCATTCTAACAGATAAATATTAAATAATTATTTTTTATTTTTGAGTCAAATCGGACAAACTGAAAAAAAAAATACATTTGAATTTTAAATACTGACTCAAAACTACATAAGTAATATTCTAATAGGTAAATATGGTAGTACGTTGCCAAACACTAGAGTTTCTCCACAACTTAAAAGTAGAGTACTGGTGGTAGGAGCTGGGCAATACTTCTTACTTACTAGTCTTTGTATAACATAAGCCCATTGGTTAATATTCACTTCAGTATTGTTTATACTATGAAAACATTAGAAGAATAGATTGACTGTGATATATTCATACTGTGGAAAACTATACAGTTGTTAAAAGGAATGAACTAAAGCAGTACATATTAACATGGATAAATCAGAATGTATTATCATGGATAAGTCACAATGTTGTACAAAAACAGCAAGATTCAGAAAGATATATATTATATAGTATTAGTTTTAAAAACATGGAATACAGGCCAGGCACAGTGGCTCACACTTGTAATCCCAAGACTTCGGGAGGCTGAGGCAGGTGGATCACGAGGTCAGGAATTCAGGACCAGCCTGGCCAAGATGGTGAAACCCCATCTCTACTAAAAATACAAAAATTATCCGGGAGTAGTGGCGGGCACCTGTAATCCCAGCTACTCAGGAGGCTGAGGCAGAGAACTGCTTGAACCGGGAGGCAGAGGTTGCAGTGAGCCAAGATCGCGCCATTGTACTCCAGCCTGGGTGACAGAGCGAGACTCTGTCTTAAAAAAAACAAAAAACGAAAAACAAAACAAAAAAACATGGAATACAATACTCTGTATAACTTCAAGACATAAAAATGTAGTAAAAGTATAAAAACATGCATAAGAATACCAATCACTACTTTTAGGATAGTAGATACCTCTGAAAGAGAAGGGAGGAAAATCAGATTGGCAAGGTATCTTAAGATATTTCATATCTTATGTTGATATGGTACATGAATGTGTTTTACTAAGTTTTCTTAAATATCTGAAATACTTAGAATTGAATTAAGTGATCTTGAGTTATTCATTAAAAAACTTTCAGTTACTATAAACTTTTGGGGAAAAGACCCTCAAGTTTTCCTTTTGTTTATCTCATTTATCAGACTTTTAAAGGCATGCTTAAGTAACTTTAGGTTTGAACATTTTTTGTAATAACAGTAGTAATCTAAAATTAATGTCTTAGAGTTTTTTAAGTTTGAAAAAATAATGAGCATTTTTTTTTACCTCAAAACTTTCATCAGTTTTGTATGTAAAGTTGTGTTAATAATAAAATAGCCAACATCATATCACACTAATCTTTGCAAAAAAGCAAAGGCAATGTACAGATACTTTACTACATTATTTTTTAAAGATTTACTTTAAAAATTTACCTCATGAGCCAACATTCTGTATAATTCTTCTTTTGTAATAGCTAGTCGTTCCCTGTCAATGCTATCAACAACAAGAATGATGAACTAGAAGAAAATTAAAAGGAAAGACAGAAAATTGAATGGGATGCTGAAAAGTTTTCTGTAAAACCACTCAAGTAATCTAAGTACTTTTCTACACAGCATCATCATTACTATAAAACATTTACTGCTTTTTCATCATAAACAGCTTTTACAATACTGAATCACATCAAGTAGTAAAATCCAAATGTTAACGATAAGAAAATAACTCAAAACTTCAACAAATAAAAACTGTGCCCAACTTGATTTTTTTAAAGTGATGCCTGAATACATAATACTATGATTTGTTTTCAAATGCTGGTAGTAAAAAGTAATTTTTTAAAAGAAACGTATTAATTTCAGTAATATTTTCCACTAAAACTTCAAAGTACTCCATTACGTTCATATAAACAGTCAATAATCACTTACTTCTATGTACCACAATCTCCTAACTCTTAGAAAGAAAAGCTAGTTTGAAAGAAAAAGATAAATGCATCTTAAAAATAAGACAATTTTATGAAACAATATCAACTACAAATGCTCAAGATTGAAACATAGATACTTAGGCATTAATATACTGGAGATGCAGGGGAAATTAAAGGCAAGAAGCCAGAAAAAAGAGGAGAAATCTGTCGGTAAAGCTATACATGAAAAAAGGTAGGTCTTGCATATTAAAAAGTAAGAAGATATAGGCCAGGCATGGTGGCTCACACGCATGTAATCCCAGCACTCTGGGAGGTGAGGTGGTATGATCGCTTGAGCCCAGGAGTTTGAGACCACCTTGGGCAACATAGTGAGACCCTGTCTCTCTACAGAAAATTAAAAATAAAAATTAGCCATGCATGTAGTCCCGCCTACTTGGGAGGCTAAGGTGGGAGGACTGCTTTGAGCCTAGGAAGTTGAGGCTGTACTGAGAATCATGCAACTGCACTCCAGCCTGGGTGACAGAGAGGCCCTAACTCATTTTAAAAAAATGTGGAGGGGTGGGTGAGGAGAAGGAGGAGATGGAGGAGACGATGCAGCGAAAAAGGGCCCTTAAACCGAACACTTTATACAGAATAAAAAGTTAAGAAATGAGATGAAATGATGCTATTACAGCAGGAGATAAGATGCAAAATAAACAGACATGAAGGGTAGAATTAGATTACAGAGATGACTTTAAAATTAGGGAAACAGGCTAGGCGCAGTGGCTCATGCCTGTAATCCCAGCACTTTGTGAGGCCAAGGTGCGGGGATCACTTGAGGACAGTTCAAGACCAACCAGGCCAACATGGTAAAACCCTGTCTCTATTAAAAATACAAAAATCAGCCAGGTATGGTGGTGTGTACCTGTAGTCCCAGCTACTCGGGAGGCTGAGGCAGGAGAATCCTTTGAACCTGGGAGGCGGAGGTTACAGTGAGCTGAGATCGAGCCACTGCTCTCCAGCCTGGGGGACAGAGTGAGACTCTGTCTCAAAAAAATAAATAAATAAAAAATAAAAATAAATAAAATTAAGAGAACAGACAACTAATCTGAATATAAACTGAGTTGGGCTTACAAGGGAATAAATGGAAAGAATGTCACATGGCAAAGGAGGAATCGACAGAATACGGGGATGCAACTGGGAGTTAATGAGAGGAAGGTGTCAGGAATTACTTAATACCTGTAACTTCTTGTAATATAGTGGACATACTGCAGCTTTTAGGGGACTCTTCCACATGAAGAATTTTCAAAAAGCAAACTGACATGGGCCACTGTTCTTTGTAGTAATTTTGATATTCTTGTAGAGATCACTTATTAAAAGAACATTTCATGCAAATGGCATCAGTAATGGGTATCTCTTTCTGGACCCATGCTAAGTCCTCCAGAGTTTCAGTCATTTCAAGAACTACCCTTTTGAAACACTTTAAGTACATATGGATTCACTAGGATCAACTTTGACCTATTCATTAATGATAACTGTCCTTTTCACAGCTGGAGTTAACTGTGAGCTTTGAACTACTAACAGCTCTGATGTTTAAATTAATCATATGCTACAATGTCGTTTGTCCCTTACTTACTTTTTTTTTTTTTTTTGGAGAGCCAGCGAGACTCTGTCACCCAGGATGGAGTGCAGTGGTGCTATCTCAGCTCACTGCCACCTCTGCCTCCCAGGTTCAAGCTATTCTCATGCCTCATCCTCTCGAGTAGCTGGGACTACAGGCACATGCCACCATGCCTGGCTAAGTTTTCTGCTTTTAGTAGAGATGGGGTTTTGCCATGTTGGCCATGCTGGTCTTGAACTCCTGGCCTCAAGCAATCTGCCCACCTTGGCCTCCCAATGTGCTGAGATCACAGGAGTGTGCCACTGCAGCTGGCCCTTCCCTTACTTTCTAACTTATTCTAGTTTCAGAACATTATTTTACTGTATAAACATGTAAGCTACCCTTTAACGACACTATTTGCTTACCAACATCTTCTGCATACCCAATAAAATAATTAAGTGCTACCACAAATTCTGAGTATCTATGATATGCCATCTTCGTTTACTACTTACATATTGCATTGGAATATATACACATATACACATATGCTATTATAATATAAATCTAGAACAATACATGTTTTTTATTTAAAAAGGCAACTTTGTTCACCAAAAATTCTTCATATTACATCCTTTTCTACCTCCTCCTTTCCAACTCCTTTTTTTTTTTTTTTTTTTGAGACAGAGTCTTGTTTTGTTACCCAGGCTGGAGTGCAGTGGTGCCACCTCAGCTCACTGCAAACTCTGCCTCCCAGATTCAAGTGATTCTCCTGCCTCAGCCTCCTGAGTAGCTCAGACTACAAGTGCACCCCACCACGCCTGGCTAATTTTTTATATTTTTAGTAGAGACGGGGTTTCACTTGTGTTAGCCAGGATGGCCTCGATCTCCTGACCTCATAATCCGCCCGCCTCGGCCTCCCAGAGTGCTGGGATTACAGGACTGAGCCACCGCGCCCGGTCCAACTCCAATTTTTAAAAGGTCTCGGCCAGGCGCAGTGGCTCACACCTGTAATCCTAGCACTTTGGGAGGCTGACGTGGGCGGATCATGAGGTCAGGAGATCGAGACCAACTTGGGTAACACAGGTGAAACCCCACCTCTACTAAAAACACAAAAAATTAGCCAGGCATGGTGGCGGGCACCTGTAGTCCCAGCTACTCGGGAGGCTGAGGCAGGAGAATGGTGTGAACCTGGGAGGCGGAGCTTGCAGTGAGCCAAGATCGTGCCATTGCACTCCAGGCTGGGTGGCAAAGTGAGACTCCGTCTCAAAAAAAAAAAAAAAGGTCTCATTTTAGAAAAAATAATTGGTTAGGTGTACATCTTTGCAAAGAACAATTAAATGGATGCAATTGTGAACTCATACTCTCAAGGATAAATCTCTCTAAACTATACTGAATGGTCTTAAAAAAATATCTGCCTCTAAGAAGAAATAAAAGCAGAAATAAAATATGAATATATCCAGGTTTGTTCCCCAAGTTAGCTCTGAACTCATAAGCGGCAGAGAACTTTGAGAGATGATTTGCAAATCCACTTTTTTTAACTAAAAAAAAAAAAAAAACTACCAACATTTTTAATGTTCATGTTATGAAAAATTTTTAAATTAATAAAATACTTCATTCCTCTCCCGGTCAGGGTCTCTTAGAAAGTTGTGAGATGATGGGGAAAGCTATATAATTTCTCCATGTGTCAGATCTCTCCAACCCTGGAGACATTAAAATCTTGTGAAGATGAACAGAGAAAGCCTGGCCAAACAGTAAGCACTCAACTAACAATAGCTCCAAACAGTCTTTCTATTCGCCTTTTCTTTTATTTGAAAACCCAAATTCTTAAGTCTCATTTATGAAATTTTTTTTTTTTTTTTTATAAAACAGAAACCCAAATTCCTTACAAAAAAGGATCTTATTAAAAGGCAACTGTCAGGACGGCCGCGGTGGCTCAAGCCTGTAATCCCAGCACTTTGGGAGGCCAAAGAGGTCAGATCACGAGATCAGGAGTTCAAGACCATTCTGACCAATATGGTGAAACCCCATCTCTACTAAAAATACAAAAATTAGCTGGGAGTGGTGGCACACCCCCTTGTAATTCCAGCTACTTGGGAGGCTGAAGCAGGAGAATCGCTTGAACCCAGCAGGCGGAGACTGCAGTAAGCCAAGATCACGCCACTGCACTCCAGCCTAGCGACTGAGCAAGACTCCTTCTCAACAACAACAACAAAAAAGGCAACCGTCAATACACCCAGGTCCAGCCTATCTACTTTCTAGGTTTACTCTTCGGACCTTTTGATTAAAATTCAAAATTCATCTTAGCATACCTCTGTGTTTGAGTAATATGTGTTCCAGGATGATCGCAGAGACTCCTGACCACCAATATCCCACATAAGAAAATGAGTGTTCTTCACAACTATTTCTTCAACATTGCTTCCTATGGTTGGAGAAGTATGAACCACTTCATTCATTAAGCTGTTGAAAGATACCATAAAAGCTCTTGTAAATCTTGAGAATCTGAAGCAACTTTTATCTCTGTATTTTTAAGATCAATGAACCTTCTGCACCAATGATGATAATCGTTAGCATGAAAATGAGAAACCTGGAGAACATTTGTGCAAATAAACATCTAGACAACAACTCTAGAAGAAAGACTTGCTTTATTTATTTATTTATTTATTTATTTTAAATGGGAGGAATTGCAAGCTTGATGGAAAAGAAAGGAAACAGTGTGGTGTGAATTTGCATTTCTGTGGCCAAAAATTCCAATACTACCATGCCCTGTTATCGGTGAAATAAGACCCAATGTCCCATCCCATCCTGAAAAGCAAGTTTCTAGGCGACTGTGACACCAATACTTGCAAAAGAGAAAATATTGGATAGTAGGCTATCCGTAATTTTGAAGACTGTCTAAATTGAGACTTAGTCACAACAATTAGTTCGGGCTTTTTAATCTAAAGTAGTCCTAAAAAGACGACGATGGGCAAGTGAAAATTTAAATTAACTATAAACATATTTAGAAGGCCAGGCGTGGTGGCTCACGCCTGTAATTCTAGCACTTTGGGTGGATCACTTGAGGTCAAGAATTTGAGACCATCCTGACCAACATGGTGAAACCGTCTTCACTAAAAATACAAAAATTTGCAGGGTGTGGTGGCGGATGCCTGTAATCCCAGCTACTCAGGAAGCTGAGGCAGGAGAACCGCTTGAACCTGGGAGGTGGATGTTGCAGTGAGTGGAGATCACGCCATTGCACTCCAGCCTCAGCAACAGAGCAAAACTAGGTCTCAAATATGTGTGTGTGCGCGTGTGTGTATATATATGTGTGTGCACGCACACACACACAGACACACATATACATATATTTAGAATACTGATGCTCATACCTCTTGTATTATCATAATCATTGGTAAAGCTACATTAATCAATTAATTCAACAAATATGCCCTTGTTGGTAACACGTCAGTCCTGTGTTGGAGGAGGCTTGCAATTCTCTCTTGCATTTTATGTATATTTTTGAAGCCATGTGTAAAATTATTTCAACAAAGATGACAGGTTTCTGAAATGTTTATATGTGATGTTTAAAAGCTAATTCATATTTAAACACATAATCACCAATGAATGAAAATGTTTTCAATAGAAATAAGTACGCAACTCTGAAACAACAAACTTTAAGTCAGTAGCTTTTTAGCAAAGTAGTTGAAAAATGTGTTAATTGCTGGCTAATGAAGTACTTCTGGCGAGCTGAAGTACGTCTTCAGCTAAAGGGCTGTCTTCTAATGCAAGATTAGTGGGAAGGGGTACACAATGGTGCAAAGAATTGTAGAACTATTTTGTTAAAGTGATTGGTAGATCCATTTCTATTGCTTAATAAGGATCATTTCATTGGCACTGAAAGGATAATGGAAGGTACTCTGACAAGCGGAATGATGAGCTGTGAAAATGTCCTAAGGTATTAATAGATTTCTCTGAAAGTCTCAAGGCTTTCCCTCTTGCAAGCTACTACAGCAATATTTTCAGCAGTGATCACATTTCTTTTGACTTGACAAGTCTGGCTATGTCAAAAAATTCCAAAGCTATTAGTCAGGAGGGTAGCAATGGCTTTCTAGAGCTATCAATTTATTTACATAAACCCAAGTGTGGGTAGAACTAAGTGAAATCCACTCTATCACCTCATCCCAGCACTTTAATATGCGCTTTATTTATTTTAGTTTAACATTAATTTCTTTCAAGGCCAGAAAACAGTAAGTGTTATTTCACTCACTTTTCTATAGATTGTGTTTGGTAAAATTAAAAACAAAACCAGATGAGTTAATTGGTACAGCACACCAACATGGCACATGTATACATATGTAACAAATCTGCACGTTGTGCACATGTACCCTAGAACTTAAAAGTATAATAATAATTTTAAAAAATTAAAAAAAACCAAAAATACATATTTAAGTTTTTCCATCACTATTATAATGCATCTCTTATTAATTATAAACACATTAGTTTCAATAACTAGTGAAAACTGTTTAATAAACACCCATACTTACAATTGGTAAAGAATGGTGGTTTTCCCTGCATTATCCAGTCCCACTATAATTACTTTGTGTTCTATAAAAAGAAAGCAAACCATGAACATTTAACATTACTGCAATTACATGCGTTCAACAATGATTATTAGTTAGCTCATTAATGAGAATCATTCACTGAGTATCTATTACTAGACTGTTAAAATACAGAAAGAAATGTTATGATGTTAAGGCTACCCAGGTTAAGTAACACAATCAATTATCATTGATTCTCTGTCTAGTTCTCTTGTAAAAGAATGTGGGAGATGGGTAAGCAGGAAACACCAGCAAAGTTGGTCACTTATATTGCATCTAGGGGAGAGGAGATCCAAATATTAATCTAGGCAAAAATTAAAACCTAAAATGTAAGTTTTCTAAAAAGCCTGTTTTACAGACCTTTTTAGCTCTGTAGCAATCAAGTTAGCTTTTTATCAAAATGTTTTCATATCTGTAAGTTTTCCCACCTATGGATACCAGGATCTGTTTCTTCCTCTCACTTAAAAATCCCATGTGAGCTTAAAATGAAAATGTTTCACCTGTCACAAAGACAAACGTATACTCTCAAGTTTTTATGCAATTGCTCATTGTTTAACAATTTTTCAATCGGCTTCTACAGTTCTTTCAAGCAGATTCTGTTTCTGCTCTTTGTACAACAAAAATCTCTTCATTTCTTTCCTTCTTTGGGTGCCATGCACTACATATTCATCTCTTTTAATAAGTGGTTGCTAAAGTTCATCTTATTATTCTGTTAAGCGGTACATATTCTGCAATGTCCTTTGAATACAGAAAACACCCCAGATACCATCTTTCCTAGATTTTAACTTATGCCAAATACACTAAAGATCCCCTTCTCCAAGGCAGAAGAATGCTCTAAAAGTTACAAGTTAACATCAAAGGGATAAGTAGGGAAGTTGCCACAGAATCACAACACAGTTGATTTAAAGGCAACGACTGGGCACATCTCATAACAGAACCCCACTCTTCTTGATGACCTCTGGTGAATGTCAACATTCTGGTCATACAATCAACTATCAGCTCATATTCCTAAAGTTGTAAAACTTTATCAGCTAAAAAAAGAGGGACCAAGAAAAGTTCTTGAGACGTGCAGGTCTTCTAATGACCTACACACTCTAGGTACAGCCTATAACAGTGCAGGATAAACAGACATGGTCCTCTAGAAGGGCTATTTTCACTATGGTAGAAGCTGCTTTGTAAAACAAAACAAAACTTGCCTGCTTAGTATAACCCACTATAATTCTCCTTATTTATTTATTTATTTATTTATTTATTTATTTATTTGAGACAGGGTCTTGCTTTGTTGCCCAGGTGGGAGTGCAGTGGCATGATCAAGGCTCACTGCAGCCTCGACCTCCCAGGCTCAAGTGATCCGCCTACCTGAACCTCCTGAGTAGCTAGGACCACAGGTGCACGCCACCATGCCTGGCTACATATTCTCTAATTTCTAATGAAGCCAATCTTTTAAGTATTACCCTGTTTGTTATCCCTTAAAGTACAAGAACTTGTATCAGTGAAGGAACAAATGGAATGCCTGGCACTGAGCATTCTACATTTTGGTGACAGCTAGAAGCTCCACCTACCAAGCATCTAGAGAAAACAACATGCCTGCAGTGGTGAGAAGGAAGCCACTAGTTTAAAGATAAGCAAAACTTGAAGGCAGATAATTCCACTGGGAGAAAGGAATGGAGGGATAGTACCAGATGGCTCCTTGTTGAAGCAACTCAAGTGAATACCCAGGTCATTTTCAAACAATCCTGCTCCTTGCTTCACATTTTGCATTGTGATGCTTCACACCATACTGAAGGCCTATGATGGTAAAACTCACCAATTATGCATCACTTTGAAAGGCAGGTCCCAATGTGAAGTAATTTTAGGTTAAGACACTACTGTTACTATCAGTTATAGTAAATCAGAATGTTTTAGGCCAGGCACAATGGCTCGCACCTGTAATTCCAACACTTTGGGAGGCCAAGGAGAAGTGATCAGTTGAATCTAGGAGTTTGAGACCACATTGGGCAATACAGTAAGACCCCATCTCTTTAAAAAAAAAAAAAAAAGCCAGGTTGGGCATGGTGGCTCACACCTGTAATCCCAGCACTTTGGGAGGCCGAGGTGGGCGGATCACAAGGTCAGGAGTTTTACACCAAGCTGGCCAATATGGTGAAACCCTGTTTCAACTAAAAATACAAAAATTAGCCAGGCGTGGTGGCAGGTGCCTATAGTCCCAGCTACTCGGGAGGCTGAGGCAGGAGAATCACTTGAACCCAGGAGGTGGAGGTGGCAGTGAGCCAAGATCGTGCCACTGCACTCCAGCCTGGTGACAGAGCAAGACTCCATCTCAAAAAAAAAAAAAAAAAAAAAAAAAAAAAGAATAGTCTGGAAGACAGGATGCAGATAGATGATAAGTTTACGTTTGGTGTGATTGAAACTGGGTTAAAGTCCAGCGTTAAGGCAGAATAAGCTAAAGGAAGAAATGTGAGCCACAAGATTTGAGATCTGAGCAGTCAGAAGTAAAGGACAACAATCATACACAGTTGGCAACTAGTATTCAAAATAACATGAAATTCATGGATTTGAAAGAAATGATTAAATTATGAAATTAAGATGTTACTGTTACATAGTTCTGAAAATGAACTACAATTAAAACTGTATTTCATTTGTTCTTAATTCTGGGTAACACTAGAAATAACTGGCCGGGTGCAGTGGCTCACGCCTGTAATTCCAGCACTTTGGGAGGCCGAGGTGAGCAGATCACCTGAGGTCAGCAGTTCGAGGCCAGTCTGGCCAACATGGCGAAACCCGTCTGTACTAAAAATACCAAAATTAGCCAGGCATGGTGGCAGGTCCCTGTAATTCTACCTACTCCAAAGGCTGAGGCAGGAGAATTGCTTGAACTCGGGAGTCAGAGGTGGCAGTGAGCCGAGATCATACCATTGTACTCCAGCCTGGGTGACAGAGTGAGGCTCCATCTCAAAAATAAATAAATAAATAAACAAAATTTAAAGACATAACTAGGCCAGGAATAGTGGCTCATGTCTGTAATCCCAGCACTTTGGGAGGCCAAGGCAGGCGGATTACCCGAGGTCAGGAGTTCAAGACCAGCCTGAAAAACATGGTGAAACCCCATCTCCACTAAAAATATAAAAATTAGCCAGAGTGGGGGCGTGCACCTGTAATCCCAACTACTCAGGAGGCTGAGGCAGGAGAATTGCTTGAACCCGGGAGGTGGAGGTTGCAGTGGGCCGAAATGGCACCACTTAACTCCAGCCTGGGCGACAGAGCGAGACTCCATCTCATTTAAAAACAAACAAGTAACAAAAAAAGAAATAACTGATGACAGGTTTGTACAGTCATAACACTGAGAGAAAAAGACTATGCCTACGAAAGTTCAAAAGAAATTTAAAAATGCAAAACTTTAGAGATGAGCTATCATACACACATATGTATTTCATAGAACTACACTGATACATAAAATGTTTGCAAAGATAATCAGATTTTGAAATTATTTCCTTGAATAATAACTTTCGAAGTAAACAGTCTTCTAGTTTAAACAAGACAATATTGCAGGAATTAATGTACTTTTAGATTGCTTTACTTAGACAACATATGCTTTAGTATACTTATTCACAGAAAGGTATCTAATTTATAAGATGCATGAGACTCTAAAATGCTACAGAAAAAAAAAAAGATGAGAATGTGGAAATATTGGAAGAAAGACAAGGGAAAGGAGTACATAAAGTAAGATCAGTAGTTCACTGGCTGCACATTCGATTTACCTTGGCACTGATGCCCAGGCCACCTCACCCCATTCTGATTCAGTTGGTGTGAGGTGGGGCTTTCAGCCTGTTATTCTAATACATCTAATTCCACTGAAATAGGTATATATAGTGACAAAAATGGAAAATGCTGAGATTGGTAGTTAAATTTGTTGACTCAGAAAACAAAAATACAGGCTAAGAGACATCTGTGGATTAAACTCTTCAATGAGTCCCATTCCTTGCTCTAGATAGTTTAATGTCCTAGTCAACACTGGAGGCCCTCTGTGATAAGGTTCTCCTGGCTGTCTTTCCAATTTCATCTCCTCTTCACTCCTCGCAAGCAAACTAACACACAGCCAAGCTCAACTATTTTCAGCTTCCCTAAAAGTACCAAACTAGCTCATTCCTCTCCCTTTTGCATATTAGTCCTTCTGCCTAGAATAACATGTCCCTTCTACTCGGTCTGTCTAGCATGCCACCCAAATTCCTAGTCATCTTTACATTACAGTCCAAGTATACCTTATGCTGCAGCCAACGTTATATTTTTACACATATCTGTTAAATAATTTACCACACTGCATTTTTTTTCATGTTTGTCTCGTTTATTGATGTTTGAGTACTTTGCCAGGAAGTAAGACATCTTTCTTCTTTAATTTTGTATCTCCTATGTTAAACTCTGAAGATTGGCCTATGGCTGTATGAATAAGAACAAAATAACAGAATAACCATTGGTTCTAAATTTTCCAACAGGAAAGTTAGAGGAAAAGAAAAATTCTAAGTAGAAATGGAGATTTAGGAGGCCTGAACAATTATGTGATTATAAAGGGAGCCATTGAATGTCTTTCATCATCTTCTAAATTTTCACCTTATATCTTTTATTCCCTCTAGTCTGAGTAAGGACGCCTCCAACGAAAAATCAGCGCAGCCATGTAACAGAAAGGGCCAAAGGAAAATGGGAAAGGATATACAGGGAAAACCAACGACTTTGGTAATGTTTCAATTCTCCAGCTCAGGGGAAAGAGAAAACTGGTGACTTTTGTATTAATCTTTATACCTTTAAGCACGTCTTAAAATGCTGCTTTACAGCCGGCCGCGGTGGCTCACACCTGTAATTCCAGCACTTTGGGAGGTCGAGGCCGGTAAATCACCTGAGGTCAGAAGTTCGAGACCAGCCTGGCCTACATGGCGAAATCCCGTCTCTACTAAAGATACAAAAATAGGCCGGGCGTGGTAGCGGGCGCCTGTAATCCCAGTTTCTTGGGAGGCTGAGGCATGAGAATCGCTTGAATCCAGGATGCAGAGGTTGCAGTGAGCTGAGATCGCACCACTGCACTGAAGACTGGGCGACAGAGAGAGACTGTCTCAAAAAAAAAATAAATAAATAAAAATATGTTAAATGTATGGATAATACCCACTAAGTGTGAAGCTCTGCTCACTTTGAAATCATTTGATAAGTAATACTATCTCTGGTTACTGGATACAGGCACATACATATACACATGTGGGTGCCTGAATCTATATTTATAACCTTGAAAAAGACTATTTTAGTGTTCTTATCAATCTACAGAACAAGTCAACTAAAGCCATTCCATTACCTCCACAACTTCTTAAATCCAGAAAAAGATTAGATACCTACATTAGCAGTAACAAATTGGTACCAACATAAAAAGAAATAAAACTGGCTTCTTAATTATGTCCGGCTCTTAAATGTAAAATGAAACGAGTTGATTTTCAAAATTGGTTTGGATTACTAAGGAACCATTCTGTTTAAAGGACGCCTAAAACTTCTTATCGTCGGCCCCTTTTTTGGTCTGGGTTTTTCTCTCTTCAAAAGTCATCACATCTCATTCTGACTCAGAACAGGTTTTGCAACTTCTCGGCCCTTTGGACCTGCCACTTCCAGGTGTCTCATTACCTGTTCTAGACTAATTACGGACACGTAACGTCTTACACAAAACAGAAAAGCATTTAGTTTATGAATGCCTTAAAAAAAAAAAGTTTAGAATGAAGATGCTGGAAAACTCGTGTATCTGAATAGGACAACTCACTCCCAAGTCCTAGAAGAAAGGGGAAGAAATCAGAGTGAAAGTGCACTGGCTTACGGCTCAAAGGGCAGGGCGGGAAAACAAAGCACCAACAGTATTTTTTAAAAAAAGTTATAGGTTTCTGGCCGGACACTTATCCTGGAGCTACACATAGATACAAGTACGCTTCAATAACGACGGGAAAGGCCCTCCATACGCCTCCGGGCATCATTAGCTGTATCCCGCTTTACTTCGCCAATATCCAAACAGTCTCAGTTTGGATTCTGGGACACCAAATGCCTTCTCTTCTGCCTCCCTGTTTCTCCCACACGTCAGGTCTCTCTTGTACGTCCTCCAGGTCTAAAACACAGAGTTTCTGCCCGCCCCCTGGCCTAACTCCCTTCCTCCTCCGCTTCTCCGAACGCTCCGTCCCCTGCCTCCGGTGTCCCCATCGGCGGCCGGACCCTCCGCCTCGGATTCGAGCCGCCGCGCAGCTCCATCCTTCTCACCTTGGTTACAGAAGAGGCTCCACAGTTTGGCGAAGATCAGCCCCATCATGAGCACCGGGGCGGGCCGCGGGGTCCCTTGGCAGCAGGTGCCGCTGCACCGGGCCCCCCACCGCGGCGCGGGCTGCGGGGAGCCGAGGAGAACCCGCCTGAGATCGCGCAGCTAGGGCACTGCTAGGCCGAGAAGCCTCGACCTGACCCGTCAAAAAGCGCCGCGGCGAGTCCCCACCAGATAGCCCTTTGTTTCGAGCCCACTGAGCCCAACGCCGACCCGTAGTCCCCTCGGTCTGAACCCACCTACCCACCACAGCCTCTCTCAACCCCAAGCCCCGCCTCCACCCCGCCTCCCCTCCCGATCCCAGGACCACCCATCGCCGGAAGCTAGGCGCGTGACGTCGGCGCGTTTACGGCAACACACGCCTTCTACGTGGCGTTTTCTTCGGTTTCACTTCCGGTGGGAGAACCCCAAACTGCCAGCGACTGCGAATTTGCGGTATCACAGGGAGGTGGGGAGTTTCCCTCGGTGCGTGCTCCCTCTGATGTCAGCCTTCAAAGCGTTTGTGGGACTTCTCTTTGAGTCTCTCTGCTGCTAGCAGCTGGGGACCTGACCTCTAAAGCCAGAAAAGACCATAGGTTCTCTAATTGAGCAGCCGCCGTTTGCTGCCCTTAGAAAACTCACAGAAGTGAAGAGTGTTTCTTTCTTGACTTCTTCCTGTTCCTCTAGGCAGGCGTGCTAGGGATTAGGAGTTCTGCCGTGATTCTTTTTCATTCATTTATTCATCTATTCATTCACGTATTCATTAATTCGCTTATTCATTTATGTACTCATTGATTGACTGATGGATTGCAGACGAGGTAGGGCTGTGTTGCCCAGGGGGTTTCAATCTCCTGGGCTCAAGCAATCTTCCTGCCTCGACTTCCCAAAGTGGTGGGATTACAGGCGTTGAGCCACCGCGCCCGGCCCCTGTCGTGATTCTTAATTCTGAAAAGAATTGATTGGGAGACGAGCCATGGAAGGCCTGTAGCCACAGAGTTCAGTTATGTGATTAATAATAACACATAATAATAACACACAGTGCCCCTCCCCATTTTGCCAAGCATTAAGTATGTTCGTGGATCCCAGATCGAAATCCACGCATAAGCCAATTCGCTATATAATTGTTTTCAATTCCACTTTCCATGGTTAGGTTCTAGCATTGAAAAGAAAAGCTTCACAGCCTGGAATGAAACGAAACTGAATGTCCTTGAAACCATTTGACGGAGGAGCAACCTTAAGAGACTATGACTTCAGTCAGATAGTTGGATTTTAACCTTGGCAACGTGGCCTTTTAACATGCCAAACTGTTGAGTTAACTTGTACAAGGAGAATGTATGACTTATGTCCTCCCAGTGCTATAGTTTAAAGACTCTTTAAGACTTAGATGCAGGATAATATGCTCCAACGTTACGACAATGAAGGCAAGTTTCATCCTCCTATGTAGAGGAAAAATAATGTACTGAGCCTATGCAAACGTAACTGTCATGACTATCAGTTGAACCGTAAATGTGAATAATTTTGTGTTTGTGTAAGTAATGGCTTAAAAGGACATTTTTAGTCCTAGCTTCATTATCACAAAACAAACTAGATTCTTTAACAGCTTCTTCAGCTTCTTGTTAGACATGGATGTAAACCACATTCTGCTTTTTTTTTTTCTGGCTTTCGGATTTCTAAGAAACCATTTCTGAAAAGCAAGCATTTTGGTATGCAAATGCAGACATTTGGCCGGGCGCCACGCTTGTAATCCCAGCACTTTGCAAGGCCAAGGCGGATGGATCACGAGGTCAAGAGATGGAGACCATCCTGGCCAGCATGGTGAAACCCTGTCTCTACTAAAAATACAAAAATTAGCCGGGTGTGGTGGCGCGTGCCTGTAATCCCAGCTACTCGGGAGGCTGAGGCAGGAAAATTGCTTGAACCCTGGAGGGAGAGGTTGCAGTGAGCCGAGATCACACCACTGCACTCCAGCCTGGTGACAGAGCAAGACTCCGTCTAAAAAAAAAATACAAAAAAGAAAGAAAATTCAGAGATTTGAAGCAAAAAATCTATAGATTGCTTAAACATTTTTATGATATTTTAGAGACAGAATTATCCTTCTACTTTTAACTAAGTGGAATGAATGTATTTATTTGAACATGGCTCTTGATATTTTTATTGGTTTTGCTTCTTTGAAATTTCAGAAAACTTTAGTGTTGAAGTTTTCAATTTGTTAAAATTTACTTTTAACTTACTTTTAACACCTTTCTTATGAACAATTTACCTGACAATAGGACTGTTCTAATATTTTAAAAATATTTTTTCATATTTAAAAGTTTTATTTGCTGATTTGGAAATCTAAAATTTTTAGAAACTGAAGGGAAAGAAAACTAGCCACAATTATCGAAAGTAATATGATTGATTAACAGAATATAGTCGTGTATTATCTAAACAGAAATCATACTGATGTACCTGTTGATCTATTAGAAAAAATGCTGTCTTTTTTTTTTTTTTTTTTTTGAGACGGAGTCTCGCTCTGTCGCCCAGACTGGAGTGCAGTGGCCACATCTCAGCTCACCGCAAGCTCCGCCTTCCGGGTTCACGCCATTCTCCTGCCTCAGCCTCCCGAGTAGCTGGGACTACAGGCGCCCGCCATCTCGCCCGGCTAGTTTTTTGTATTTTGTTTTTTAGTAGAGATGGGGTTTCACTGGGTTAGCCAGGATGGTCTCGATCTCCTGACCTCGTGATCCGCCCCTCTCGGCCTCCCAAAGTGCTGGGATTACAGGCTTGAGCCACCGCGCCCGGCCAGAAAAAATACTTTCAATTACATTTTGTAGGACAGGCGCGGTGGCTTATGCCTGTGATGCTAGCACTTTGGGAAGGCCAAGGCAGGTGGACTGCTTGAGTCCAGGAATTTTAGATCAACCTGGACAACATGGGGAAATCCTGTCTCTACAAACAATACAAAAATTAGCTGGATGTGGTGGTACACATGTGTAGTCCCAACCAATGGGGTGGCTGAAGCAAGAGGCTCATTTGAGCCAAGGAGGTCAAGATTGCAGTGGGCTAAGATCGTGCCTCTGGACTCCAGCCTGGGTGACAGAGTGAGACCTTGTCTGAACACCCCCCCCCCCAAAAAAAGGGATTATAACTAATTAAGTGTTCATTGGAAATAACTTCCTTTAATTAAATTGGAATTCCAGTAAAATCTCTGTCCAGTTTAACAAAATATTTTAAAGAGTTCAAGGAAGAAAAATGTCAAACAACTCGGGAATTTAAAAAATAAAACTATAGTATGTTTTTAAAAGGAACTATTATAAACTAACTTCAGATAATACTTGGAAGAGCTAGCTGTAGCTGTAATTGAATTCAATTTATTACTCATACAACTCTGATCAATTTGTCCATTACTTTTTTTAAATAGAATCTCACTCTGTACCCTAACCTGGAGTGCAGTGGCGTGATCTCAGCTCACTACAACCTCTGCCTGCCAGGTTCAAGCGACTCTCCTGCCTCAGTCTCCTGAGTAGCTGGGATTACAGGCACGCACCACCATGCCCGGTTAAGTTTTGTATTTTTAGTAGAGACGAGGTTTCACCATGTTGGTCAGGCTCGAACTCCTGACCTCATGATCCACCTGCCTCAGCCTCCCAAAGTGCTGGCACCATTTTTTAGCTTTTCTCAACCTTTAAGGTAATGCCCATTGTGATTTTAGTTCAGTTGATCAGTCTCCAGACTAGGTGTGACTGATACATTTCCCATCAGAAAATTCTCCCTGCCATATGGTCGGAAATCAATATGATCTCCTTCCGTAAATATCTATTGAGAGACCAACAATTTTTTGATGTTGTAAGTAATATAAAAGAAATTCACGTCTCACTCCTGTCATTTTGAAAAGTATGTTGATAAGTTTCTGATAAAGTTGCTTTATGTTTACAAAGAGAAGCCATAATATCCTGAGTTTCAAAACATCTACTAGATCAAAATAGCCATAGGTCTGTGACTTTGGTCATAATTCAATCAATAAGAATTGACATCTCTTCTGTAGTTTAGGGCTCAATGTGACCAGCCTTCCTACATTTGATAAATGCTCTTTCCAACAGGTACTTCAAAGCTTCCATCATCAACACATGTAGTCCTTTAAGGGCTTGGCTGCTCAGTGGCAGTCATGGTGGCTTATAAATTACCCATTTATAGTAGGTTTTTGGCTTTTGAAGCTGAGTCAATTTCTTGAAGTTTCTGGTCCTCTCTTCTCTGGAAACAGCTTTGCCCCTCTTTACTACAGTCCCATTCCTTCGGGTGGAGCCTCTTACATTTCCTAAACACCTGAAATCTTCACTCCTCCCTTAGATAAAAAACTCTCTTGACATGTCAGAATTTGGGTCACTTTAGTTCTTTCCTCACAAATGACTTCACTGTCCTATAGCCATTCCTTCAGTACATGTATGATAACACTTGTATGATGATACTATCTAACATTTACAGAGGACTTTGTTCTAGCACCGTTTAAAGCACTCTACCTAATTTGTTTGGTTTATAGTAAAATTATGAAGCAGGAGCTATTATTTGTATTTCACAGATGAAGAAATTGAAGTGCAAAGAACTTTAATACTTTGCCTGAGGTTGCAAGAACTGGAATCTGCACCCTAGTAGCTTAACACCAGAGGTCAAATTCTTAAACATTGCAAAGATATAGACTGCCCAAGAACCTTGCTAAACTTCAGTCATACATTAATACCATTTTCTTTGCAAGAATCTATGTTGTTTGTTCCTTACTTAAGTGGGAAGGATATGTGCAAGATAAGGTAGCCAGGGATTTAAGTCTGGCAACAGTTGGACTGCTAGGTTTTCAGAGAAGTGTTCCCCAAAGCAAATTATGGTGCTAATTTCCAGTGTTCCATAAGCACAGCAAGAAAAATGGGAAGTTCTCGGTAAGGTATATAGTTTATTTCTAGAAATAAAGATGAACCAATCCAAGATTGGTTTTTTGTTTGTTTAATCCTGGCAGTATTTTTTTTGAGACAGTCTCGCCCAGGCTGGAGTGCAGTGCCGCAATCTTAGCTCACTGCAACCTCTGCCTCCCAGGTTCAAGCAGTTCTCCTGCCTCAGCCTCCCGAGTAGCTGGAACTACAGGCACGCGCCACCATGCCCGGCTAATTTTTGTACTTTTAGTAGAGATGGGGTTTTACATATTGATCAGGCTGGTCTTGAACTTCTGACCTTGTGATCCACCCGCCTCAGCCTCACAAAGTGTTGGGATTACAGGCGTGAGCCACTGCACCAGGCCACTTTCCAGATATTATAGGCCCTAATTTAATGTGTCTCAAATGCCAAATAAATTTGAGAAGCTTAGACTGGAGCTGCCGTACTGATACAGATTTGGATTTATGGGTGAATGGGTGACTAGAGGTGTCATGTTATTTTCATAGAACCACGCAGGGTTGAAATTAGGAAGGAAAGAAGTTTCCTTGAATGGAGATAGCCAGAGTCAGAATTAAGACCTTTCTTCCAGGATCAATCTGAAATAACATTTTGACAAGTAAAAAGAGGCATGCCTGTCATAGAAGAAATAAAAAGGCAACCTGGAAGAATAGAAAAAGGGAGGTCTACATAGAAATTAGTTACTGTCTACCTGGGCGTGGTGGTGGGCACCTGTGATACCAGCTACTCAGGAGGCTGATGCAGGAGAATCGCTTGAACCCAGGAAGCGGAGGTGCAGTGAGCCAAGATCATGCCATTGCATTCCAGCCTGGGTGACTTGAGGGAAGTGATCACCTAAATCAGTGTTTTATCAACCTTTTAAAATTATCATCCTCCTAAAGAGCCTTTCTAGACATTTTTTTTCCCATTAATTCTCCCATACCCCCACCACGAAATTAAATGCTCAGGAATGATTATTTTGGTAAGGTTAAGCTTTGGAGTTCCACAAACTAAAAATTAAGAGTGAGATTATATCAAAGATTGTTTCAGTCCCCACTGAGTTCCCCACACCCTAGGGAGCCATATCACCCATATTAAGAACTTGTAGCCTAAATAAATCTTATATGGGTGTATTATTCATGGAGTTGTTTTCCACTGCTTACATAGCACATATCAACTATGCCAACCTCTGATTTGTAATATGCTTTTCTTGGATCCAGCCTTAGGATACCAAGAGATATCTTCATCAACATTAACTGTCATTACAATAACATCTAGTCAAGAATAGTCTAAATGGCCGGGTGTGGTGGCTTATGCCTGTAATCTCGGCACTTTGGGAGGCCGAAATGGGTGGATCACTTTGAGCTCAGGAGTTCGAGATCAGCCTGAGCAACATGGTGAAACCTCATCTCTACTAAAAATACAAAAATTAGCCAGGCATGGTGGTGGGTACCTATAATCCTATTGGGGAGGCTGAGGCAGGAGAATCACTTGAATCTGGGAGGCGGAGGTTGCAGTGAGCTGAGATAGCACCACTGCACTCCAGCCTGGGTGAAAGAATGAGACTCCATCTCAAACCAACAAAAAAGTCTAAATGTCCTCAATACTGTCCGTGTGTGGCACTAGTGAAGTAATTTCTGGCCATTAGTGGTGCTATGTTCACCATGAAATTGAGGCTACAGAAATTCCTTTGGAAATGTCTGATTTAGACATTTATCACTTTCAGATGTTTTAGCCATGAAAGAATCTCATGGATTTATTGCAGAAATATGCGATGGTCAAAGACAAGGTATTGGCTCTAGAAGCCAAATTACTAGTCTTTATTCTGGCTTTTTATTTGTGAGACCATGGAGAGTCGTTTCAACCCTGGGAACCTTGATTTACTCTTTAAAAACAGAGAAAACAGGCTGGGCGCGGTGGCTCACGCCTGTAATCCCATGGGAGGCTAGGCACTCAGATCACTTGAAGTCAGGAGTTTGAGACCAGCCTGGTCAGCATGGTGAAACCCTGTCTTTACTAAAAATACAAAAATTAGCTGGGCCTGGTGGCACATGCCTGTAATTTTAGCTACTCTGGAGGCCGAGGCAGGAGAATCTCTTGAACCAGGAGGTGGAGGTTGCAGTGAGTCAAGATCCCACCATTCCACTCCAGCCTGGGCGACAGAGACTCTGTCTCAAAAAAAAAACAAAAAAAAAAACAAAAAAAAAAAGAGAAAATGATAAACACCTTGCAGGTTGTTGCATGGTATAATGGTCATACATTATTTTCTACTCTTTCTGGTAAAGAGTTGGTGTGTCATAGAAAGTACCTGTTCTGTGTGTGTGTGTCTGTGTGTATAATTCGGTGTGAAAAAGAGAAACAATAAGAAAACCCCTTTCCTATAGTTATGTGTAAATTAGCATGGTGTGCTGCAAAAAACATGTGTCAAGGTGATAGGAGAATTATTTTGACTTTCCTGTACAATTATAAAATGATTCAGTGAGTTTGGTTAGGTATTCTCGTTCTCTGAATCTATATCCCTGTCTGCTTATGACCAAAAAAAAAAAAAAAAAAAGAAAAAAAAATCATGGCAAGGGTCTCTCAAGCTCTAAAGAATATGTCAACTATGATACAAGTAGCAGTTAGCCTTATAACTAACTGTAAACACTATCTGTGGGTTTTAAGTTTTACCTGAGCATTGGCTATTAACACACCATTAACCCAACTTTCAAAAATATGAACTCTATAAACTTCACAACTGAAGTCAGATCTGTATGCCTGAGAAAGGTAAAATCATTTCATGAAATCAAACGGTGGTGATGCGCCCAAATTCTGGCCTCATCCTTTAATTGGAGGACATCCGGCAGGACATCAACTGGGCCCTGCCTTTTTTCAGGCAGCAACATCTTCCACTCAACCCACACCATTTGACAGTTCCCCATTGCCCCTGGCACCCAGCCCTCCGGTACCAGGAACTAAATATCCTTGTCCATTCCGCCAGCGGCCACTGCCTGCTTAACCCGAGGCAGGTGAAAGCGCCTCACGCAGAGTTTGGAACCTCCGGGGGCGTGGCGTGGCGTGGCGTGGCGTGGCGTGACGTAGCGTAGCGTTGGGGAAACTTGGGCCTGCGGATTGGGGGACCGGAAAGGGAGGGGTGGGCCGCAGGCGCTGGACGTGACGTAAGCCGGAAGCGACTTTCCGCCGAGAAATAGGGGCGCGTGTTTGGAAATTGATAGAAAAGATAAAGCGAGCGAGCTGCTGTCAGCCTGGCTTACTGGTCTGCTTCCGTTTCACCACAGATTCAGTTATTAAGCATTTTTTTCTTTTTTTGGTTCTTTGCAATGTGAGCGGCATTGGCTCAGTGATTTCCGTGAGCATCTCCACGAGAAAACATTGCTTCGATGAGGTGCGGTGGAAGCCAGGCAGCCGCTTCTAATCGGCTAGGCTTGAGAAAGCGTGTACCTCTGCCTTTCCGAAATTAACTCAGCGTGATCGGCAGGATTTTCCGGAGCATCTGGTGTCAAGACACTCGTCACTATTAATTCGGAAAGAAAACACCGTTTTCCAGCATTTCTCTTGGTGGAGAACTAAACAACAGGAAAAATGTCTATTTTCCCTAAGATATCTTTGAGACCCGAGGTTGAAAACTATCTTAAGGAGAGCTTTGTGAATAAGGAGGTAGGTCAGGTAAAGATGTTAGATGATGTTTTGCAAAAACTCAAATATTCACACACTCTAGAGAAATAGAAAAAAGTGTAAAGGGAAATCTTGACAGCCATCGTTTCTTACTACTTGTCTATCAAGTGTAAAAATACCAATATGTTTCTACAGGTATTAAAGCTTACTGAGATTCAAAGTGAATAAGGTATATGTTTTAACATTTAGGAGTGGAAAAGAAGGGAAAAAATGCATGTGCCTGTCAAGCATGACACAAAGGGTTACAAGGATGAACAAGAAAAAGTCCTTGTCTTCAAGAACTCAAGTCGAATTTTAAAAGAGCGCTCGCTCTGGCACTCAGGTGAAAAGGATTCTGTAATTTTTTGAGTGCCTCTTAAATGCCAACAGTTGTGCTAGGTTATTTGCATCTTTACTCTTCACAATCTTTTTTTTTTTTTTTTTTTTTTTCGTAGAGGTTTGTTCCTATTTTAATAGATAAGAAAACTGTTAAAGGAATTGTGTAACTGACCCAAGTTGACACGGCTATCAAGTAACTATTGAAATCTGGAGGGAAAGGGTTCAGGTGTAACGAACAAAGGTACAGCTTTTGAATCTCAGGCACTTGATTTGCCTTCTAGTGCCTTGTAAATTACGTGGCTTAATCTCGATTTTTCTCTTCTGTGAAAAATTGAGAATGGTTAAAAATATCTTACCAGGTTGTTTTAGGATCTTAAACGTAAGTAAATACAAGTAGCATTATTTTGGCATGTAAGTCCTCAAAAAATGTTAATGTTGTTTGCTAAAGTCCCCAGTAAATGTTGCTTGTCTTTGATTGCAAAGCCTGCTGTCTATTCCACTTTACCATGCTGCCTCTGAACAACTTTGTTTTTTCCAAATCTTTACTTTTTTAGTCAAATTAAAAGTATTTTACCAGGTTGTTTTAGGATTTTAAACGTAAATGAAAACAACTAGCATTGTTTTGGCATGTAAGTCTTCAAAAAATGTTAATTTTGTTTGCTATTGGCAGTGCCTGCCACAGAAGTCCTCAGTAAATGTTGATTGTCTCCGATTGTAAAGCCTGTCCTCTCTTCCACTTTACCACTTTGCCGCCAAGCAAATTTTTTTTGAAATCCTTAGTTTTTTTTAGTCAGGTTAACACCACTTAAATGTTGCTCATTTTTGAATATGTTATTGAAGCCATGCCTTTTAGATTTGATTTCTGTGTTTCATTTCCAAAGATTATGTTGAGAAACTAGACTGTATGGAAAGATAAAATATATTCTGTTGATTTCAAGGAACTTAAAATATAAGGCACATATTAAGAGAAGTAGGGGCATTCTACAGTTTTTTCCAGCTGATTTTAAAATGGAGAACATTGTTTTATAAAGAATATCCAAACATCTTTCTTTTGACACTCCTTCTGCCTCAGAGCCTCATCAATGGTATGGTTTTACAAAATGGAAAGCTATGTCTTTGTGAAAAGTATTGAAGGGAAAGAATATTAAGTTTTATGCCTTTTTTTTTTTTTTTTGAAACAGGGTCTCGCTCTGTTGCCCAGGCTGGAGTGCAGTGACGTGATTACAGCTCACTGCTGCTTCGACCTCTGGGACTCAAGTGATCCTGTCACCTCAGCCTCCCGAGTAGCTGGGACCTCAGACAGGGGCCACCACTCTGGCTAATAATATTTGTATTGTTTGTAGAGATGGGGTTTCACCATGTTGCCCAGGCTGAAAGTTCAGCTTTGATAAGACTAAACCTTGAGAAAGTATGAATACTTTTAAGGCTAGTGGATGAGTAGGCTAACAAGTGGTTTGTGAAGATTTTGTAAAGCAGGGTTTAGTCAAATAGGGAAAAAAAAATATGTTATTTAAAAAGGTTCGGTTAATTACAAGGGAATATTGTTGTTTAAGTCTTTATACCGTCATATCTGACAGGTGTCTTTGCTACTCATCTTTTTTGGACAATATATATTTGTTACATTTAATAATACCGTATTAAAAAGCTGATGTCCTAGGGGAATCTTTGTATGACAGTGACTATATCAATGTTACTTACTCTTTAAATATTGGTGTTTTAAAAGGATACCACCCAGTTTGCTGTTGGAGATGATGTTAGCTAATTAGCAACATCTAGCTAACTTGGATATAATGTTAGCTCTACAGAGATACTGTAATGGTAATGCATTATAAATAGATTGAATTTTTGAATTTATGTGAGTAAATGTAGCAGATATTAATATTTGGAAAATGTGCATAATGCTTTGAAGTTTAGGCAATGTTTTTCTAAGCCCTTTATTTCAGGCATTTTCTTAGATGTTTATTACCACGTTTAAGCCCAAGAACCCTGTGAAGTATTACTATTTCCTTAGTGCTGTTAACATATAAACAATACAGCAAAATAGAATGGAGCTGAACAATTGCTAAGCGATGTTTCATTAGATGGAATTAATATATAAGCATGTTCTGCTGACTGTTTTTAATTCTCAGGAAATTTAAACATTAACTTCTTCTTTTTAGATTGTGACGGCTTTAGGTAAACAAGAAGCAGAAAGGAAGTTTGAAACTTTGTTAAAGCACCTGTCACATCCTCCGTCATTCACAACTGTCAGAGTGAATACACATTTAGCCTCAGTACAACATGTGAAAAATCTGTTACTTGATGAACTTCAGAAGGTTTGTGGAAATTTTCTGTCATTTGTACATAATTACATTTTTGCAGTCTGCCATGTTCTCCATTAAAATCTTATGAATGATAGAATACACTTCCAATTTTATAGATAAGGAGATTAAGGATCATGAATGGTAAATTCTTCAAAATTATCCTAGGTGGTAATGCTAGAACTTGAACCTAGTACTTCTGATTCTAAATTTATTCATTTTTGGTGACTAAATAGCTCTTAAACCCCTTTGGGCTGCATTAAACTGGGCCTCAGTAGCTTCATCATTAAAATACATGTGAAGAAGTCCAGTCTAACCTTAAAAACCTGTGGCTTTGTGATAAGTAGCATATAATGACCAGGAAAACAGATGGTATAGCTGAGATAAGCCCAGAGATAAGGAGGTACATAATAAGTACCTGTGAGATTATATTGTTAATTGACATAAAAAATAGATGTTCGACCAGGTGTGGTAGCTCACGCCTAGCACTTTGGGAGGCTGAAGTGGGTGGACTTCAGGCCAGGACTTTGGGACCAGCTTGGCCAGCATGGTGAAACCCTGTCTCTACTAAAAATACAAAAAAATTAGTCAGGCATGATGGCACATGCCTATGATCCCAGCTACTCAGGAGGCTGAGGCATGAGAATCCCTTGAACCCAGGAGGTGGAGGTTGCAGTGAGCCAAAATTGCGTGACTGCACTCCACCCTGGGTGATGGAATGAGACTCTGTCTCAAAGAAAAAAAAAAAAAAAAAAAAGATGCTGAGCGCCTTATGTTTCATAAAACCAGGAAATTACAACAAGATAATTAATCTGAATCTATTTTCAATGTAAAACAGCATGAGACTTTTTTTCATCCAAACAATAAAATAGTTTTGGCAAAATATTCCTCTTACAGATGAAAACAGTATTATAAAATGGCATTTATGACTTCTAAGAAGAAAAGTATTTGAGTTATCTGGTTTGTATTTTTTTGAGTTACCTTGTGTATACTTTTTTGCTTTTGAAAGCTTTGCCTTATGTGTTTCTTACACTGTACACTGAAATTTACCTCGGAGGAAATGTAGGATGTGGAAAAATAGATGCTGAGAGGTACCACATAAATTGCATATTGTAGTTATTCAGTGACTTGTAACATGTAACTGGTGGGCGTCAGCAGAGTCATTTCTGCCTTATTTGTATCTGAACTAAAAGCAAGAGGCAACCATCATTAAAGGGTTTCCATTTGTAAATCACAAGCTGTGTTTAGTTATTTGGGAAACTTCAGAAAATTATCACTGAGTCACTTATCCCCTTTTAAAAAATCTCTCTATTACATTTATGGACTCTTTGTCATACTCTCCTTAAGAACAATTCTATAAGTACCAAGTTGTAAATAGACGACCATGTCATGAGAAGAACCAGCTATGGCATCTCAGTGTATGACACCAAACCTTAGTATAATAATTAAATAACACTTTAAAAAAAGTAATCTGATTTTTATTGATAGTGATAATCTTATTGAGAGTAATCACAGGCATAAAACATAAGTAGTTGCCCTAAGCAACTAAAATCATTACTTTTCCATAGTCATGCGTATGTTTTCAGCTAACAAAAAGGAAACTGTTCTGAGGCCCGCTGGAAGTATCCATAACTCAGATCCAGATTTTTTTTTTTTTCTGAGAAGGAGTCTCACTCTGTTGCCCAGGCTATAGTGTGGTGGTGCGATCTTGGCTCACTGCAACCTCTCCTTCCTGTGTTCAAGCGATTCTCCTGCGTCAGCCTTCCAAGTAGCTGGGACTACAGACGCCCACCACATTTTCGTATTTTTAGTAGAGGTGAGGTTTCACCATATTGGCCAGGCTGGTCTCGAACTCCTGACCCGTGATCTGCCCACCTCGGCCTCCCAAAGTGCTGGGATTACAGGTGTGAGCCACTGCACCCGGCCTTTTTATTTTTTTTCGTAACAAATGATTTCCAGAACCTGGATATTTTAGTATTCTAGTCTGGATAAACAAGATCCCATGGGCTAGGATCAGTCACTCTGGGCTTTGGGCCCCTTTCCTTGAAGGTTAACATTGTACAGGGAAACATGGGTCAAAGTCACTAGACAGGAAACTAATGGTAAAGCAGTACCCAATTCTAGCAAGAAAGAGTACTTGGAGGAGGCTTTAGGCTGTAGATTTTCTTTCTCCTTTCATGTTGAAAAGTTCACGTGTCCTAAAGTAATGTTTGTTGATTTCTGTGGTATAAATACTCACCAGGTTCCTTGGTAGTTACACGCATGACCATGGAATTGGAAAGAGATGCATGCAGTGACTCTCCTGAGCTGGTGTGAGCTGGCTCCCATACCTGTACCTGCTTTCAGTGTGACAGTCTTCTGGTTCCCTTATGATAGAGAATACTGGAAATCCCGAACCTCTACCATAAACATTTCTTTTCCTCACCAAAACTGACGTGGATGCCAGTGTTAATTGTGTATATTAGGTAGTATTTATTAATAGTAATCTCAGTCTTTAACATCCTATTCAGAAATTTTTCTTAAAGGAATACTACATGTAATTCTATATTAAATAAAAGTTTTTAAAATAAATCACTTAAGGTAACCATGGTTTGTGTTTATAATGCCAAATAGTAAGCAAAATTGAGTCTTATAAAGAAGTCAGGATACTTCAGAATTAAAATAGAGAAAACACTGTTGTTTTGAGGTCTTTTGGATTTTTACAGTATCCCGTGGAATAAAGTGAAAGTGCCCCAGAGCTACTAGGGCTTCATGCTGTGGTAGATGATGATACTGAAAAGTTCCATAAGTTGAATTTGTAATCATGTTTATTTTTAACAGCAGTTTAACGGATTAAGTGTTCCTATTCTTCAACATCCAGACCTTCAGGATGTCTTACTTATTCCTGTTATTGGACCCAGGTTTGTAAGAACTTCATTTCCAAATTATATTCTTCTCAATAAAAGTTTGTCACAGGGAGCTTTTTAACTGTTCGGTGATAAGACTAAGTTTCCCCATTGTTAGCAACTTTCTATAGATAACAGGAATTCAAAAATTTAGAAATGCAGACTTTAGACTCTGTCATGGAAAATAATACAAAAGAAGACTAGGAATGGGCCCAACGACCTTGAGAATAATGTATTTTAGGTCCATTCAGTGCAGTGATGTTTTTCCCCCCCTCTTTCTGCGAAGTTTTATTTCATTTGTTTACTTGTATTTTCATATGAATTTTCAGTGCTAAATTAAAACCTTTTTTTTGAGCTGCAGCAAAAATATAGAGTAACCTATTTTCTACTTTCATAGTTGATATGTTTGTAAAATTTTATTTTTTGAGACAGTGTCTTGCTCTGTTACCCAGGCTGGAGTGCAGGGGCACAATGATTGCAGGCTTGAACTTGTGGGCTCAGGCAATTATACCACCTCAGCTTCTGAGTAACTGGGACTACAGGTGTGCACCACTGCACCTGGCTAATTTATTTTTTATTTTGTAGAAACAGTCTCACTATGTGGCTGGTATTGAACTCCTAGCCTTAAACAATGCTCCCACCTCAGCCTGCCAAAGTATTAGGATTACTAATGTGAGCCATTTCGCCCAGCCTGTAAAATTTTATTCATAATTCAACAATTATGTGTAATGCCATTTATGTTCTGCTCTTTTATGTATTTGGAAAGCATATGTTTGAAAATTGGAAAATAGGTTTTTGGGCTGGATCCAGTGGCTTACTTACGCCTGTTATCCCAGCACTTTGGGAGGCTGAGGTAGGAGGATCCCTTGACCCCAGGGTTGGAGACCAGTCTGGGCAACATGGCAAAACTCCATCTCTACTTTAAGAAATTACAAAACTTAGCTACAGGTGGTGTGCACCTGTAGTCATAGGTATTCAGGAGGCTGAAGTGGGAGGATTGTTTGAGCCTGGGAGGTGGAGGTTACAGTGAGTCATGATTGTGCCACTGCAATCCAGCCTGGGAGACAGAGTGGGACCTTGTCTTAAAAAAAAAAAAAAAAAGGAAAAATAAGTTTTCATAGTATAATGATTATAATGGAATTTTATTCCTATGGAGCGTTTTAAAGTTCCTAATTATGGTCTAAAATCTTTTTAAACTCCTAAGAGTTATGATAAATATAGAAATGCTTTTGTTAAAACTTTAATTGAGTGGACAGCAATAGAGCAGTGGTTTAATAAACTATGATTTGTCCATGCAATGGGATAGTATATGGCCTTTAATATGGGAGAATTATACATACCAATCAGAGAAGATGTTTATGATCAGTTGTTAAATATCAAAAACAAATTGCCATACTTGGGATAATTACTTTTTTTGCAATTAAAAAAAGTATACAACTATGCCTTTATGTATATTTATATACAGTTAAAAAAAAGTCTGGCACCTGTAACATACCCAGCTTTTAATAGTGGTTGACTCTGAGGAAGTTAGATTGAGAGAGAGGGGAAAAATAAAAGGAAATTTTTATGTGTAATATTTTCGTTTTATTTTTTACTGTAAGAATGTATTTTTGCAATTAAAGTTGATTTGTATAGGCTTCTCATTCTATTTAGTTTAATTTTTAAAGTTTTTCATCTTCTATTCAGTTTTTTAAAGGTGAAATTTACATACAGTGAAACAAAGAGATCTTAAATGTATAGTTTGTTGAGTTTTGACAACTATATACAACTGTGCAGCCAAGACACACCCCAGTCAAGACAGAGCATTTCCATTATCCCAGAAACATCTCTTGTACTCGGCTACCCTACCAGGAAATTGCTCTTCTTATTTCTGTCATCTTGTAGTTTTGGACCAGTTAGTTGCTAGTATAATAGACCATAATCACAGATCTTTGGAGGTTACTACACTCCTTATGAGGATGCAAAATTGTACTTATTTAGGTTCAAACTTTGGACATTTCTTACTCTGTAAAACACCTCTTCTTTATTCTTTAGTTTTGTTTAGTTTCTTAAAGATAGAGTTCAATTAGGTTTTTCTTTATAGAAGCAAGTAAAAATTAGAGTTGTACATAAATATAAAAGTAATCATCTGTTACATCTCCTGTCCCATCTCCCAGTTTTGTTTCTCTGAGCATCATATTTGATTTTTTCTAGACCGTCTCTATGCTTATATCTGCATACATGAATGCACATGTACAGTCATTTGTACTCATTTTTAGAAAATAGAGAAGATTATAATGTTCTGCAATTTGTTTTTGTGTTTACTTAAAAATATATAATGGATATTGTTCTACGATTATGTAACATTTCATTCTTTTTAATGGCTGCATAAACAGTATATTTTATCATTTAGCTCAGTTTTAATTTTTCTATCCTCCATTGATAGACATTTAGTTTTTTCCTGTTTTTCATTATTACCTGGTAATAATAATAATAAGTGTTGGAGTGAGTATTTGTGGACTTGCATAAGCATGTCTGCATAACAAAGTGGATATGACACAGAATAACCAGTTCAAAGGTCTGTGCTTATTTTAGTTGGAGACATATTACCAGATTACTCTTTACAAAGTTTTACCAGTTAATGTTTCAGCAGTATATGAGAGATTTTGATGCTTGCATTCTTGCCAATACGGGCTATTTTAGGTCTCTAAAATATTTGGATGATTTAACTTTAATTATTTTCAGTACTTACTTTTATGTGACCTTAGTCATCCTTTCATTCTGTTCTTTGTAGTGATCTCGGCTACTCATCAGAACATGAGTGAATGTATAAATACAAATGGTGAGCTATTGCAGGGAAGCCTGAAAAAATTATTTAGAATTGTAAATTCACATACCTACCTTTCATTCCTAAAATGAATAAGTCAATTCCTTTTTGTTTGTTTAACTCCTGATTTTTATTAAGTATCTTTTTATTATTTATTTTTCATTTATTTATTTTTTTGAGTCGGAGTTTCACTGTTGTTGCCCAGGCTGGAGTGCAATGGCACGATCTCAGCTCACCACAACCTTCGCCTCCCGGATTCAAGCGATTCTCCTGCCTCAGCCTCCTTAGTAGCTGGGATTACAGGCATGTGCCACCATGCCAAGCTAATTTTATATTTTTAGTAGAGATGGGGTTTCTCCATGTTGGTCAGGCTGGTCTTGAACTCCTGACCTCAGGTGATCTGCCCGCCTCCGCCTCCCAACGTGCTGGGATTACATGCTTCAGCCATCATGCCTGGCAAGTATCTTTTTTACAGATTTTTTTGTTTTTATGTTTTTGAGATGGAGTCTCAGTCTGTTGCCCAGGCTGGAGTGCAGTGATGTGACCTTGGTTCACTGAAACCTCAGCCTCCCAGGTTCAAGCAGTTCTCCTGCTTCAGCCTCCTGAGTAGCTGTGGCTACAGGCGCGTGCCACCACACCTGGCTTAATTTTTGTATTTTTAGTAGAGACTGTGTTTCATCATATTGGCCAGGCTGGTTTTGAACTTCTGACTTCATGATCTGCCTGCCCCACCCTCCCAAAGTGCTGGGATTACAGGCATGAGCCACCGTGCCCAGCCTATTAAGTCTCTTGAACTTTCCATTATGACAAATGAGGAGGTTCCTGGAGTTAAATTTTCCCAAAAATTCCTACCAGCTAATTTGTATTTACTGTTGTTTCTCTGTTTTTTTTTTTTTTTTTGAGATGAGGTCTTGCCGTGTTGTCTAGGCTGGTCTGGAACTCCTGAGCTCAAGTGATCCACCCTCCTCAGCCTCTCAAAGTGCTAGGATTACAAGTACCACCCACCATGCCTGGCCAGTTTTTTTTTTGTTTGTTTGTTTGTTTGTTTTAACATTGTCAAGCTTTATAACATTGTTATTTCCCAAGTATCATTCACATGAATGCAGTGCTTGCTTTCAGTCCTTATGTCACAGTTTATTTCTCATTTCTTTATTAATGTCTTTGTTGGTGAGTACAGTCACTTAGCAGATCTCCTGCACCCTCTGCCCTTTCCCAGAGTGTGCCTCTTATGTACTGCATTACTTTCTTGGTTGAGAATGTCTGCCTGTTGCCTTTATATTTATACAACAAGTTGGCTGAGTCTGGTTGTTCCAGGCCACCTAGTATTTCCCTTAGCACTTTGTAGACATTGTTTTTATAACCTGTGGTATCAAATGTTACTGTGAAGAGATCTAAGACCCACCAAAAACTTTTCCTCTTTCTAACAGTACCTTGTCTTCTGCTTGGAGATCTGAGGAATTCTTACTTACTGAACTTTAGACATTTGGCCAGTGTAATGCTTGGTTTTGATTATTTCCTCTTAGTTCTTTCTTCTTCTTTTTTTTTGTTTTGAGACAGAGGCTCACTCTGTCGCCCAGGCTGGAGTGCAGTGGCACGATCTTGGCTCACAGCAACCTCTGCCTCCTGGGTTCAAGTGATTCTCCTGCCTCACGCTCCTGAGTAGTTGAGATTACAGGTGCCCGCCACCACACCCAGCTAATTTTTTGTATTTTTGGTAGAGACGGGATTTCCCCATGTTGGACAGGCTGGTCTCAAACTTATGACCTCAGGTGATCCATCCGCCTCAGCTTCCCAAAGTGCCGGGATTACAGGCGTGAGCCACCTCACTGGGCCAACTTTGGCCATTTCTTATTCTTAAACATTTCTTAAACACCTCTGCTTTATTCTTTAGTTTTATTTAGTTTTCCTAAAGATAGTTCAGTTAGGTTTTTCTTTATAGAAGCAAGTGAAAACTAGAGTTGTACATAAATGTAAAAGTAATCATCCATTACATCTCCTGTCCCACCTCCCAATTTTGTTTCTCTGAGCATCAAATTTGATTTTTTCTGGACTGTCTCTGTGCTTACATCTGCATACATGAATGCACATGTACCATCATTTGTACTCATTTTTAGAAAATAGAAAAGATTATAATGTTCTGCAATTTGCTTTTGTGTTCACTTAAAAATATATGACAGATACCATCTCATGATTATATAACACTTTCGTTTTTTAATGGCTACATAAACAGTATATTTTATCATTTAGCTCAGTTTAAATTTTCTATCCTCCATTGATAGACATTTAGTTTTTTCCTGTTTTTCATAATTACCAGAAGTGTTGGAGTGAGTATTTGTGGACTTGCGTAAGCATGTCTGCAGAACAAATATATCATGTTATGAACACAGAATGACCAGATATGACACAGATGTAACACAGATATGACACAGCATAGCCAGTTCGAAGGTCTGTGCTTATTTTAGTTGGAGACATACTACCAGATTACCCTCTACAAAGTTTTACCAGTTTATGTTTCAGCAGTATATGAGAGATTTTGATGCTTTCTTCATGCCAATACTGGCCATTTTAGGTCTCTAAGATATATGGATGATTTAACTTTAAATTATTTTCAATACTTACTTTTACATGACTTTAATCATCCTTTCATTCTGTTCTTTGTAGTGATCTAGGCTACCAGAACATGAGTGAATGTATAAAATACAAATGGTGAGCTATTGCAGGGAAGCTTGAAAAAATCATTTAGGATTATAAATTCACATACCTACCTTTCACTCCTAAAAAGAGGCCAGGCGTGGTGTCTCACGCCTGTAATCCCAGCACTTTGGGAGGCCAAGGTGGGTGGATCACCTGAGGTCAGGAGTTCGAGACCAGCCTGAGAAACATGGTGAAACCCTGTCTATACTAAAAATACAAAAATTAGCTGGGTGTGGTGGCGCATGCCTATAATCCCAGCTACTTGGGAGGCTGAGAAAGGAGACTCGCTTAAACCTAGGAGGTGGAGGTTGTAGTGAGCCGAGATCGCGCATTGCAGTCGAGCCTTGATGACAAGACTGAAACTACATCTCAAAAAAAAAGTCAATTCCTTTTTTTTTTTAACTCCTGATTTTTATTAAGTATATATTTTTAAATTATTTTTATTTTTTTGAGATGGACTCTCGGTCTGTCGCCTAGGCTGGAGTGCAGTGATACGAGCTTGGTTCATCGCAGCTTCCGCCTCCCAGGTTCAAACACTTCTCCTGCCTCAGCCTCCCAAGTAGCTGGGACTACAGGCATGTGCTACCACACCCTACTAATTTTTGTATTTTTAGTAGAGATGGGGTTTCACCATATTGGCCAGGCTGGTCTCAAACTCCTGACTTTGTAGTCTGCCTGCCTCTACCTCCCAAAGTGCTGGGATTACAGGCGTGAGCCACTATGCCTGGCCCATTAAGTCTCTTTTGACTTTCCATTTTGAGAAATGAGGAGGTTCCTGGAGTTAAATTTTCCCCAAAATTCCTAACAGCTAGTTTGTATTTACTGCTTTTTGTTTTGTTTTGTTTTGTTTTTGAGATGGGGTCTCTCTGTTGCCCAGGCTGGTCTCGAATTGAGCTCAAGTGTTCCACCCTCCTCGGCCTCCCAAAGTGCTGGAATTACAAGCACAAGCCACCATGCCCAGCCAGTTTTTTTTTTTTTTTTTTTTTTTTTTTTTTTTTTTAACATTGTCAGGGTTTATAACATTGTTATTTCCCAAATATCATTCACATGGATGCAGTGCTTGCTTTCAGTCCTTATGGCACAGTTTCTCATTTCTTTATCTTTATTAATGTCTTTGTTGGTGAGTACAGTCACTTAGCAGATCTCTCGCATCCCCTGCTCTTTCCCGAAGTGTGCCTCTTATGTACTGTGTTACTTTCTTGCTTGAGAATGTCTGCCTGTTGCCTTTATGTTTATACAAGTTGGCTGAGTCTGGTTGTTCCAGGCCACCTAGTGTTTGTTTCCCTTAGCACTTTGTAGACATTGTTTTTATAACCTGTGGTATCAAATGTTACTGTGAAGAAATCTAAGACCCACCAAAAACTTTTCCTCCTTGTAAAAGTACCTTGTCTTGTGCCTGGAGATCTGTGGAATTCTTACTTATTGAACTTTAGACATTTGGCCAGTGTAATGCTTGATTTTGATTATTTCCTCTTAGTTCTTCTTCTCCTTTTTTTTTTGTTTTTTAAAACAAAACCCCCCCCTGGGCACCAAGCCCAATAAAACCCCTGGGCACCAAGTCTCTGATGAGCTTTTTTTTGTTTTAAAAAAAACAACAAAAAAAAACAGAGTGTCACTCTGTCGCCCGGCTGGAGTGCAGTGGCACAACATCGGCTCACTGCAACCTCCGCATCCTGGGTTCAAGTGATTCTCCTGCCTCAGCCTCCCGAGTAGCTGGGATTACAGGTGCCCGCAACCATACCCGGCTGATTTTTGTATTTTTAGTAGAGACGGAGTTTCACCATGTTGGCCAGGCTGGTCTTTGAACTCCTGAACTCAGGTGATCCACCCACCTCGGCCTCCCAAAGTCCTGGGATTACATGTGTGAGCCACCACACTCAGCCTGTTTCCTCTCAGCTTTTGATGAGCCACAGTGTAGCTTTTCAGTTATAGGTCTTCCATTATTTCTTTGAATATTTTTCTCTTACGTTTTCTGTATTCTCTGTTATGAAGACAGCAGGACTTTGTGTGCTGCGTTTCTAGCACAGATATTCCCTGCATCAGGAATTCCCAAGACAGTGATTGGCTAGGACTCACAGAACCTAGCATACAGACACACTAATGGCTAAGGTTTATTACATGAAAGCATACAAAAGCAAAACCAGCAAGGGAAAAGAAGCATGGGGCAAAGTTTGGAAGAAACCAGACACAGGCTTTCTCAGTGAAGTCCCATAGGACGTGCTTAATTCCTCCAGCACCTAATTGTGACATGTGAAATAGTCGCCTAGCAGAAAAGCTCATCAGAGACTTGGTGCCCAAGGGTTTTATTGGGCTGGTCCCATAGGCACCCTCTGCCTAGCATGTACCAAATCCCAGACTCCCAAAAGGAAAGCAGGTGCTCCAAATAAGCATGCGTTTGTACCTTTCTTGTACAGAGTTTAGGAATTGTGAGCCACTCTCATTGATCATTAGGGAAGGTTTTATGTCACCGCTGGGAACTGTTTCTCATTCCACTTTCTAGCTGCTTAGCTAGCCAAGACCCAGCCTCTCAAGCAAGCCTTTCTAAGAACCGCAGTCTCAAGCCTTGTTACTGTAACTTTTTTTTTTTCTGTTAACACATTCTTGAACTCCATTCACTGATCTTTTTCTTTTGCATTCGTTCTTTTTTGTTTGTTTGTTTTTGTTTTTGAGACGGATTATTGCTCTGTCTCCCAGGCTAGAGTGCAGTGGCGCAAGCTCACTGCAAGCTCTGCCTCCCAGGTTCAGGCCATTCTTCTGCCTCAGCCTCCCTAGTAGCTGAGACTATGGGTGCCTGCCACCAAACCGGCTAATTTTTTTTGTAATTTTTTTAGTAGAGACGAGGTTTCACCATGTTAGCCAGGCTGGTCTTTGAACTCCTGAATTCAGGTGATCCACCCTCCTGGGCCTCCCAAAGTGCTGGGATTATAGGCGTGAGCCACCGCGCCCAGTCCGTTCCTTCTTAAGCCTGTCTTGGTCACGGGCTCTGTTTAAAAGTGGGTGTCTTGTCAATAGTATAGGAGATAAGTTTTATCTTGTCTATGCTTTGCTTTTCTTATCTCTAAAATGGGGATTCAAAATCCTATCTAGTCATAGGGATGTATTACCTCTCTCTGCTTCTAAATCTTTATTCAGAGGTTTTATTGTTCTTTATTTTCTCAGCTGCTAGTTTACTTTGCCTTTGTTCTTTTATCCCTCTTTTTTTTTTTTTTTTGAGACGGAGTCTCGCTCTGTCGCCCCGGCTGGAGTGCAGTGGCCGGATCTCAGCTCACTGCAAGCTCCGCCTCCTGGGTTCACGCCATTCTCCTGCCTCAGCCTCCCGAGTAGCTGGGATTACAGGCGCCTGCCACCTCGCCCGGCTAGTTTTTTGTATTTTTTTTTAGTAGAGACGGAGTTTCACCGTGTTAGCCAGGATGGTCTCGATCTCCTGACCTCGTGATCCGCCCGTCTCGGCCTCCCAAAGTGCTGGAATTACAGGCTTGAGCCACCGCGCCCGGCCTTATCCCTTTTTTAAGGTTTTTCCTTTAATTGCTCTGAAAATACAGAGGTACTTGAAATAGTTTTCCTTTTGTTTGGTTTACATTTTTAAAATCTACCTTCTGCCTACTAAGGCTTTTTGTGTATGTGTGTGCCACCAATGAATGCAGAATGAATTCTTTCTGCTTATCATGATTGAATGGAAACAGTTACAACCTCGTTTGCAGTTTGCTCAGTGATGATCCAGAATGGGGGAAACAGCATGCCTATGAGACTAATCGGATATGTTTTCTCAGAAGTACTGCAGATCTTCTCTGCTGGCTCATCTCTAGTGCTGGTGAGCAGAGCGGAGGCTGTCTGTGAAGGTACCTTTTTTTCTAGGGGGCGGGGAAGGCTTTCTTTTTTGTTTAATCTCTGCTTAGTTAACTTAAGTCAGGAGCAACAAAGTTGGTTGCTATTTCTTTTCTCTTTCTTGGGTTGCTTTTAGGCAGTTGATCCGGGTTTGCTAAAGAAAATAACAGATTGTCTGGTTATGCCATTTTTGACAATCCATTTCTTCTTTCAGACTTGTCTCCTCTGAACAGGACACTGACAAGACATTCCTAGATTCTGATTATTTTCCACCAAGCGTTATGGTCCTGCTCCTAAGTAATAAAAGTTTGATTAGGCCCCCAGGAGCCTCTCCTTTTCAGAGACTCTACACCCTGCTGAGAAACTAGGTTTGGCTCAAATTTCACTATCAGCCAATTATTTCTCATCATTGGGATTGTAGCTGTTTCTTAGTTTTATTGCAAATGGAATTTTCTCCTCAAGTTTTTATTCTTTTTCCCCTCTTTTCATTTCCATGGGATTTAGAAAAACGAGTTTTCTTCCTTTGATTTTTTAGTAGAACCTCAATATCACAGTTATTTAAAATATAAATGCATCAGTTAAAGTTTATATACAGTAAACAATTTTAAAAGTAATGCATCACTGAATTACTGGTTTCTTCAGTTTGCTTAAAATGAGATTTAAAATAAAGTTTTGGTTTCTTCAGTTTACTTAAAATGATATTTCATGTGCTGGTGAAATATATTTTAATTTCTGGAGGAAGATTTTTGTCTGGTAAATTAATTACTTTAGGAGATAACTAAATGCCAGACTTCTCTCGATACAGGAGCCTTTAAAACATCTCAACCAGCGTTTTCTAAAGTCTACATTTGGATCAGTAGAAGTTCTTAGACCAAAAATCAATTTGTAATTTTAAGGAATTTCTGTATTCTCTCAATTAATGCTCCTTCCTTTTTGATAAAAGTCTCAAAATAGAATGCCAGAAAATTAATTTTCTTTTTTTCTGTCACAATTGAATACGTAATTCAGCAGCATAAATCTCTTGAAATCCAAATGAGACTGGATTCGTCTTATCTTTCAACCTTCTTGATTTCCATCCTTTTTCCCCCCACCCAGGAGGGAGTCTTGCTCTTGTTGCCCAGGCTAGAGTGCAAAGGCATGATACCCCCTCACTGCAACCTCCACCTCCGTGTTCAAGCGATTATCCTGCCTTAGCCTCCTGAGTAGCTGGAATTACAGGTGCCTGCCACCACGCTGAGCTAATTTTTGTATTTTTAGTAGAGACAGAGTTTGACCATGTTGGCCAGGCTGGTCTTGAACTCCTGACCTCAGGTAATCTGCCTGCCTCGGCCTCCTAAAGTGCTGGGATTACAGGTGTGATCCACTGTGCCCCGCTGATTTCCATGTTTTGTAGTTGCCATGTAACGCATGTCAGTACTGTCTTAGATTGTTTCTCACGGTTCTGGAGGCTGGAAATCCAAGACAGGTGCCAGTATGCTTGGGTTCTGGTGAGGGCCCTCTTCTGGGATGCAGATAGCTGACTTCTCATTGTATTCTTACATGCCAGAAAGAAAGTGGGTAGCTGTTTGATCTCTTATAAAGGCACTGATCCCATTTATGAGCATTCTACCCTCATAACTAATTACCCCCCAAACACATCTCCAAATACCATCACATTGAATTCGGGTTTCAGCATGTGAATTTTGGGGACACAAACATTCCATCCATAACAAGCACTTTAAGATATATATATATATGGTTATTGCAATAGAATATTGAAAAAATGCTGTTGCACAGAAACTACTGATTAAGTAAAGGTGGCAGTCCTGCTGCACTGCAAGGAAGTATTTGGCATATGCAGCAATATCATGTGTTGTTTCAGTTTCATCCATCACCTTCCATTTGGTGTAGGGTTGTTAGTATGTGTAGGGTTGTGAATGTGTGCAGTTAAAATACCACATTAATAAAAATATATGCTTTTAGATTCCTTAACAGGACATTCCCATAATCTGTTTTTAATTCCTTAGCAACTTCATTTTTTAGCTATTCTAATACTTTTCTCTTAATCTAGGTGTATTTATAGTTGTTTTCTCTAACCTGTATTACTAAACTATTGGAACGTCATCTTTCTTTAATGTTGTTGATGCACTCTATTTGGAAACATTTCAATAAAAATCAAGCTTTTAGCATGTTTTATGGCCCTGCACCAACTTTTACATTTCCTCTTTTATTTTCCTCGTGAAAACTCCCTTTCAGCAAAGCTGACTTAAATATTGATACTTGCATGTGACATACTATGTTTTTATGTTGTCAGTCCTGGTGTCGGTGGATCCCCAAAACCACTCCTTGGTTCTGTGATTCTCTAAGAGGACTTAGGGAATTCAGCACATAATTGTACTTACGGCTATGATTTGTTGCAGTGAAAGAATATGAAGCACAATCAGCAAAGGGAAAACGAAACACAAGCTTCCAGAGTGCTCTTCCAGTGGAGCCACACAGGACTCCCACAGGAAATCCTCCAGTGATGAGTTGTGACCACATAGACTCACTGCCAAGATTCCTATTCAGGGCTCATCATGTAGATTCCCACTGCCTGGTACATACCCAAATTCCAGATTTTCAGAAGGAAAGCTGGTATTTACCATAAATCATAGTTTGTTCAGTAATTCAGGCACAGTGAGCCACTCTTACCAATTAATAAGGAACCCTCCTGAAATCTCAGTTCCCAGAGGTCAGTCAAGGGCCAGCCTTATAAGCAGGCTTTTCAAAGATAACAGATCAGGCCTACTCTGTTAACTCTTTTTCTCCATAGTTCTCTGTTCCGGAATTCATCTTTTCCCCTCCCTGTTATTTTCATAAAATCTAACACCACAGATTTCACTTTCACAAAACATGTTTTTGAATTTGTGCTATATGTGAGATGTGTTGGTGTTACAAAGATGAATGAGACATAGTTCTGTAGTCTTAAGTCGGGAGACTTTGGTACAAGTCAAAGTGTTATGATAGCCACAGTGGAAGTGTAAATTAAATGCCATTGGAGCATAGAATAGGAAGGACTGAGTACAAAGAAACTGTTAAATATTTTCTGCAAGCAGGTATTATTTCATCTAATCCTTGAAGGTGAGGAGAAATTAGGCTGAAGGGCTGTTAAGGTGGGCAAGGTTGTGCTAGGCAGAGAGAAGGCATGAGGAAAGACATGAATGCATGAAAATATGGTGGCTCCTGATAAAAGTGATCTGGTTTGGCTGTTCGTTTTCAGAGTTGGGGGATGGGTGAAAGATGAAACTGAAGAAGTTGGGAGAGGCAGGTATGAAGTATGCATAATTTTTTTTTACTAAGGAATTTTTTTTTTCATAGACTTTAGAAGCTACAGAATTTTTATTTTCGGGCGCAGTGGCTCATGCCTGTAATCCCAGCACTTTGGGAGGCTGAGGCGGGCGGATAACGAGGTCAGGAGGTCGAGACCATCCTGGCTAACATGGTGAAACCCCTTTCTACTAAAAACACAAAAAATTAGCCAGGTGTGGTGGCGGGTGCCTGTAATCCCTGCTACCCAGGAGGCTGAGGCAGGAGAATGGTGTGAACCCGGGAGGCAGAGTTTGCAGTGAGCTGAGATGACGCCACTGCACTCTAGCCTGGGCGACAGCGCAAAACTGTCTCAAAAAAAAAAAAAAAAGATTTTTATTAGTAATGACTAGATGTGTATTTGTGTATTTTAGAAATATAATAGTGGTCGTAGTCTTCCAAACTGCTTAGAGATCATGACCCATTAGTAACTTGTGAAATCAATTTAATGTTTTCAATGAATATTTTAAAAAATAAATGGGATGTTTTATAATATATTGCATTGCATGTAGTAAAAATATTTAATGAAATGTGAGTGATACCACACACATACAGACATGTATGTGTAGCTTCTTATATCAAGTTCTCAAATGATGTAAGAACTTGAAATAAGTTCTTTTATCAGGCGTGTTTCTTATATCAACTTACAGTCAAAAGTTTCAGAAACTTTTTCGAAAGATGAATTGCAAACCTGGAGAAAAGTTGGGAAGGTATTTCAGAGTCTTTTAGCTTCAGTCATATGTATGGTGAATTAGATAACATGAAAATGTTTTCGCTACATACACCTAGGAGTGCTAAGTGAAAAAGAACATAGTAGGCCACAAAATGATGTAGTTGAGTGATTAAAAATGTAGTTGATATATTAGAGGTTAGAAATGCAGAATAATTGAAAAGAGAACAGCAATCATGTGAGCTAATATTGGGGGGTTGGAGGTATGGGAAAGGAGGTGGTCTGTCTTCTAAATTTAGGCTCTTTGGTTTTAAACAACAGAGTGTTAATAGTAAGGATGAGAAATACCCAGTAGTCAGTACAAGGCAGTAATGAAAAGTAGGACTTTCTTGCCTTAGGATATAGGTTGGAGAAAAACGTGTTACTGAGAATACACAGCCGTAAGTTCCCTCCCTCATAAAGGTCTGGAATGCAAATTGCTGCAACCTAAATTGTCTTGGAACTTGCAAACTGGGAAATTAACTATTTGATCCCAAGCCAATTCCTGGGTGCTTGGCAAAAACGAAGTAACATCACTCTGGAGCAGCACTCATTCAATCTAAGCCAAACACTTCGCATTGTTAAAAGCTACACTAGGAATCAAACCACGGTGAGAATCAGCATATATAATAAGCTGCAGGATTAGATTTCCCTCAGAGCTTTTAACAAATAGACCTCTCTGGCAGGGACTATGAAAATAGTTTTCTTCCAAGATCACATGAGATCGGGCATTTTCAGAGTGGTACGGCCGTAGACAAAACAGTTTTCTTAAAATGATTAAAAATGAAAGAATAAAACATAAAAGACCCTAAGGATAAAAAGGTAGAATTGAAAACAAATTTCTGGAAATAAAAATATCATCATTAAAATTAAAAACTCATACAATGAATTAAACAGTAGATTAGACCCAACTGATTAGAGAATTTTTGAATTAGGAGATGACCCTTAGGAAATTATCTAGAATGCAGCAGAGAGAAATTAAAAATATGAAAGTGAAATTGAGTCATGAAAAGAGCACTTTATATTTCCTTTTTTTTTTTTTTTTTGAGATGGAGTTTTGTTCCTGTTGCCCAGGCTGGAGTGCAGTGGCACCATCTTGGCTCACTGCAACCTGCGCCTCCTGAGTTCAAGTGATTCTCCTGCCTCAGCCTCCCAAGTAGCTGGGATTACAGGCAGGCACCACCATGCGTGGCTAATTTTGTATTTTAGTAGAAACGGTTTCTCTATGTTGGTCAGGCTGGTCTAGAACTCCCAACCTCAGGTGATCCACCAGCCTCTGCCTCCAAAAGTGCTGGGATTACAGGCATGAGCCACTACACTACACCTGACCAGCACTTTATATTTTTAATGAGTCCCAGGTATAGAGAATAGGAATAATGGGGGAAAGACAATAATCACAAATGTAATGACTTTGAATTTCTATCGTTGATGATAAATTTAATAAATGTGAGCTTGAAGCCAAAAGTAAAAGTAGGTTCATATCTACATACTTCAGAGTGAAACTGCAGAACACCAAAGACATAGAGAAAATCTGAAACCAATAGTAAAAGGCAGGAAGCTATTTCAGTAATCACAAAGAGATATGTGTCTAACATCAGGAGATAGGCCCACAAGACCTATCAGAACTAGAAGATAGCATGATTCCTAAATCAATCAATGTCAAGGCTTAGGAGGGCTTTAAGATGATGCTGAGTGTCTTAGTTTATTTTGTGCTGCTGTAACAATACCTGAGACTGGATAATTTATAAAGAACAGACATTTATTTTTTATAGTGTTGGAGGATGGGAAGTCCAAGATCAAGGCAGTTGCATCTGGTGAGGGCTCTCTTGCTGCATCCTTACATGGTAGAGGGCACAAGGGCAAGAGAGAGCAAACTCACTGTTGCAAGCCCTTTTTATTATAGCGTTAATTCATTCATGAGGGCAGAGTCCTCATGACCTAAACTGTTCCCAGTAGGCCTCACATTCCAACACTGTTGCACTAGGGATTAAGTTTCCAGCACATGAATACTGGGGGACACATCCAGACCGTAACACTGAGGCATCTAGTTTGGTTATCTGGGCAGATAATGATGCCTCATTCAAGATTGGAAACAGGATGAAAAGATTTGGGATCCTGCCAAGGAGTGGAAGAATGGATGAGGGAAAACTAACATTGTTTAGGACTTGCTGAGTTTGAAGTAACTGTGAGACATCTCTATATAGCTGTCCATAGGTAATTAGAAATATCAACTAAGAGTCTAGGCCGGGCATGGTAGCTTATGCTTATAATCCCAGCACTTTGGGAGGCTGAGGCTGGTGGATAACCTGAGGTCAAAAGTTCGAGACCAGCCTGGCCAACATGGTGAAACCCCGTCTCTACTAAAAATACAAGTTAGCCAGGTGTGGTGGCGGGCACCTGTAATCCCAGTTACTCAGGAGGTTGAGGCATGAGAATCGCTTGAACCCAGATGGCAGAAGTTACAGCAAGCCAGTATTGTGCCACTGCACTCCAGCCTGGGTGACAGAGCAAGACTTGGCTTCAAAAAAAAAAAAAATCTAGAAAGACTAAACATTAGAATTTGTGGATTGTTTTGTGAGTGATTACTGAAATCATGAGATTGCCAAGGGATAGAATGCAAGGTGAGCACAGATGGTCGCATGTTTTGGAAGCTGGCGGGGAGGGCCTCTAAGAAGTAGGCAGAGAATGAGCAATGAGAATGTTTGGGAGGGACCAGGAAGGAGTAGGTATAAAGCTGAAAAATTAGTAAGATTTGATGATTTGGCGATCATGGAATAGAAGACGGGATGCACTTAATTCCCCTAGCAATGAGTTGTGACAGCCATCCAAGGAAGCTTTTTAGAGACTCAGTGTTAAGGGTTTTTATTTAGGGCTGATCACATTCGGTCCCTGATCTTTGGAACCCTGAGTGTTAGAAGTAATACAGATTTTAGTGGTCTAAAAAATGAATAGAATGTGAGAAATTGGAAAAGACTCAAAAAGGTGGGGCAGCAAAGGAAGGAAAAAATGCTTATCTTCTTTTCCTGTCTTGTTGAAATTATTCATAATTTACCGTGCAACAATTTACCACTTAAGAAATGTTTTTGTAATTCCTTGTGTATTTTTCTATTTTAGTCTTTGAAGACAGAGAAAGTCTATTTTTCTTCTAATGCTATGAGAAACAGTAATGCTTGTTAAATGATTAAGCAATTTCTGGTGCCACTGTATTGCCTTCCACCAGATGGACCTCTTGATTTTTCCTTCCTCTCAAGTGCCCATCTCTGTGTTGCTGTTTTTTTCCTGTTTCCTCATTATGTATGCCTCTTTTTTCAGCTTTTTCTTATGTATTCAGGACAATTAAGACTAAAGAGGCTATTCGCGTTCAGACAGAGCATGGGAAAAATTGGTAGGCATTGGAGGTATGTTTACTATTAAACTTCTTGTGTCTTACATTTCTAGGAAGAATATTAAAAAACAGCAGTGTGAAGCCATTGTTGGAGCCCAGTGTGGCAATGCAGTTTTAAGAGGAGCCCATGTCTATGCCCCAGGAATTGTGTCAGCATCAAAGTGTAAGTATCATGTTTAGATTTGTCTTTAAGGTTCTCTAAAATTTATGTGCATTTTCAAATGGAAAATTTATTGATTTGTCACTAAGATGTATTCCAAATTTACCTTGGTCGGATATTTTTCCAGCTTTGCATTTAGGGTTTTATCCGATGAGGACTAACTAGTCATCATATAAGGTTTTCTGACAGTTTTTTTTTTCCTTCCAAATAAGGATATATTTGATGACGGTTGTTTTAGTGGATCATTACTGATGAATAGAGAGTACGTCAGTGAACTTCTGTTTTGTTTTCTTGACTGCATTGCCTTGAAACCTCAGAAAGCTGTCGTATCATTAGTGAGAGAACATCCAGAACCTGGAATCTGAACATTGGGATGAAACTTAGTATTCTTAATGTATTCACACAGTTGGCGACATACCTGTATTGCATATGCTTAGTAAGCTAGTCACTGTGGTTCAGTGGTACCTTATTGGACTTGAAATCAAGAAACATTTGCTTTGATCTGTAGAAAAGATATTCAGTATCTGGGCCTCAGTTATGGTATCCTTGAAATGAATGATTTGATTTGTATCAGAATTGGGCCAACTATTGCCTGCTGGCCAAATCTGGCCTATGTCTGTTTGTGTGTGGCCCATAAGCTAAGAATGGTTTTTTCATTTTTAAAATGCTGTGAAAAGATACATATATAAAGAAGAATATGCCGCAGAGACCTTATGTATTGACATCTGATCTACATTATTTTAACAGTTTTCTTAGCTCTAGCTAATAGGCTGTTCACTACTGTTGTCAGGTAATAGGCCAAATAAATTTATGATAGATTAGCTTTAAAAATGTTTTTTGGAAGTGGAATATAATTTCCCATCATAAATACCACTGGGAGTTGTTATAGAAAATACTGAAATGCCTACAAAAACTGGATTTAATCAGCCATGTAAAGCAACTCTGTACACTGTATACTGTAAAAGGTATTCTAAGTGTATACACACACATATATATGTGTGCATGTGTATGTGTATATATATATGAATGGCTTTATATGTTTATCATTAAAGTCTCTGCCTTAATTGTGCTGTCACAGCAAAATAGCAAAGAAATACAAACAGGGTTATGAGAAGATTTCTTTGAAGGATTTTAGGGTACATATTTGACGAATCCTTTTGAAGGAAACTTAGAACTTCGAGGTTTGAGCTGAGATGTCAAGATTTATAAGAACTCTTTTAAGACGTGGGGGAAATAATTTGGATCAGCTACAGATTTCCAGTTGAGGGCAGGATGTTTTGAAGCTGTTCTATTTCTTTGTTTTCACTGAAAAAGATTCTTCAGTGAGTTTTATTGTTAGGGAATATTTTAAAGTTAACGTCAGATTTTCTATTAAAGATTATATTGAGATAATGAGCCAGTTTGAACTGCTTCATGCCCACTATTGATGCCTCTAGAGATCGCCAGTGTAGCTCAAAGAATGTTCACAATTCTTCTGCCAAAGTATAATTCAATGTAATCTGATTTTCTTCCTTCTCTAGTTATGAAAGCTGGAGATGTTATTTCTGTATACTCTGATATTAAAGGAAAATGTAAGAAAGGAGCCAGAGAATTTGATGGAACAAAAGTATTTCTTGGAAATGGGATTTCTGAACTAAGCCGCAAGGAAATCTTCAATGGATTACCTGAACTGAAGTATGTCATCAGGTGTTTTGGGGAAATCAGCATCCTTTTTGTGGGTCAATGAAAATTACAAATAATGTAAAATGTATCTAGTTGCGTTATATGAGGTTTTTTTTTGCTATAAATCCAACTGGAAAAAAATTGTTTTACCCATATATCCATGATTTTTGTTCAAAAAGGGTAACTGATCAAATTAAAGAGCCTCATTAGGCAACCAGTTACATTTTAATTGTCAAATCATTTTACTTGTCCTTCTGAATTTTATTGTTTTTGAAATATTTTCATCTTTAAAAAACAATGCTCATTTTGATGAAGAATGAATTCGATGATTGATCTAGATCATTTTTTTTTTTTTTGAGACGGAGTCTTGCTCTGTCATCTAGGCTGGAGTGCAATGGCATGATCTCAGCACACTGCAAGCTCTGCCTCCCAGGTTCACACCATTCTTCTGCCTCAGCCTCCTGAGTAGCTGGGACTACAGGTGCCTGCCACCACGCCTGGCTAATTTTTTGTATTTGTACTAGAGACGGGGTTTCACCGTGTTAGCCAGGATGGTCTCGATCTCCTGACCTCGTGATCTGCTCGCCTCGACCTCCCAAAGTGCTGAGATTACAGGCGTGAGGCACTGCGCTCATCCTATCCAGATCATTTTTAACATTCTTATTTGTCAAGAAAAAGTTTGATTTTAATATAAATTAAACATATTTTTTAATTAAAAATAAATTTTACCAGAAACCTAGCACTCACATGAATATTTGTGGTGAAAAATGAATGTTTAGGCTTGTTCAAACTAAATTAAAATACAGTCTGTTGTAAATCATTTCTGATTCCTAGTGGCCCTAAATAAATTGGTGGAAAGTCCAGGCTCTTATTTTACTTAGTTTTTTCAGGCTGTTTTGAGTTCAGTGGACAGCTCCATTACTCCAAAGTTCATGGCTGACATAGACATGCTAAAAACTGTGAATTTCTCTATTTACAATTGGACAGTATCCCTGATTGGTAGAACAGTTGTTCATGTTGTAACAGTTTGGGTTTGTAGTTGAAATTCATTCGTTCTTCTGAAGTTGACTGTTGGATTCCCTAGATCTAGGTAGCAGCACTTTCCAAATGACCAAGAACAAAGATTTTATTCTCTTTAGAAGGCTTCATGAATATAAAGATTATGCATATATCTGCTATGTTTATCTTTGGACCTGTAATAGGTAATTGATATTTTGACTGCCTCCATTAGTTCATTGTTAATGGTATACTCTTCATTCTCTTAGGTTATTTGATGTGGTTCCAGTTATTGTGTTGAATAATGTTTTCTGAACAATGTTGTGAATAACTTTTTGTTATTGGAAGTTAGGAGGCAAACAACTTTCAGCCAACTTTTGGCCGAGCGCGGTGGCTCACTTCTGTAATTCCTGCACTTTGAGAGGCCAAGGTAGGCGGATCACTTGAGGTCAGGAGTTCAAGACCAGCCTGGCCAACACAGTGAAACCCCCATCTCTACTAAAAATACAAAAATAAGCTAGGTGTGGTGGTAGATGCCTGTAATCTCAGCTACTCAGGAGGCTGAGGCAGGAGAATTGCTTGAACCCAGGAGGTTGCAGTGAGCCCGAGACTGTACCACTGCACTCCAGTCTGGGTGACACAGCGAGACTTCAGAATGTCAAAAAAGGAAAAAAAAAATCGATGTTTAAACTCAATGTATTCAGTTACACTTTTGCAAGTTTTGTATCTTCCTGTGTGAGAAGCAGGCTGCTATGACAGAAATGCTACATGTACACCCTGTTTCTTATTTATGTTCCTTAAAAATTTTTAAACCAACACAACTAATGGTACAATTGTTTTTCAGTTAGTGAATTTGAGCCTTTTGCTTTCTTGAATTCCAGGTGGGTTGAATCATTCATAGATTCATGAAGGCAGGTTAATTTACTAACAGATTGCATTAATATATGCAGTCTTATACTTTGCATTATAATATGGAGATATGTGGCTACAGAAATATTTTTTTTTTTTTTTTTTTTTGAGACGGAGTCTCGCTCTGTCGCCCAGGCTGGAGTGCAGTGGCCGGATCTCGGCTCACTGCAAGCTCCGCCTCCCGGGTTCATGCCATTCTCCTGCCTCAGCCTCCCGGGTAGCTGGGACTACAGGCGCCCGCCACCTCGCCCGGCTAGTTTTTTGTATTTTTTAGTAGAGACGGGGTTTCACCGTGTTAGCCAGGCTGGTCTTGATCTCCTGACCTCGTGATCCTCCCATCTCGGCCTCCCAAAGTGCTGGGATTACAGGCTTGAGCCACCGCACCCGGCCTACAGAAATATTTTTTAAAGAAACATGCAATCTCATACCTGAATAATAATTGGCTTAAATTATTCTTTATTATGTTATTTTGAGTTCAGTAATTTATAGCACTCACTTGTTCTGGTAGGCATGTTCAGAAGGAGATAGTCAAAGAGCACCAGAACCTAAAGTGGCAGTTAGGAACTGAGTAGGATGACAGGTGTGAACATTTTCAAGTTTCAGTATTTTTTTAGAGGACTGGAGTCCTGCAAGTCAGAAAGTCATTTAAATTATGGAGTGATCAGACTCTGGAATTCAAGATATTCAATAATAGCTGTAGATTCTGGGTGTTGATCAAGGTAAGAGTACCAGGTGTCACAACAAAGGACTGACTTGCTTTGGTTTTTCTTTTAGAGACAGGGTCTTGCTCTGTCACTAAGTCTGGAGTGGTGCGATCAAAGCTCACTGTGACGTTGAATTCCTGAGCTCAAGTGATGCTCCTACTTCAGCCTCTGAGTAGCTAGTTCTATAGGCACATGACACCATGATCAGCTGATATTTTATTTTTATTTTTTCATACATATGGGGGTCTTGCTATGTTACCCAGTCTGGTCTTGAACTTCTGGTCTCAAGCAGTCCTCCCACCTTGGCCTCCCAAAGTGCTAGGATTATAGGGAGGAGATGCCACACCCAGCCAGGACTGGTTTTCAAATATGAGTCAGTGACATTTCAGAAGCTTCGTTTGTATATTTTCTGCTCAGGGGCAGGGACTATTTGCCTTGGAAGTGAATACAGTGGTTTAATTTGTTCCTGACTGGAGCAGTGACTGAGTTTTAACCTCTGATTAAAAGTGCACATTCATGGATTTCAAGTGGTAAACAAATGAGTAAGGTGGTAAAGGGGTGGGAAGAGGAGGAAAAGGAGTCAGCATTTATTATATGCTAAAGGCTGTTAGAGCTGAGGGAGCCAGGCATAGTGGCTCATGCCCATTATCCCACGAGCTCCGGAAGCTGTGGCAGGAGGATTGCTTGAGGCTAGGAGTTTGATGCCAGTCTGGGCAACATAGTAAGACTCTGTACACACAGACACACACACACACACAACATAGTGAGACTTTGTCCACACACATGCACGCAAACACACACACTTACCTGGCGTGGTGGTGTGTGCCTGTAGTCCCAGCTACTGGGGAGGCTAAGGTAGGAGGATCACTTGAACCCAGTAGTTAGAGGCTGCAGTGAGCTATGATTGTGCCACTGCGCTCCAGCCTGGGTGAGAGAGTGAGACCCTGTGTCTAAAAATAAATAAATAAACAACAAAACCAAGGGGAGTTTATAATCATACACTGCATTAATAGTCCACAGATATCTACTGACGTTATTTTACTGTAAAGACCAACATAAACTTATCCTGCCAACATTAGATAGAGTACACACCATCAGTGTAGATGCATCTCTGCCAAGATCAACTCATAAGCTGTTCTATAAGCTAGCTATGAACTTGTCTACTATACTGCTTCTAAGACTTATCTTTGCTCATCCTAATGGGTCTCTCCTTTGATTGTACCCTTAAACCAGGTTTAAGTCATGATTTTTAAAAACCATTTTATAAAAATTGTATTTATTTGGGTGCTCTGCTGCCCAGGCTGCAGTGCAGTGGCAGAATCATAACAAACTGCAGCCTCCAACTCCTGGGCTCAAGGGATCCCTCCGCTTCAGTCTCCCAAGTACCAGGACTACAGGTACACTCCACCATGCCTTGGCCATTTTTTAAATTTTGTGTAGAGATGTTGCCCAGGCTGGTGTCAAACTTCTGACCTCAAGTGATCCTCCTGTGCCAGTCTCTCAAAGTGCTGGGATTACAGGCATGAGCCACTGTGTCAGCCTAAATCCTGATTTTTATACTTAGACTGTACTTTTTTCTGTGCTGTCCTAAACCCCGGAACACTCTTTGAATTTCTCCTTTTGGTTGCTCTCTCTGGTTTGGCCTGACACACAAGGCCAGGCTTGGCTTTGTCTGACAGGATTTGGGTGTTCTTTCTCTGCTTCAGTAGCCTCTGACAACATCTCTGAGATTGTGATGTTTGTCTTGATGAGTCACTCTCCACCAGGCCATCCTGAGTCCTGGCCCTTCCTGTTCTGATCAGTTCCACTGCCACTCCTAAAATGGGACAAAGGTGGAAGAGGTTATCCTTGGGATTGTGTCAGTACTGGGCAATTATTCTATAAAGAGCTGACAGGAAGTAGTAAAGAATGAGGTAGTGTTTGCTTTTTAGTCTGTTCAAGTCTCTGTAGACATTTGTGCTTAAATGAAAAATTTATGTAACTTTTTCCTTTTTAGTTCTGATGGCTTCCTATTCTGCGGGTAAAAATTCACAAACAATTAACAGGACTACTTTATGTATTTTGTTGTTGAATAAAAGAGTTCTTTATTTTTTTATTTTTTGAGACAGAGTTTCACTCTTGTCGCCTAGGCTGGAGTGCAATGGTGCGATCTTGGCTCCCTGCAACCTTTGCCTCCCAGGTTCAAGTGATTCTCCTGTGTCAGCCTCCCAAGTAGCTGGGACTACAGGCACCCACCACCACGCTCGGCTAATTTTTTGTAGTTTTAGTAGAAACAGGGTTTGTCCATGTTGGTCGGGCTGGTCTTGAACTCCTGACCTCAAGTGATCCTCCCGCCTGTGCCTTCCAAAGTACTGGGATTACAGGCTTGAGCCACCGCACCCGGCCAAAAGAGTTCTTTAAAAGAGCATCTTATGTTTGACAGGCTATTTGAGAATGTTTCTGGAAACATAGTTTGTATAGACCCTGGAATTTATATGACTAATGTTAGATTTCCTATTTTTCAGAGGCATGGGCATAAGAATGACAGAACCAGTATATCTCAGCCCTTCATTTGACAATGTACTGCCCCGTTACTTATTTTTACAAGTAAGTATGTATAAAAGTAAAATATTTAGTGACATTGAAACATACATCAGTGAATTATTTGAAATCTGGGATTTTTTAAAATTTAAGATTTTTTTTGGAGTCTGCTTATATACACTGATCTACCTTTGGTTAAGCAGTAAGAAAAAACTTTACAAGCATTCTTCTTTCTTTGGTTTTTCTCTGTTGATTTTTAAACTATTTTTTCTATCTTTCTTTGCCCAAAGGTGATTTAATAACTGATTAAATATACCGCTTTCCATCTCAAAATATTAATCCCTGAATATTGCATGCATTTTATATACATGTGTAGTGTTCCATTAGTAAATCATTTGATTTGTTATAGTCTGTTAGATGGGTAGTGTTATAACTCACAATATAAGAGGAAGATAACTGAAGACCAGATCTGTTAGGGCTCTTGTCCTATGTCACACTACTGGTAACTGGTGGTATCTGAATTCAAACCTTAAGTCCAAATGTTGTGTACTGCCCCACCTTCTCTGTCCAGTAATTATTATTATTATTTTGAGACAGGCTCTCTGTTGTCTAGGCTGGAGTACAGTGGTACAGTCATAGCTCACTGTAAGCTCGAACTCCTGGGCTCAAGCAATCTTCCTGCCTTAGCCTCGCAAATAGTTGGGACCACAGGTGTGCACTACTATGCCCCACTGATTTGTTTGATGTTTTTGTAGAGATGGGGTCTCACTTTGTGGCCCAGACTGGTTTCAAACTCCTGGCCTCAAGTGATCCTCCTGCCTTGGCCTCCCAAAGTGTTGGAATTGTAGGCGTGAGCCACCATACCTGGCCTTTGCCCAGTATTTAGCCAACAGACATTTTATGAATTCAGAGATTATTTCTGGTGTGAACAAATGGAAAAACAGATGTTTATTATCTAATTGCACATTGGTGATGTTCTAACACATTAGAATATGTAATCTAACATATAATTGTTTATGAATCATTTTGGGGATTTTTGTTTGCTAATTTTAGTTTCAGTATTTTTTTCGTGGTTGTTTATTATATAATTTATTTGAAACACTTGTTTTCATTTGGCAATGTAGCCCTGAGTCATTGCTAGTGGTACCTGCACTCCTTCAAGTTAGTAATGTTTAATGCAGTGTTAGTTTTCTGTGTGGTTTGACAGTACCTGCTCATCTCATAGTTTAAAGTGTGTGTGGGTTTTGTTTTTTTGTTTTTGTCTTGTTTTGTTTTTTTTTTTTTGAGACAGAATCTTAATCTGTCACCCAGGTTGGAGTGCAGTGGCATGATCCTGGCTCACTGCAGCCTCAACCTCCCAGGCTCAGGTGATCCTCCCACCTCAGCCTCCTGGGTAGCTGGAACTACAGCATGCACCACCACAGCCAGCTAATTTTTTGTATTTTTAGTAGAAATGGGGTTTTGCCATATTGTCCAGGCTGGTCTTGAATTCCTGGGCTCAAGTGGTCATCTCAATTTGGCCTTCCAAAGTTCTGGGATTACAGACATTAGCCACCGTGCCTGGTCATTATTTAGTTTTGAGTTTATAAAAAGAAATCTAGTATAGTGCAAATTTTCTTTTTACATTTTTTGCTATCTGTAGCAGCATTCTTTCGTCTTAAAATCAGTTTAATGATGACTTTATGAAATATTGTGAGTCATTTTGTGATTCATACTGTCCAGACTACCATAGAGCCATATTCTTTGTCACCTAATAGCAAGGGACATAAGAATTTCCTGCCAGAATAAAACTTTTGTGTCTGAGGGCAGAGTTTAACTTTTTGTCATTTCTCTAGTGAAAGCTGTTTTATTTTATGTAGTCTATTTTGATGGGCAGTTTCTGATGGCCAGTGAAACTTATAAGGGATACTAATGGTAATCGCAGCTAACACTGACTGAGTGCTTATTATTGTGGTCCATGTACTGAGCTGAGTGTTTTACATATATTTTTTCATTTACTTCTTACAAACCATCAGTTTCATAGAGAAGGAAATAGAGGCTTAGAAAATTAAAGTGCGTGGTAGGCATTAGTAGTTTTTGGGCGATTAGAGGAGTGGTTTGCTGTATGCTGCATAGGTAAAAATTTGCAGAGTCAAAATTTGAATCCAGGTCTTTCTGATTTCAAGCCTGTATTTTTGGCCCCATGCCAGTGCTCCAGAAGTAACCCATGGAAGATCTGCATCTGAATCACCTGCAGGGCCTTTTGAAAATGCAGTTCTTGGGTCCTAAGTTAGATTTACTGAGATCCAAGTTCAGGGGGTGAGGACTTTAAACAGTTCACATATTACATTAAATTTCTCAAGTGCTTCTTTGACAATTTCCCAAAAACTCTGTGGTCAGTGTTGAGTTAGTATTAGTTGATCTTTTTATGTTATATCTTCCTTTTCAAACTGGTTCAGGACTACCAGATTCTTAACTGGGTCTTATCCATAAAATCTAAATAGCTTAATTCAGTGCAGACCAGAACCAGGTGATACTCGTTTCTCTAAGGAAAATTCTGAAAGAACGTGCAGAACAGTACGTTTAAGAAGAATGTGGAATTTTAAAAATTTATTATTATCCTTAAATTTTTACATACGTAAAGATTCTCACAGATGGAACAAGTTTCACATTTACATATAATGGTAATATAAAACGCATTTGGAATGTTTCAACAAGTTGCCTTTCTTTTCAGACAAACCTACTTGAATATTCAAGTGACTATAAAGTGGATTAAATGACAGTGTCTAAAAGTACATCATGTGAGAGGCATCATTTAAATGAAGTACTTTTCAATAGTGTTAAATCATTGCAATAGTTGCTGATACTTTAATAACAAATTGAAAATTATTTTTGCTTTTGTCAGTATCCATGCTTTACTTCTCTAATAGCTAAGAAGCTCCTGGTAGCCATAATTAGCAGTTTTCATTTTGGTTTTAGAAATTGATTAACTTAGATCTAATATGGAAGATGCCCAAGCCTTTCACAGGTCTCAGCCAACAAAGGGAGCCTCGTTATCTCATAAATTTTATAATGTAATCACGCCATTCACCAAGACTGCAGTACATTTGTATGTATCAAATCACTTGGAAAACTTGTGCTATAGGTACCTAGAGTCTATTCCTGGACTTTTTTTTTTTTAATAAAGATTTTTTTCCTACTTTCTCTCATAAGGTTGAAAAGTTTTTATTTTAGAGTAATTTCAGAATTACAGAATAGAATTTTAGAATTATAGATTTGCAAAGATAGTCATTTCTATATACCCTTCACCTAGTTTCTCTTAAGGGTAATATACTACCATGGTACATTTGATAAAACTTAGAAACCAACACTGGTGTGTTACTATGTTACGAATGTTGTGGGCGATAACTCCAGATGCTGTGAATACCACATTACCATAAACTCCAAGTGAATTCAGATTTCACCAGTTTTTCTCATAATGTCCTATTTATGTTTAGGATCCAATCCAGGATCCCACACTGCATTTAATCATGATGTTTCTTCTGGCCTGTGATAGTTGCCCAGTCTTGCCTTGTTTTTAAGACCTTGACAGTTTTGAGACAGGTATTTCGTTGAATGTCCCTCATTTTGGATTCATCTAGGCTGGGGTTGTTGGATTTTTGAGAAGAATACCACAGAGATGAAGTGTCCTTATCATATTAGGGGGTACATGTCATTTGTATTTATTTATATATTTTTAGACGGAGTTTTGCTCTTGTTGCCCAGGCTGGAGTGCAATGGCATGATCTCCACTCACTGCAACCTCCACCTCTTGGGTTCAAGTGATTCTCTTGCCTCAGCTTCCTGATTAGCTGGAATTACAGGCATGTGCCACCACATCCAGCTAATTTTGTATTTTTAGTAGAGACTGGGTTTCTCCATCTTGGTCAGGCTGGTCTCGAACTCCCGACCTCAGGCGATCTGCCTGCTTTGGCCTCCCAAAGTGCTGGGATTACAGGCATGAGCCACCACGCCTGGCCATCTCACAGTTCTTGAGGATGTACTCATGGATGTATTGTTCAGTCTTTTGTTAAGAATGAATTGAAACCTTTAAGCTTTAAGAGGCACAATTGGGAGGATCCCAAATTTGAGCCCAGCCTAAGTAAAATAATGAGACTCTGTCTCCAAAATAACCAAATAAATAACTCCATGCTTATTAGACTCTCTTTTTCTTACCAAGTAATTTTAGAAATGAGTTATTTTATGATACTATTCCATCTGTTTTATTCAAGGCTGTCATTCTATAGTAAGTAGTCCTTATATAATTAATACTAATAACAAATTAATGATTTAATATGACTTACTGCTATAGATGAGGTATGTTTTGGTCATATAATCTCATAATATATTTTTAGGTGCCAGTCAGAAACAGCCAGGTTTGGGGGTTTTTTGTTGTTGTTGTTTGTTTGTTTGTTGCATTTTAATTCGTTTCCTATTGAAATGTGGTGGAGGCAGGGACCCAAACATGCCTTTTGGATGATTTAGCAGCATAAAACAAGGCGTCTTAAATGAGAGTTAGATGACAAGGTGGCCAAAATGGCAAAGTTATATTCTTGGTTAACTGGAAGAAACCAGTTATTTAATATTTATGTGTTCCCAAGTGGAGTTTAAATTATTAAAGTGAACAGTGCTGAGACTGAAGTACTCTCAGATGGTATGCCTATATGAAAATGGCATGCTTTTGCACTAAAATGTTGAGTAGTGACCACTGAGACCAAAATTTTGTATGTTTTTTGGGAAAAAGATCCAGAGTGGTCGTGTAATTTTAGAGGTCTCTGGCTTCCAGAATGTTGAGAACCGTTGGGATTCAGAAAAGGAAATAATGTGGGTTATTTATTTATTTATTTTTGCTGGTACTCAGAAAATACTGATAAGGCAGAAACCCTGAGTTGAGTGAAAAGTGTGTCATGTATGTTTTTGTGCAGGTGGTGTGTATGTAAGTCCTGGGAGATCATAGGATATTCTAGGAAATTGTGAATTTCCTAACCTGAGTATATTTATGAAAACAGTCCTCTTGGCAGACGTGAGGATGCTATAGTGGATTACCCCCAAAAGATTCTCTATATTCTCTGGTTCTCAGAAATGCTTTAGGATTATTGATAATCAATTACATTTTTTTCCTTATAGAATTTGCCATCTGCTTTAGTAACTCATGTACTAAATCCTCAACCTGGAGAGAAGATTCTAGACTTGTGTGCAGCACCTGGAGGGAAAACAACACACATTGCAGCACTAATGCATGATCAGGTGAGACCGTCTTCACAGCAAAACCACTCTCAAAGTAGTGTATATTTCACAGTGTGTAATTTCTGAAACATAGAGCCATTCACAGTCTCATTTAGTTCAGATTCAGCCAAAATGAAAACTATTCAGTTATGTCTGTCAGTCATTACATACTAAGCTCAGTAGACAATGATCATTTATGAAGACTGTCTCAAGACCTTCTTGAATTTTACAATTTCCTAATATGATTATAGACTTCTGTTATAAAATTAAATTTAATACATTTAGAGATTATTTCATATTCTTATAAGATTTAGTACTTGTTTAAACTATTAATATATATTCTGCCATTAAAAACTAATTTCACAGTGCATTATCAAAGTGTGAAATATGTGTATGTTAAGATATATAAACATAGTTCTATAATACATAAACATACACATACATATAGAATATTTGCTATTTAAAGTTATCATTTTGGTCTAAGAAATATCTCTAATAGAAAAGGATATTTTTTAAATACTGAGAATGAGAATCAAAAAAAAGAAAAGGATATTTGTTGTTTAAATTTTGAGGAATGTAATACTCATTAGAGAGGATATACCTGTCTGCTTATTTATACTCTTTTTTGCCTGAAAAGAATTTAAGGTGGTAACAAAAACTCTTGAAGGAAAAATGCATTAAATACCACTAGGGCCTAAAATAAAGCACCTGAAATAAGAAGAGTTGATTTTGTGGAGTTGCGATGTTTAATGCAAATTGTTTTTCAGTTTATATGGAAGATTAAAGATTGATCATGATAGGAATTGAGAAAGTGTTAATTCTCCATTAAATTATGGCATATTTATTGTATTTGCTTGAAGGTAATTATTCACAGAGATTTGATTCTCTCTTAGTAAAAAAGTCTTTCCAAAGGGAGTCTGGATATTATGGGTGTATCAATTTTCTGTTGGTTTTATGATATGTGAAGACACAAAATTGTGGCGGCATAAAACTAAACATTTTGGGGGCCCAGGAGTCTGTGGGTTTCAGCTGATCGCTGCTGGGCTCACTTGTGGACTGGTCAGCTGCAGGTGAATTAGGTGTTTTTGATTATCTTGGCTGGGCCTATTCACCTGGGCTTGGATGGTTGTTGGCTCATCTAAAGTGGCCTCAGCTGAGACGACAAGGATGCCGATGTGTAGGTTCTCCTCTGGCTAGGACCAGCAGACTAGCCAAGCAGAGGGCAATAGTTGGGGTCTGGTGATGGCAGAGAGCAAAACAGAGCAAGTCCAGCTGTTCAAGTGCTTTTTATGGTATTAAAAAATATCTCTGTTTACATCATATTTACTGTCATCCTGTTTATTGGCCAAAACAAATCACATGGCTGAATCCGATCAGAGTGGCAGCATATTGGGTATTGCAGGATTATCTAGTGAAGGAGGAATGTACGTTCAAAGTTGAAGAATTGAGGCTATGTAGGCAGTCAGCCACAGTGGGGCAGCAATGCAGCCACAAACAACCGGAATAGAAATATTTGAGCCAGAATTGGATTATGAGGTTAAGAGATCGAGACCATCCTGGTCAACAATGTGTGAAACCCTGTCTCTATTAAAAATACAAAAAAAAAGTAGCTGGGTGTGGTGGCATGTGCCTGTGGTCCCAGCTACTTGGGAGGCTGAGGCAGCAGAATCGCTTGAACCTGGGAGGCAGAGGTTGCAGTGAGCCAAGATCACGCCACTGCACTCCAGCCTTGCGACAGAGTGAGACTCCATCTCAAAAGAAAAAGAAAATTTTGAGCCAGAAATGAATCGTAAATTTTGTTGCTGCTTTTGTTGTTTGTTTTAGTAGGTAAGGAAGTCTTTTATGACTGCAGCCTCCAGGCTTGTAGTTTTATAGAAGTAGCCTTCAGCTAGTTTCTCCTTTACTGTGTAATACGTTTGAACCTTATTCTAGCTGTTGACCACTTTTCGAGCTCAAATCACTTTAAATGGTTTTCCTGCTCATCAAGATATTAATTGAAAGTGTCTATCACTAAACCTGGTAGTATTTGAGGAATATTTACAAATTTTCTGCACTGTAGGCTATGCCATTGCTGCATATGGCATACAAGGGCAGTATAAAAGAAAGGGGAAAAAAAGCAAGAAAATACATAGAAGAGTCATTCTCACTGTATTTGCAATTTCATTTCATAGAATGTTTTAAAATACATGAATGTCACAAGGCTGGCTGGCTGGCTGGCTGGCTGGCTGGCTGGCTTGCTTGCTTTCTTTCTTTCTTTCTTTCTTTCTTTCTTTCTTTCTTTCTTTCTTTCTTTCTCTCTTTCTCTCTTTCTCTCTTTCTTTGTTGCTCTGTTGCTCTGGCTGGAGTGCACTGTGGCCCAATCTTGGCCTTACTGCAACCTCCGCCTCCCAAGTTCCAGTGATTCTCATGCCTCAGCCTCCCAAGTAGTGGGAATTACAGGTGCACACCACCACGCCCAAATAATTTTTGTATTTTTAGTAGAGACAGGGTTTCACCATGTTGGTCAGGCTGGTTTCAAACTCCTGGCCTCAAGTGATCTGCCTGCATCAGCCTCCCAAAGTGCTGGCATTACAGGCATGAGCCACTGCACCCGGCCCACAATGCATTCTTAACATTTTGGCCTCTTTTTTTTTTTTTTTTTGAGACGGAGTCTCACTGTGTCGCCCAGGCTGGAGTGTAGTGTCTGGATCTCAGCTCACTGCAAGCTCCGCCTCCCGGGTTTACACCATTCTCCTGCCTCAGCCTCCCGAGTATCTGGGACTACAGGCGCCCGCCACCTCGCCTGGCTAGTTTTTTGTATTTTTTAGTAGAGACAGGGTTTCGCCGGGTTAGCCAGGATGGTCTCGATCTCCTGACCTCGTGATCCGCCCGTCTCGGCCTCCCAAAGTGCTGGGATTACAGGCTTGAGCCACTGCGCCCGGCCTGTTTTGTTTTGTTTTGTTTTGTTTTGTTTTGTTGTTTTTTTTTGTTTTAAATTGTGCTTTAAGTTCTGCAATACACCTGCAGAATGTGCAGGTTTCTTACATAGGTATACATGCGCCATGGTGGTTGGCTGTACCTATCAACCCGTTATCTAGGTTTTATGCCCCACATGCTTTAGGTATTTGTCCTAATGCTATCCCTCCCCTTGCCTCCAACCCTCCGACAGGTCCCCGTGTGTGATAGTCCCCTCCCTGTGTCCATGTGTTCTCATTGTTCAACTCCCACTTATGAGTGAGAACATGCAGTGTTTGGTTTTCTGTTCCTGTGTTAGTCTGCTGAGAATGATAGCTTCCAGCTTAATCCATGTCCCTGCAAAGGACAGGAACTCATTGTTTTTTATGGCTGCTTTGTATTCATGGTGTATATGTGCCACATTTTCTTTATCCAGTCTGTCATTGATGGGCATTTGGGTTAGTTCCATGTCTTTGCTATTGTGAATAGTGCTGCAGTAAACATACGTGTGCATGTGTCTTTATAGTAGAATGATTTATAATCCTTTGGGTATATGTCCAGTAATGGGATTGCTGGGTCAAATGGTATTTCTGGTTCTAGATCCTTGAGGAATCGCCACACTGTCTTCCACAGTGGTTGAACTAATTTACAATCCCACCAACAGTGTAAAAGCATTCCTATTTCTCCACATCCTTGCCAGCAACTGTTGTTTCCTGACTTTTCAACTGACATTCTAACTGGTGTGAGATGGTATCTCATTGTGGTTTTAATTTGCATTTCTCTAATGACCAGTGATGATGGGCATTTTTTCATGTGTTTGTTGGCTGCGTAAATGTTGTCTTTTGAGAAGTGTCTGTTCATATCCTTCATCTACTTTTTGATGGGGTTGTTTTTTTTTCTTGTAAATTTGTTTAAGTTCCTTGTAGATTCTGGATATTAGACCTTTGTCAGATGGGTAGATTGCAAAAATTTTCTCCCATTCTATAGGTTGCCTGTTCACTGTGACGATAGTTTCTTTTGCTGTGCAGAAGCTCTGTAGTTTAATTAGATCCCATTTGTGAATTTTGGCTTTTGTTGCCATTGCTTTTGGTGATTTAGTCATGAAGTTTTTTCCTATGCCTGTGTCCTGAATGGTATTGCCTAGGTTTTTTTCTAGGGTTTTTATGGTTTTGGGTATTATATTTAAGTCTTTAATCCATCTTGAGTTAATACTTGTGTAAGGAAAGGGTCCAGTTTCTGTTTTCTGCATATGGACAGCCAGTTTTCCCAGCACCATTTATTAAATAGGGAATACTTTCACCATTGCTTGTTTTTGTCAGGTTTGTCAAAGATCTGATGGTTGTAGATGTGTGTTGTTATTTCTGAGGTCTCTGTTCTGTTCCATTGGTCTATATATCTGTTTTGGTACTAGTACCATGCTGTTTTGGTTACTGTAGCCTTGTAGTATAGTTTGAAGTCAGGTAGTGTGATGCCTCCATTGTTGTTCTTTTTGCTTAGGATTGTCTTGGCTATATGGGCCCTTTTTTTGTTCCATGTGAAGTTTAAAGTAGTTTTTTTCTAATTCTGCTAAGAAAGTCAGTCTTTGCTTGATGGGAATAGCATTGAATCTATAAATTACTTTGGGCATTATGGCATTTTCACATAATTGATTCTTCCTATCCATGAGTGTGGAATTTGTTTCCATTTGTTTGTGTCCTCTCTTATTTCCGTGAATAGTGGTTTGTAGTTCTCCTTGAAGAGGTCCTTCACATCCCTTGTAAGTTGTATTTCTAGGTATTCTATTCTCTTAGTAGCAATTGTGAATGGGAGTTCACTCATGATTTGGCTCTCTGCTTGTCTGTTGGTGGTGTAAAGGAATGCTTGTGATTTTTGCATACTGATTTTGTATCCTGAGGCTGCTGAAGTTACTTATCAGCTTATGTAGTTTTTGAGCTGAGATGATGGGGTTTTCTACATATACAGTCATGTCATCTGCAAACAGAGACAACTTGACTTCCTCTCTTCCTATTTGAATACTCTTTATTTCTTTCTCTTGCCTGATTAGCCTGGCCAGAACTTGCAATACTGTGTTGAATAGGAGTGGTGAGAGAGGGCATCCTTGTCTCCTGCTGGTTTTCAAAGGTAATGCTTCCAGCTTTTGCCCATTCAGTATGATATTGGCTATGGGTTTCTCACAAATAGCTCTCATTATTTTGAGATGTTCCATCAATACCTAGTTTATTGAGAGTTTTTAACATGAAGGGATGTTGAATTTTATCAAAGGCCTTTTCTGTATCTATTGAGATAATCATGTGGGATTACGTTTATTGATTTGAGTATGTTGAACCAGCCTTGCATCCCTGGGATGAAGCTGACTTGATTGTGGTGGATAAGCTCTCTGATGTACTGCTGGATCCGGTTTGCCAATATTCTATTGAGGATTTTTGCATTGATATTCATCAAGGATATTGGCCTGAAATTTTCTTGTTTTGTTGTGTATCTGCCAGGTTTTGGTATCAGGATGATGCTGGCCTCTTAAAATGAGTTAGGAATAATTTTCTATTGTTTGGAATCATTTCAGAAGAAATGGTGCCAGCTTCTCTTGGTACCTCTGATAGAATTTGGTTATGAATCCATCTGGTCCTGGGCTTTTTTTGGTTGGTAGGCTATACCGACTCAATTTCAGAACATGTTATTGGTCTATTCAGGTATTTGACTTCTTCCTGGTTTAGTTTTGGGAGGGTGTATGTGTCCAGGAATTGATCCATTTCTTCTAGATTTTCTAGGTTATTTGCATGGAGGTGTTTATAGTATTCTCTGATGGCAGTTTGTATTTCCATGGGATCAGTAGTGATATCCCCTTTATCATTTTTTATTGTGTTGATTCTTCTCTCTTTTCTTCTGTGTTAGTCTAGATAATGGTCTATCTATTTTGTTAATCTTTTCAAAAAACCAGCTCCTGGATTCATTGATTCTTTGAAGGGTTTTTCATGTCTCTATCTCCTTCATTTCTGCTCTTAGTTGTTTCTTGTTTTCTGCTAGCTTTTGTTGGCTCTTGCTCCTCTAGTTCTTTTAATTGTGATGTTTGGGTGTTGATTTCAGATCTTTCCAGCTTTCTGATGTGGGCATTTAGTGCTATAAATTTCCCTCTTAACACTGCTTTAACTGTGTCCCAGAGATTCTGGTACATTGTCTCTTTGTTCTCATTGGTTTCAAATAACTTCTTTATTTTTGCCTTAATTTTATTATTTACCCAGTAGTCATTCAGGAGCAAGTTGTTCAATTTCCATGTAGTTGTGTGGTTTTGAGTGAGTTTTTTGTTTTTTTTTTTTAATTCTAGGGTACATGTGCACAACGTGCAGGTTTGTTACATATATATACATGTGCAATGTTCGTGTGCTGCACCCATTAACTCTTCATTTACATTAGGTATATCTCCTAATGCTATCCCTCCCCACTACCCCCTGCCCACAATAGGACCCGGTGTGTGATGCTCCCCTTCCTGTGTCCAAGTGATCTCATTGTTTAATTCCCACCTATGAGTGAGAACATGCGGTATTTGGTTTTCTGTTCTTGTGATAGTTTGCTGAGAATGATGGTTTCCAGTTGCATCCATGTCCCTACAAAGGACACGAACTCATCGTTTTTTATGGCTGCATAGTATTCCATGGTGCATATGTGCCACATTTTCTTAATCCAGTCTGTCACTGATGGACATTCGGGTTGATTCCAAGTCTTTGCTATTGTGAACAGTGCTGCAATAAACATATGTGTGCATGTGTCTTTATAGCAGCATGACTTATAATCCTTTGAGTATATCCCCAGTAATGGGTTGGCTGGGTCATGGCATTTCTAGTTCTAGATCCTTGAGGAATCGCCACACTGTTTTCCACAATGGTTGAACTAGTTTACAGCCCCAACAGTGTAAAAGTGTTCCTATTTCTCCACATCCTCTCCAGCACCTGTTGTTTCCTGACTTTTTAATGATTGCCATTCTAACTGGTGTGAGATGGTATCTCATTGTGGTTTTGATTTGCATTTCTCTAATGGCAAGTGATGATGAGCATTTTTTTCATGTGTCTGTTGGCCATATGACTGTCTTCTTTTGAGAAGTATCTATTCATATCCTTTGCCCACTTTTTGATGGGGTTGTTTGTTTTTTTCTTGTAAATTTGTTTGAGTTCTTTATAGGTCCTGGATATTAGCCCTTTGTCAGATGAGTAGATTGCAAAAATGTTCTCCCATTCTGTAGGTTGCCTGTTCACTCTGATGGTAGTTTCTTTTGCTGTGCAAAAGCTCTTTAGTTTAATTGGATCCCATTTGTCAATTATGGTTTTGTTGCCGTTGCTTTTGGTGTGTTAGACGTGAAGTCCTTGCCAATGCCTATGCCCTGAATGGTATTCCCTAGGTTTTCTTCTAGGGTTTTTATAGTTTTAGGTCTAACATTTAAGTCTCTAATCCATCTTGACTTAATTTTTGTATAAGGAGTAAGGAAAGGATCCAGTCTCAGCTTTCTACATATGGCTAGCCAATTTTCCCAGCACCATTTATTAAATAGGGACTCGTTTCCCCAATTCTTGTTTTTGTCAGGTTTGTCAAAGATCAGATGGCTGTAGATGTGTGGTATTATTTCTGAGGACTCTGTTCTGTTCCATTGGTCTATATGTCTGTTTTGGTACCAGTACCATGCTGTTTTGGTTACTGTAGCCTTGTAGTATAGTTTAAGTCAGGTAGCGTGATGCCTCCAGCTTTGTTCTTTTTGCTTAGGATTGTCTTGGCAATGCGGGGTCTTTTTTGGTTCCATATGAACTTTAAAGCAGTTTTTTCCAATTCTGTGAAGAAACTCACTGGTAGCTTAATGGGGATGGCATTGAATCTATAAATTACCTTGGGCATTATGACCATTTTCACAATATTGATTCTTCCTGTCCATGAGCATGGTATGTTCTTCCATTTGTTTGTGTCCTCTTTTATTTCACTGAGCAGTGGTTTGTAGTTCTCCTTGAAGAGGTCCTTTACATCCCTTGTAAGTTGGATTCCTAGGTATTTTATTCTCTTTGAAGCTATTGTGAATGGAAGTTCATTCATGATTTGGCTCTCTGTCTGTTACTGGTGTATAAGAATGCTTTGATTTTTGCACATTGATTTTGTATCCTGAGACTTTGCTGAAATTGCTTATCAGCTTAAGGAGATTTTGGGCTGAGACAATGGGGTTTTCTAAATATACAATCATGTCATCTGCAGACAGGGACAATTTGACTTCTTTTCCTAACTGAATACCCTTGATTTCTTTCTCTTGCCTGATTGCCCTAGCCAGAACTTCCAACACTATGTTGAATAGGAGTGGTGAGAGAGGGCATCCCTGTCTTGTGCCAGTTTTCAAAGGGAATGCTTCCAGTTTTTGCCCATTCAGTATGATATTGGCTGTGGGTTTGTCATAAATAGCTCTTATTATTTTGAGATATGTTCCATCAATACCGAATTTATTGAGAGTTTTTAGCATGAAGGGCTGTTGAATTTTGTCAAAGGCCTTTTCTGCATCTATTGAGATAATCATGTGGTTTTTGTCTTTGGTTCTGTTTATATGCTGGATTATGTTTATTGATTTGCATATGTTGAACCAGCCTTGCATCCCAGGGATGAAGCCCACTTGATCATGGTGGATAAGCTTTTTGATGTGCTGCTGGATTCTGTTTGCCAGTATTTTATTGAGGATTTTTGCATTTGTGTTCATCAAGGATATTGGTCTGAAATTCTCTTTTTTTGTTGTGTCTCTGCCAGGCTTTGGTATCAGATTGATGTTGGCCTCATAAAATGAGTTAGGGAGGATTCCCTTTTTTTTTTATTGATTGGAATAATTTCAGAAGGAATGGTACCAGCTCCTCCTTGTATCTCTGGTAGAATTCGGCTGTGAATCCATCTGGTCCTGGACTTTTTTTGGTTGGTAGGCTACTAATTATTGCCTCAATTTCAGAGCCTGCTATTGGTCTCTTCAGGGATTCAACTTCTTCCTAGTTTAGTCTTGGGAGAGTGTAAGTGTCCAGGAAATTATCCATTTCTTCTAGGTTTTCTAGTTTATTTGCATAGAGGTGTTTATAGTATTCTTTGATGGTAGTTTGTATTTCTGTGGGGTCGGTGGTGATATCCCCTTTATCATTTTTTATTGCGTCGATTTGATTCTTCTCTCTTTTCTTCTTTATTAGTCTTGTGAGCGGTCTATCAATTTTGTCGATCTTTTCAAAAAACCAGCTCCTGAATTCATTGATTTTTTGGAGGGTTTTTTGTGTCTCTATCTCCTTCAGTTCTGCTCTGATCTTAGTTATTTCATGCCTTCTGCCAGCTTTTGAATGTGTTTGCTCTTGCTTCTCTAGTTCTTTTAATTGTGATGTTAGGGTGTCAATTTTAGATCTTTCCAGCTTTCTCTTGTGGGCATTTAGTGCTATAAATTTCCCTCTACACACTGCTTTAAATGTGTCCCAGAGATTCTGGTATGTTGTATCTTTGTTCTGATTGGTTTCAAAGAACATCTTTATTTCTGCCTTCATTTCGTTATGTACCCAGTAGTCATTCAGGAGCATGTTGTTCAGTTTCCATGTAGTTGAGTGGTTTTGATTTTCTTAGTCCTGAGTTCTAGTTTGATTGCCCTGTGGTCTGAGAGACAGTTTGTTATAATTTCTGTTCTTGTACATTTGCTGAGGAGTGCTTTACTTCCAACTTTGGAATAAGTGCGATGTGGTCAATTTTGGAATAAGTGCGATGTGGTGCTGAGAAGAATGTATATTCTGCTGCTTTGGGGTGGAGAGTTCTGTAGATGTCTCTTAGGTCCGCTTGGTGCAGAGTTGAGTTCAATTCCTGGATATCCTTGTTAACTTTTTGTCTTATTGATCTGTCTAATGTTGACAGTGGGGTATTAAAGTCTCCCATTATTATTGTATGGGAGTCTAAGTCTCTTTGTAAGTCTCTAAGGACTTGCTTTATGAATCTGGGTGCTCCTGTATTGGGTGCATATATATTTAAGATAGTTAGCTCTTCCTGATGAATTGATCCCTTTACCATTATGTAATGGCCTTCTTTGTCTCTTTTAATCTTTGATTTTTTAAAGTCTGTTTTATCAGAGTCTAGGATTGTAACCCCTGCTTTTTTTTGTTCTCCATTTGCTTGGTAGATCTTCCTTCATCCCTTTATTTTGAGCCTATATGTGTCTCTGCATGTGAGATGGGTCTCCTGAATACAGCAAACTGATGGGTCTTGACTCTTTATCCAATTTGCCAGTCTGTGTCTTTTAATTGGACCATTTAGTCCATTTACATTTAGGGTTAATATTGTTATGTGTGAAGTTGATCTTGTCATGATATTAGCTGGTTATTTTGCTCGCTAGTTGATGCAGTTTCTTCTTAGCATCAATGGACTTTACATTTTGGCATGTTTTTGCAATGGCTGGTACCTGTTGTTCCTTTCCATGTTTAGTGCTTCCTTCAGGATCTCTTGTAGGGCAAGCCTGGTGATGACAAAATCTCTAAGCATTTGCTTATCTGTAAAGGATTTTATTTCTCCTTCACTTATGAAACTTAGTTTGGCTGGATATGAAATCTGGGTTTAAAATTCTTTTCTTTAAGAATGTTGAATATTGGCCCCCACTCTCTTCTGGCTTGGAGAGTTTCTGCCGAGAGATCAGCTGTTAGTCTGATGGGCTTCCCTTTGTGTGTAACCCGACCTTTCTCTCTGGTTGCCCTTAACATTTTTTCCTTCATTTCAGCTTTGGTGAATCTGACAATTATGTGTCTTGGAGTTGCTCTTCTCGAGGAGTATCTTTGTGGCGTTCTCTGTATTTCCTGAATTTGAGTGTTGGCCTGCCTTACTAGGTTGGGGAAATTCTCCTGGATGATATCCTGCAGAGTGTTTTCCAACTTGATTCGATTTTCCCCATCTCTTTCAGGCACACCAATCTGACATAGATTTGGTCTTCACATAATCCCATACTTCTTGGAGGCTTTGTTCATTTCTTTTTACTCTTTTTTCTCCACACTTCTCTTCTCGCTTCATTTCATTCATTTGATCTTCAATCGCTTTCTTCCAGTTGATTGAGTCAGTTACTGAAGCTTGTGCATTTGTCAAGTATTTCTCATGTCATGGTTTTCATCTCTATCAGTTCTTTAAAGTCTTCTCTGCATTGATTATTCTAGTTATCCATTCATCCATTCTTTTTTCAAGGTTTTTAGTTTCTTTGTGCTGGTTACGTAGTTCCTCCTTTAGCTCTGAGAAGTTTGATCGACCGAAGCCTTCTTCTCTCAACTTGTCAATGTCATTCTCCGTCCAGCTTTGTTCTGTCACTGGCGATGAGCTGTGTTCCTTTGGAGGGGGAGATGCGCTCTGATTTTTTGAATTTCCAGCTTTTCTGCCCTGCTTTTTCCCCATATTTGTGGTTTTATCTGCCTTTGGTCTTTGATGATGGTGACGTACTGATGGGGTTTTGGTGTGGGTGTCCTTTCTGTTTGTTAGTTTTCCTTCTAACAGTAAGGGCTCTCAGCTGTAGGTCTGTTGGAGTTTGCTTGGGGTCCACTCTAGACCCTGTTTGCCTGGGTATCGGCAGCGGATGCTACAGAAGATGCTTGGGGTCCACTCTAGACCCTGTTTGCCTGGGTATCGGCAGCAGATGCTACAGAAGATAGAATATTGCTGCACAGCGAATGTTGCTGTCTGATTCTCGCTCTGGAAGCTTCATCTCAGCGGTGTACCCCGCCATGTGAGGTATGAGGTGTAGGTCTGCCCCTTGTGGGGGATGTCTCCCAGTTAGGCTACTCAGGGGTGAGGGACTCACTTGAGCAGGCAGTCTGTCCGTTCTCAGATCTCAGCCTCCGTGCTGGGAGATCCACTGCTCTCTTCAAAGCTATCAGACAGGGGCATTTACCTCTGCCAAGGTTTCTGCTGCTTTTTGTTTAGCTATGTCCTGTCCCCAGAGGAGGAGTCTACAGAGGCAGGCCGACCTCCTTGAGCTACGGTGAGCTCCACCCAATTCGACCTTCCAGGTGTCTTTGTTTACCCACTTAAGCCTCAGCAATGGCAGGCGTCCCTCCCCCAGCCTTGCTGCTGCGTTGCAGTTAGATGTCAGACTGCTATGCTAGCAATGAGGGAGGCTCCATGGGTGTGGGACTCTCCGGGCCAGGTGTGGGATATAATCTCCTGGTGTGCCATTTGCTAAGACCCTTGGTAAAGCGCAGTGTTAGGGTGGGAGTTACCCAATTTTCCAGGTGTTGTCTGTCTCAGTTTCCCTTGGCTAGGAAAAGGGATTCCCTTCCCCCTTGTGCTTTCCAGGTGAGGCAATGCCTTGCCCTGCTTCTGCTCTCGCTGGTCGGGCTGCACCAGCTGACCAGCACCGATTTTCCGGCACTCCCTAGTGAGATGAACCCGGTACCTTAGTTGAAAATGCAGAAATCACCCTTCTTCTATGTCTCTCATGCTGGGAGCTGGAGGCTGGAGCTGTTCCTATTTGGCCATTTTGGGCACGCCCCCTTGAGGAGTTTCTTAATCCTGAGTTCTAGTTTGATTGCACTGTGGTCTGAGAGACTGTTATTTATTTCCATTCTTTTGCATTTGCTGAGGAGTGTTTTACTTCCAGTTATGTGGTTGATTTTAGAATAAGTGCCATTTGGCTCTGAGAAGAATGTATATTCTGTTGATTTGGGGTGGAGAGTTCTGTAGATGTCTATTAGGTTCACTTGATCCAGAGGTGAGTTCAAGTCCTGAATATCCTTGTTAATTTTCTGTCTCATTGATCTAATATTAACAGTAGGGTGTTAAAGTCTCCCATTATTATTGTGTGGGAGTCTAAGTCTCTTTGTAGGTCTCTAAGAACTTGTTTTATGAATCTGGGTGCTCCTGTATTGGGTGCATATATATTTAGGATAGTTACCTCTTCTTGTTGCATTGACCCCTTTATCGTTATGTAATGCCCTTCTTTATCTTTTTTGATTTTTGTTGGTTTAAAGTCTGTTTTACTAGAGACTAGGATAACAACCCCTACTTTTTTTTCCTTTCCATTTACTTGGTAAATATTCCTCCATTCCTTTATTTTGAGCATCTTTGCATGAGATGGGTCTCCTGAATACAGCACACCAATGGGTCTTGACTCCAGGCTGTGTATTTTAACTGAGGCCTTTAATCATTTACATTTAAAGTTAATATGGTTAGGTGTGAATTTGATCCTGTCATCATGATGCTAGCTCATTATTTTGCACATTAGTTGATGCAGTTTCTTCATAGTGTCATTGATCTTTATATTTTGGTGTTTTTTTGCAGTGGCTGTTACTGGTTTTCCCTTTTCATATTTAGTGCTTCCTTCAGGAACTCTTGTAAGGCAGGTCTGGTGGTGACAAAATCCCTCAGCATTTGCTTGCCTGGGAAGGATTTTATTTCTCCTTTGCTTTTGAGACTTAATTTGGCTGGATGTGAAATTCTGGGTTGAAAACTCTTTTCTTTGAGAATGTTGAATATTCGCCCCCATTCTATTTTGGCTTGTAGGGTTTCTGCAGAGACATCTGCTATTAGTCTGATGGGCTTCCCTTTGTAGGTGACCTGACCTTTCTGGCTGCCCTTAACCTTTGTTTCAACCTTGGAAAATCTGATTATGTGTCTTGGGGTTGCTCTTTTCGAGGGGTGTCTTAGTGGTGTTCCTGTATTTTTTTAATTTGAATGTGGGCCTGTCTTGCTTGGTTGGGGAAGTTCTTCTGGATAATATCCTAAAGTGTGTTTTCCAACTTGGTCCATTCTCCCTGTCACTTTCAGGTATGCCAGTCAATCATGGCTTTGGTCTTTACACGTAGTCCCATATTTCTTGAAAGATTTGTTTGTTCCTTTTCATTCTTTTTTCTCTAATCTTGTCTTTATGCCTTATATCAGCAAGGCATAAATAGTCTCTGATGTCCTTCCAGTTGATCGATTTGTTTATTGATACTTGTGTATGCTTCAAGAAGTTCTCGTGCTGTGTTTTTCAGCTCCATCAGGTCATTTATGTTCCTCTCTAAACTGGTTATTTTAGTTAACCATTCCTGTAACCTTTTATCAAGGTTCTTAGCTTCCTTGTGTTGGGTTAGAACATGCTCCTTTAGCTCGGAGAAGTATGTTATTACCCACCTTCTGAGGCCTACTTCTGTCAGTTTGTCAATCTCATTCTCTATCCAGTTTTGTTCCCTTGCTGGAGAGAAGTTGCGATTATTTGGAGAAGAGGCATTCTGGTTTTTGGAATTTTCAGCATTTTTGTGCTGGCTTTTCCTTATCTTCATGGATTTATATACCTTTGATCTTTGAGGCTGATGACCTTTGCATGGGATTGTTGTGGGGGGTCTTTTTTGTTGATATTGTTGCTTTCTGTTTGTTAGTTTTTCTTCTAAGAGTCAGGCCCCTCCTCTGGAGGTCTGCTGTGGTTTACTGGAGGTCCACCCCAGGCCCTGTTTGCCCGGGTATCACCAGTGGAGGCTGCAGAACAGCAAAGATTGCTGCTTGCTCCTTCCTCTGGAAGGTTCATCCCAGAGGGCACTGCCCTGATGCTAGTAGCCAGAGCTCTCCTGCATGAGGTGTCTGTTAACCCCTTTTGGGTGGTCTCTCCTAGTCAGGAGGCATGAGGATCAGGGACCCACTTGAGGCAATCTGTCCCTTAGCAGAGCTGGTACACTGTGCTTGGAGAATCCCCTTTGTCAGGATCAGCTTCTCTCTTCAGAGGCGGCAGGCTGGAAAGATTAAGTCCGCTGAAGCTGCGCCCACAGCCACCTCCCCCTGCAGGTGCTCTGTCTCAGGGAGATGAGAGTTTTATCTGTAAGCCCCTGAGTAGGGCTGCTGCCTTTCCTTCAGAGATGCCCTGCCCTGTGAGGAGGAATCTAGAGAAGCAGTGTGGCCACAACCGCTTTGCTGCACTGTGGTCAATTCTGCCCAGTCCAAACCTTCCAGTTTTCTTAGCATTGTCAGGGGAAAACAGCCTACTGAAGACTCATAATGGTGGATGCCTACCAAGCTCGATCGTCCCATGTTGACTTCAGACTGCTGTTCTGGCTGTGAGAATTTCAAGCCAGTGATTTTTAGCTTGCTGGGCTCCATGACAGTGGGACCTGCTGAGTGAGACCACTTGGCTCCCTGGTATCAGCCCCCTTCCCAGGGGAGTAAACGGTTCTGTCTCACCGGGGTTCCAGGTGCCACTGGCATACAAAAAAAACTCCTGCAGCTAGCCTGGTGCCTGCCCAAATGGCTGCCCAGTTTTGTGCTTGAAACCCAGGGTTCTTGTGTAGGCTCATGAGGGAATATCCTGATCTGTGGATTGCAAAAACCATGGGAAAAGCATAGTACCCAGGATAGGTAGCATAGTTTGTTCCTCACAGCTTCCCTTGACTGGGGGAGGGAGGTCCCCCAGCTGCTTGCACTTCCTGGATAAATGATGCCCAACCCTACTTCTGCTTGCTCTCCATGGTTTGCACCCACTGCCTAACAGTCCCAATGAGATGAACTGGGTACCTCAGTTAGAAATGCAGAAATCACTAGCCTTCTGCGTTGGTCTTGCTGGGAGACTGCAGACTGGAGCTGTTTCTATTTAGGTATCTTGGCCCTCCGAAATTTTTACCTCTTATCTTTATTGACTTTGACTTAAAGTGTTACTACATAAAATTTTCTTGAACTGCGTTTTATACCACACCAGAATATTTTGCTATGCTATACAGAGGTTTTGGCTCATATTTTTCCAGTTTTGGTTGCCAGAATTCACAGGAATTTTATGTGGCTAGCTGGAAAATATTAAAATGACCAATTTTACAAGTAGCATTCATTTGCATCTCAAAGCACTTTAAGGCCGTTGTCTAATAGCATTAGCTCGTGTTTGTCCAGAGGTGAACAAGGCACATCAAATTGGTGATTTTTAATGTTTGCCTCCAGTGGGTGTTTTTAAGTTTCTTTAGAAGATTACAAATACTTCTTGGTTTTGAGTTTTGTTGATTAAAAGTTGCTAGTCATTATAAGATTATTTTTCTGGCAAGAATGTGTATTTTCTTAATGGAATGACACAAGTATTTAATGTAAATTGGATATACATGAGAAGTGAAGCCAGCTGGACTTCCTGGGTGGAGTGAGGACTTGGAGAACTTTTTTGTCGAGCTAGAGGATTGTAAACGCACCAATCAGTGCTCTGTGTCTAGCTAAAGGATTGTAAACGCACCAACGCACCAATGGACCAGTCAGTGCTCTGTAAAATGGACCAATCAGCGCTCTGTCAAATGGATCAATCAGCAGGATGTGGGCGGGGCCAAATAAGGGAATAAAAGCTTGGCCACCTGAGCCAGCAGCGGCAACCCGCTGGGGTTCCTTTCCACGCTGTGAAAGCTTTGTTCTTTTGCTCTTCATGATAAATCCTGCTGCTGCTCACTCTTTGGGTCTGCACGGCCTTTATGAGCTATAACACTCACTGCGAAAGTCTGTGACTTCACTCCTGAAGTTAGCAAGACCACGAACCCCCCCGGAAGGAAGAAACAGTAGACACATCTGAGCATCTGGAGGAACAAACTCCAGACACACCATCCTTAAAAACTGTAACACCATGAGGGTCTGCAGCTTCTTTCTTTTTTTTTATGTTTTTAAAAATTATTTATTTATTTATTTTTTAATTTTTTTGAGATGAGTCTTGCTCTGTCGCCCAGCCTAGAGTACAGTGGTGCGATCTCGGCTCACTGCAAGCTCCATCTCCCAATTTCACACCATTCTCCTGCCTCAGCCTCCTGAGTAGCTGGGACTACAGGCGCGTGCCACCACACCCGGCTAATTTTTTGTGTTTTTAGTAGAGACGGGGTTTCACCTTGTTAGCCAGGATGGTCTCAATCTCCTGACCTCATGATCTGCCCGCCTCGGCCTCCCAAACTGCTGGGATTAGAGGCGTGAGCCACCACACCCATCCAGTGGCTTCATTCCTGAAGTCAGAGAGACCAAGAACCCACTGGAAGGAATAAATTCCGGACACATATATTTGGTTAATGGATAGAGGTTTTAAAGTAGGGATGGGAGGATGGTGGAAAAGACCATAATTTTTCATCAATTTTTCTCATTGATTTTATGACTTGACTGCTTTGGATTTATAGTGTTCTTTTTTTTTTTTTCTCTGTGTGTGTGTTTTGTTTTTTTTTTTTAGGGAGAAGTTATAGCACTGGATAAAATCTTCAGCAAAGTAGAAAAAATAAAGCAGAATGCCTTATTGTTAGGGCTGAATTCCATCAGGGCATTTTGTTTTGATGGAACAAAGGCGGTTAAACTTGATATGGTGGAGGACACAGAAGGTGAGATATTTTGATTTTCTTACTTTTTAATTGACAAATCATATATATTTGTTGCATACAGTGTGATGTTTTGACATGTATATGATTTTGTATACAATGTGAAATGATTAAAGCAACCTAATTAACATATCCATCACTGTACTTATCCTTGTGGGAATTTGAAATTTACTCTCTTAGCAGCTTTGAAATAACAAAATACATTAGTATAGTCACCATGCTGTGCAGTAGATCTCAAAAACTTACTCCTCCTGTCCAACTGAAACTTTGTACCCTTTAAACAACTTCTCCCCATTCTTTTCTCCTCCTTCCTCCCCCAGCCTCTGGTAGCCACTATTCTACTCTGTTTCTGAGTTTGACTTTTTTAGATTCCCCACTTAAGTGAGATCCTGTAATATTTGTCCTTCACTGCCTGGCTTGTTTCAGTTAGCATAATATAATGTCTTCCAGGTTTATCTATTTTGTTGCAAATGACATAATTTCTTTTTGTTTTAAAGGTTGAATGGTATTCCATTGTGTATATGTACCACATTTTCTTTATCCATTCATTTCTTGATGGATTCCGTATCTTGACTGTTGGGATGAGAGTGCAGATATCTCTTTGACATGCTGATTTAAATTCCTTTTTCTGTATGCCCCGTAGTAGGATTACTGGATAATATGGTAGTTCTATTTATTTTTGAAGAACCTCCATACTATTTTACATAATGGCTGTATTAATTTACATTCTTACCAACAGTGTAAAAGAGTTTGCTTTTCTCTGCATCCTTGCCAGCATATATTATTTTATATGTGTGTTTTTATGATAGCCATTTTAACTGGGGTGAGGTGATATCTCATTGTGGTTTTGATTTGCATTTTCCTGATGATTAGTGATGTTGGGCATTTTTTCATATACCTGTTGGCTATTTATATGTCTGTTAGGTCCTTCTCTTTCTCTTTTTTTAAAAATAGGTCTCTACTTTTGAAAGACCTATTTTGAAATAGGTCTTTATTTTTGAAAGATAGTTTTACTGAATATTAAATTCTTGGTTGACAGGTTTTTCTTCTTTTTTTCTTTCTCTACTTTGAATATGTCATGTTACCATCTTTGGGGCTCCATTGTTCTAGATTAACCATCACCTGCTAATCTTTTACACTTCCCTAGTACATGACGAGTTGTTTTTCCCTTGCTGCCTTTAACATTTTCTCTTTTCTTTTGACTTTCAACATTTTTACAATGATGTATCTGGTTGTGGATCTTTTTGCATTTGTCCACCTCAGAGCTAGTTGTTCCTTTTGGATGTGTAGATTGCTTTTCATCAAATATGGGTCATTTTCAGCCATAATTTTTTGAATATTTTCCTACCTTTTTTTCTTTCTTTCCTTTTGGGACTACCTAAGTTGTGTTAATAATGCCTAAGTTGTCTTAATAATGTCACACATTTCTCTGAAGTTTATGGTAATTTGTCTTCATTGTTATATCTCTCTGACCTTCAGATTATAACCAAAAAGCAGGTTAGCTGCATGCTGCATTTAGAGTCTGATTAACAAGAGTAAGATCTGGTACAAGGAAAATGGTTTATTCCAAAGCTAGCTTAGGGAATGAGGCACAAAGCATCCTGCCTTTATATGTGCTGCTTCACCTTTGGAGCAGAAAGCAGACACTTTTATAAGGTAAATGGGGAAGTGAAGGAGGGCAGGGCTCCCACTGCTAGCTGGTGCCTAATCTAACAGTTTAATTGGCACCTTCCTGGGCAGAAATAAGTTGTAATAGTGGCCAAGCCGGCATGATTTGGATATGTTCTCCTGGTGGATGGAAGTCCCCCCTACTCCCCACAAGAGTGGCAACCCCTCGAGGGTGGAAGTTTCAAGACCACCTCCTGGGGGTGAAAGTTCGCTGGCCAGTATGGTTTGGTCTGCAAATTAACTGTTAATTCTCTAGGAGAGATGTGTCTTGGAGGCTTAGTTAGAAGAACTTGCCCTGCGGAGAATGTCTGGTGAGGGGAAAGTGTGTAAAAGGTTAAATTTGCATTTCTGAAGGGCTAAGTAGGAAACAAACAGGAATGGGGAAAGGGGAGAAGATAACAGAAAATAAATTTTAAAATAGTAATTCATTCCTTTTTTCTTGGAAAAATGCAAGCACTCAGTTACAAGAGTACGTAATCTGTATTCATCTGTCTTCAAGTACACTCATTTTTTTCTGTCAGCCTGTTTGAGCCCCTCTAGTGGAATTTTTAAGAATTGTACTTTCAACATATTGATTTCCTTTTTTAAAAATTTCCCTCTGTCGATATTCTCTATTTGATGAAACATGACGACCATATCTCCCTTTACTTTTTTAAGCATGTTTTCCTTTGCTTTAATTCTTTGAACATATTTTTATTGGCTGCTTTAAAGTTGTTGCCTACTAAATCTGGCAGCTAAACTCTCTCAAAGTTAACTTTTGTTTGCTGCTTTTATTTCCCCTACCAACGGGTCACACTTTCCTTTTTCTTCGCATATCTCTTATTTTTTTTCCGACTGAAAACCGGCACATTTTAGGTAATACTGTCAAGTGCATCCGTGTGAAGAGACACCAAACAGGCTTTGTGTGAGCAATAAAGCTTTTAATTCACCTGGGAGTGGGTGGGCTGAGTCCAAAAAGAGTCAGCAAAGGGAGATGGGGAAAGGGTTGCTTTATAGGAGTTGGGTAGGTAAGGGCAAATTACAGTAAAAGGTGGTTATCTATTGTTAGCAGAGGAGGGGTTGCAAGATGCATGGTGGAGAGATCATAAGACTTATTGTCCAGAAGAAGAACGTCACAAAGTTCATCAACTAAGGTAGCGCAAGGACAAGTCACAATAGTAAAATAGTATAATTTTAGTTAATCAGTTAAGGCAGGAACTGGCTGTTTTACTTCTTTGTGGTTTTTCTTTGCTCCAGACTTCTTGGCTCCTGCAGGCCACCTGGATGTGTATGTGCAGGTCACAGGGGTTATAGTGGCTGAGCTTCAGCTCACAGGCCTGACAAATACATTGTAACAACTTGAATGCTAATTCTCCTCCCCAGGCTTGTGGTGATAGTTTGCTTATTTGTTTACTGTCATGGCTCTATGACACTATTTTGGTAAACTGTATTCCTTCAGCATGTGCAGCTGAGATGTCATTCTTCAGTGGCTTTTTTGACATGGGCATAGTAATCCTGGGATCACAGTGGTTTTAGTTTTAGCAGGGCTCACTTTGTCTCTTTCCCTGCTCTTTGTGTTAAACTGTGTGCTTCAGTTGGCATTACAAAGTACTGTTACCCTCCACTAATTGCAGATTGATTGCTTTATTCTTTTCAACAGTGCCCTGGGACATAAGTTGCCCCACCATCTGATCCAATGAATATGAGATCCTTTGCATAGGTCATCTTTCTGACCAGTCTGTGAGGTTTTTCCCAACCTAGAAGGCTCTTCTCACTGTCTCATACCTTGATTCTCTCATAAACTTCTCTGGTCTTTGGTTTAGCTGATTCTTCTCATGGAGCTCGTAGTGTGTCCGGAATTGGTGGGTTCTTGGTCTCGCTGACTTCAAGAATGAAGCCACGGACCCTCACAGTGAGTGTTACAGTTCTTAAAGATGGTGTGTCCGGAGTTTGTTCCTTCAGACGTTCAGATGTGTTTGGAGCTTCTTCCTTCTGGTGGGTTCATGGTCTCGCTGACAGGAGTGAAGCTGCAGACCTTCGCAGTGAGTGTTACAGCTCTTAAAAGCGGCGCGCCTGGAGTTGTTTGTTCCTCCCGGTGGGTGGGTTCGTGGTCTCGCTGGCTTCAGGAGTGAAGCTGCAGACCTTCGTGGTGAGTGTTACAGCTCATAAAAGTGGTGTGGACCCAAAGAGTGAGCAGCAGCAAGATTTATTGCAATGAGCAAAAGAACAAAGCTTCCACCAGTGTGGAAGGGGACCCGAGCAGGTTACCACTGCTGACTTGGGCAGCCTGCTTTTATTCCCTCATGTGACCCCACCCACATCCTGCTGATTGGTCCATTTTACAGAGAGCTGATTGGTCTGTTTTACAGAGAGCTGATTGGTCCATTTTACAGAGAGCCGTTTGGTCCGTTTTGACAGAGTGCTGATTGGTGTGTTTACAATCCTTGAGCTAGACACAGAGTGCGAGACAGAAAAGTTCTCCAGGTCCCCACTAGGTTAGCTAGATACAGAGTATCAATTGGTGTATTTACAAACCCTGAGCTAGACACAGAGTGCTGATTGGTGTGTTTACAATCCTTTAGCTAGACACAGAGTACTAGACAGAAAGTTCTCCGAGTCCCCAATAGCTTAGCTAGATACAGAGTACTGAATGGTATATTCACAAATCCTGAGCTAGATACAGAGTGCTGAATGGTGTCTTTACGATCCCTTAGCTAGACATAAAAGTTCTCCATGTTCCCACTAGACTCAGGAGCCCAGCTGGCTTCACCTATGGGATCCTGCACCAGGGCTGCAGGTAGAGCTACCTGCCAGTCCCGAGCTGCGCCTGCACTCCTCAACACTTGGGTGGTCGATGGGACTGCGCACCGTGGAGCAGGGGGCATTGCTCGTCGGGGAGGCTCAGGCTGCGTGGGAGTCCACCACGGGAGCTGGGCGGGGAGTTCGGCCATGGCAGGCTGCAGGTCCTGAGCCCTGCCCCGTGGGGAGGCAACTGAGGCCCGGCCAGAACTTGAGTGCAGCGATGGTGGGCCGGCACTGCTAGGGGACCTGGTGCAACCTCCGCAGCTGCTGGCCCGGGTGCTAAGCCCCTCACTGCCCTGGGCCAGCATCACCTGCTGCTCCATGTGCGGGCCCGCTGAGCCTGCACGCGCTGAAACTCGCACTGGGCCGTGAGTGCCTGTGCCTCTCCTTCCACACCTCCCCGCAAGCAGAGGGAGGTGGCTCCAGCCTCGGCCAGCCAGAGAGGGGCTCCCACAGTGCCGTGGTGGACTGAAGGGCTCCTCAAGCACTACCAGAGTGGATGCCGAGGCCGAGGAGGCGCCAAGAGCAAGGGCTGTTAGCACGTTGTCACCTCTCAATCCCCCTCTTAACAGGACACCCCAACTGCTGTTGGGAATTTGGCCAATGATACCTCTAGCTACTTCCTGCTGGATGGGGTGATGAAGGGGCCCTGCGTTGTGGTGTCCTCCAGAGGGAAGCTCTCTAGGCCAGTGAAAGTGCCAGCGGGTTGGTCCAGGGGTCCTTGGTAGAAGTTGTTAGTTGAACTCATTTGGGGTTCCATTTGTAAGACCATCTGTTGCTTGATGGCCTTGATTCTAGAGGAAACAAATTTAACAAGAAGGTTAAAGATACAGGGCCCAAAGGGGAGTAACAGCAAGATGGCTGCCATGGGACCTAGAAAGGGGAGAAGCCATGTTGCCCCACTCCGGAGGTTGGTGTAAGAATTTGAAAGGCATTGTCTGATTTCAGAAGCCTCCTGTAAATGCCGGGCGACATCTCATACTATCCCTGACTGGTTAGTGTAAAAACAACACCCTTCCCCTAAGAAGGTGCAAAGTCCTCCTTTCTCAGCAGTGAGGAGGTCTAGGCCTCCGTGGTTTTGGAGAGTCACTGCTGCTAAAGAGTCTATTTGGGATTGTAGAGTAAGGATCGATTTCGTTATTTCTTGCAAACTGTCTGAGAAATCCTTTGAGAGTGTGTAGTACTAGGATAATCAAGTAGATAAACTGGCTATTCCGGTTCCTGTAGCAGTAGCCTTTTCTAACCCTATAAGTAGGGGTATTAGTTGTATGGCTCTGTGCTGATGGACTTGAGCTTTGAGGGGTACTGATAAGGTCTGATTTCCTGGGGCAATATTAATGTTGGGATTTAGACTAAGGGGCAGGTGCCTGTCCAGTTAGTGGGGAGGCAGATACAGGTCGATGTTCCACATAAGAAGAATATACCTTGGCTGGGTAGATAGAAATTTACCCTGGCTTTTAAAGGAATAGGGTACACTGTTTTTTCTTTACTACTTCCATCTCTCTTTCTTTCTCTTCGACTTGTCCTTTGTCTCTCTTTCTCTCTGACTTCCTCTTTCTATCTTCTTTGACTCTCTGTCTCTTTGTCTCGCCTGTTTCTTCCTCTCTCTTTCTCTGACTTGCTATCTCTTTCTCTCTTTCCTTTCTGCTGGTCTTTCCCTGCTTCTGCCAGCTGCTTATGCTGCTGTTCTCCCCTCTCCTTCCCCTTTTGATGGCTTCAGCAGTGTAAGCCTGCCATCTCCTTGGGTTTTTGCACTGAGTGCAAAAACTCTATAATTTCCTTGTAGTATTTAATGAGGGTTCCCCCAGAGGTTAGGAACTCCCTTTCTTTCCATATTGCAGCATGGGCATGTAGGATTAGATAAGCATAATTGCTATCTGTATACACATTTATTCTTTTTCCCTTTCCCAGTTCTAAGGCTTAGGTAAGTGCCACTAGTTCTGCTAACTGGGCACTGGTCCCTGGGGCAAGAGGCTTACTTTCAAGTACGGTTACATCACTAACTATGGCATAACCTGCCCTTCGTATCCCATTCTCCACAAATGAACTTTCATCAGTATGTAGGTTAAGGTCAAGATTAGCTAAGGGGACTTCTAAGAGATCATCTTGGGCAGCGGAAGTCTGGACTATAATTTGGTGGCAGTCAGGCTTGATTGGTTCCCCATCCTCTGGGAGAAAAGTGGCAGGGTTGAGGGCCATCCATGTATGCATTTGAAGCACCAGTCCCTCAAGGAGTAGCGCCTGGTATCTAGGTAGGCAGTTGTCTGATAGCCATAAACTTCCTTTGGCACCAACTTTGCAATTTACATCATGAGTAGTCCAGACAGTGAGATCCTTTCCTTGTATTATCTTGATAGCCTCTGACACTAAGACGGCCACCGCTGCAACTACCTGTAAACAGTGAGGCCAACTTTTTGCTACTACATCAGTTTCCTTACTTAGGTCTGCCACTGGTTGTGGGGTTGTCCCCTGAGTCTGAGTAAGGACTTCAAGAGCTATCCCGGCTCTCTCTGTGACATATTGAGAGATGTCCTGTGGGAAGGCTTAAAGTTGGAGCTTGTACTAGGGTCTGCTTTAAAGTTTTGAAGGCTGTTTCTGCCTCTGGTTCCCATTCTGCTAGATGAGTAATTGCCCTCTGGGTTTCCTTGATTAAAATATAGAGGGGCCTGCTATCTCGCTGTATCCAGGAATCCATAGTCTACAAAAGCCAGTGATTCCAAGGAACCCCCGCAACTGTTTTACTGTCTTAGGGTGAGGATAAGCCAGTATAGGCTGTATTTGTTCCTTGCTGAGGTCCCTGGTCCCTCTGGTTAAGATTAGGCCTGGATATTTGACCTGCTGTAGGCAAAGCTGGGCCTTCGACCTAGACACCTTGTAGCCTTGATTAACTAGAAAGTTCAAGAGACCTAGAGTAGCCTGCTGGCATGAGGCTTCCAAACTGGTAGCCAAAAGGAAATCATCCATATACTGAAGGACCAGAGTGCCTGGACTTGAGAAGTGGCCTAGATCTTGGGCCAGTGCCTGACTAAACAGATGAGGGCTATCCCTAAACCCTTGGTGCCAGGTAAGGGAATAAAAGCAGGCTGCCTGAGCCAGCCAGCGGCAACCCGCTCAGGTCCCCTTCCACACTGTGGAAGCTTTGTTCTTTCGCTCTTTGCAATAAATCTTGCTGCTGCTCACTCTTTGGGTCCACGTCGCCTTTATGAGCTGTAACCCTCACTGCGAAGGTCTGCAGCTTCACTCCTGAAGCCAGCAAGACCATGAACCCACCGGGAAGAATGAACAACTCCGGACGCACCACCTTTAAGAGCAGTAACACTCACCACGAAGGTCTGCAGCTTCACTCCTGAAGTCAACGAGACCACGAACCCACCAGAAGGAAGAAACTGCGGATACATCTGAACATCTGAAGGAACAAACTCCGGACTACCATCTTTAAGAACTGTAACACTCACCACAAGGATCTGTGGCTTCATTCTTGAAGTCAGCGAGACCAAGAACCCACCAATTCCGGACACACTAGCCTTCTCTCAATTGCTCACCACCACAATCTCCGTTATTTTCAAGAGTGTGCTGAGGCTGAAAATTCCCCACCTTCTGTTCTAAATAAAGTTGGTTTGTTACAGTAGGTAGCTAGTCAGACATAAACAGGGCAGGAGAGGGCCTCCACAACCAGGAATGTCAGGCAAGCATCAGGTGATGGTCAGGTGTTGTTAACTGTCTCTCTAAAATAATAATTGGTTGCAGCCAGTGCCAGGGAAAGGCAGTCTCCCAGAAGACAGAAAAAACATGAAACTGGTGATCAGCTTTCTGATAAGATCTCAGGAGTTGGCTGAGCGGGCTCACACATGCACACTAAGAGGCAAAGTCATGGATGTTTAACTGGTATATGACCTCCTAGGGACTTTCGGCTGGTAAGGGAAGAACGCCTCAGCGAGAATGCACACAACTCCAGTAAACATGTTACTGGAAAGGGGTCTGGATCCAGATGCCAAGAGAGGGTTCTTAGATCTCCTGCAACAAAGAATTCAGGACGGGTTCATAGAGAAAAGTGAAAGCAAGTTTATTAAGAAAGTAGAGGAATAAAAGAATGGCTACTTCATTGAGCAGCCCTGAGGGCTGCTGGTTTCCCTTTTTTTTTTTGAGATGGAGTCTCACTGTGTTGCAAGTCTGGAGTACAGTGGCGCTATCTTGGTTCACTGCAACCTCCAACTCCCAGATTCAAGCGATTCTCCTGCCTCAGCTTCCCGAGTAGCTGGGACTGCAGGCGCCCGCCACCACACCCAGGTAATGTTTTGTTGTATTTTCAGTAGAGACGGGATTTCACCATGTTGACCAGGATGATCTCAATATCTTGACCTTGTGATCCGCCCATATCGGCCTCCCAAAGTGCTAGAATTACAGGCGTGAGCCACCGCGGCTGGCCTGTTTGCCCATTTTTATGGTTATTTCTTGATTATATGCTAAACAAGGGGTAGATTATTCATACCTTCCATTTTTAGACCTTATAGGGTAATTTCCTGTTGCTGCCATGTCATTTGTAAATTGTCATGGTGCTAGTGGGAGTGTAGCAGTGAGGACCACCAGAGGTCACTCTCATCGCCATCTTTGTTTTGGTGGGTTTTAGCTGGCTTCTTTATTGCAAACTGTTTTATCAGCAAGGTCTTTATGACCTGTATTTTGTGCTGACCTCCTGTGTCATCCTGTGACTAAGAATGCCTTAATTTGCTGGGAATGCAGCCCAGTAGATCTCAGCCTTATTTTCCCCAGCCCCCATTCAAGATGGGTGGTTCAGACGCCTCTGATAAACACACTGTGCGTGCTCCCCTCCCAAGTGCTAGCAGGCCACTGTGCATGCTGGCAGCCCACCTCAAGGGAAGAATCAGGAGAAGTAACACCAGACCCCAGAAGTATGTCAACATAAAAACCCCAAGTCAGACGGTCAGACCATGCACTTGATCTCGCAAGTCGCCCAGTTGGCCCTCTTCCAAGTGTACTTTACTTCCTTTCATTTATGCTTTAAACTTTTAAATAAACTTTCACTCCTGCTCTAAAATTTGCTTCAATCAAGATCACTCTGCCTTACGCCCCTTGGTCAAACTCTTTCACCCAAAGGGGCAAGAATTGAGGTTGCTGCAGACCCACACAGAGTTATTCCTGCTAGCAAGTTCACTTGGGGAGACCTTCAGAACTCTGTTCTTCCTTTCTGCCTCTTGGGTAAAACCTCTGGGCCACTGCTCCAGAGATGGGGGCAGGGCAGTGGTTTGTTTCTCTTGGAGGCAGACTCTTGATGCTGGTCTCGGGTGGCAGCCTCTAGTCTTCTTGGCTTGTCTCTCCTGGGATGGAACCTCTTCACTTTGCTCTTGGGTGAGGGCAATGAGGGCTTAAATATTCTCAGCCTACTGTGCCTGGGGTAGAGCTTCCCCATATGAATGGGGGCTGGGTGGAGGAAGATAGCACCAGTTCTCTGGCTCTTATCTGAAATTATAGCCTGTGCGAGGTGGAGCTGGGGCAAATGAAACAAGCTGACAAGCCTGTCCCTCTTAGGGAGAGACCACAGTCCTTGCATTCCTTGACTGGGAGCTTAAGGAGAGAGGGAGTCTTGTGTTCTTGGCTGCACCCACATGAACTGGATCTTATTCTGAGCTTCAGAGAAGAGGAAGGCAGTTGGGAAAGGGAGAAAAGAGTGGGTCATAGCACAAATGCACAGATTCTCACTGTTCTTATTAAGATGTAGTTGATTTTCTTAAATAAATGTATCTTCATTTGTTGTATGGTCTTAGGACATTTTCCAGAGACTTCAAAGGGTTGTTTTTGTTTTTGCCACTGGAGAGAGGGTCTGCAGAACTCCCAGTGCCCTTATTCCAGAAGTCACGTCAATATCATTTAACAAAAAATTGCTCCTAAATTACACACCACCTCAAAGTAATGCAGTTTTAGAGATCCCTTAGTGTAGTTTCAGGTGCGAAAGGAAAATAAATCTTGGGACCCAAATCACTAAGCTAAAGGGAAAAGTCAAGCTGGGAACAGGTTAGGGCAAACTTGCTTTCATTCTATATCAAAGTTATCCCTCTGCTCACCTGAGACAAATGCACATCTGATTGCCTTCTCTCCCCTGTTTATGTAAAAATGCAGATTTATTGAGCCAGACTAAATTGTGTATTCAGTGGAAGGCTGATCAAGACTCAAAAGAATGCAACCCTTTTTCTCTTATCTACTCGTAACCTGGAAGCCACCACTTACACCTTACCAGAGAACCAATGTACATTTTACACATATTGATTGATGTCTCATGTCTTCCTAAAATGCATGAAAGCAAACTGTACCCCCAATCACCTTGGGCACATGTCTCAGGACTTCCTGAGGCTGTGTCACGGATGCGTTCTTAACCTTGGCTAGATAAACTTTCTAAGTTGACTGAGACTTGGTTCAGATATTTTGCATTCACACAGGACTATATATTATGTGAAGAAGCATTTAATAAATACAAATATGAGGCCAGGCAAGGTGACTCATGCCTGTAATCCCAACACTTTGGGAGGCCGAGGTGGGCAGATCACGACATCAGGAGATCGAGACCATCCTGGCTAACAGGGTGAAACCCCGTCTCTACTAAAAATACAAAAAATTAGCCAGGCATGGTGGCGGGCGCCTGTAGTCCCAGCTACTTGGGAGGCTGAGCAGGAGAATGGTGTGAACCCAGGAGGTGGAGCTTGCAGTGAGCTGAGATCACGCCACTGTACTCCAGCCTGGGCGACAGAGCGACGTTCCATCTCAGTAAATAAATAAATAATAAAAATATGAGTATTCTTAAACTACAAATAATCCTTAGTATATATCTCATGCCTTTCTAATTTTGAATAAAGAAACTTCACTTACACCAGGTATGTTTGGGGGTCATTTTGGTGATCCTAGCCTGTTCTAAGAAAGGTCTGGAATATTTTTAGGAGTTTCATAATTTAATGTGTGTATAATCATCATCTGGTACTTCAGTGAGAATATTAGAAGTGGTGAGTGCAGAGATGACAATTACTATTACCTTTCACAGGTTCACTATTTACAGTTGTGTCCTATATAAAAGACATACGATTGAGGGTGAGTGGGCTGAAATGCAGCCCATAGTTTCTTCGTCATGGTACAAGACCATTGATATGGAGCTTGGGCACCTTACTCATTTTTAACACAGGTACCTTGTGGGCTTTCAGGTAGCCTGGGCCTTTAAGGAAATGTTGTGAGTTATGTTTTACAGGAATTCAGCTGGCCACAGGACTAAAAGACAACCAGAAGGTATTTCAGTAGAGAGAATTTAATACAAATTTATGCCAGAGAGAGATAATATAAACCAAGAGTCTAAGGAACTAGTTGAATCGATGTTGGCGGGCTATAAAGCAAAGGAGAGCCCTGGGGCAACCTAAAGCTGATGAGTGCAGGGAGCAGCCCTTTCCCCCGAGCCAGAGAAACGAAGGGAAGGGCCATCTACCACAACTGAAAGGCTTAGAGGATTCAAGACCAGCCTGGTCAACATGGTGAAACCCCCATCTCTACTAAAAATACAAAAATTAGGTGAGCATGGTGGCATGTGCCTATAATCCCAGCTACTCAGGAAGCTGAGGCAGGAGAATCGCTTGAACCCGGGAGGCAGAGGTTGCAGTGAGCCAAGATGGTGCCATTGCACTCCAGCTTGGGTGACACAAGTGAAACTCCATCTCAAAAAAAAAAAAAAGCTTGGAGGAGAGACTCTGTGGAGCTAGGCTTCTCATCTCAAAGGTCCTTTCTAACTGCAGCTTTTTCCGCGGGACTCAGAGCAGGGCACCTCCTGGAACTGTGTTATAAGTAGAGTTTTGGTGCCGCAAAAGAAATAGCTCTCGAATATACAATTTTCTTTTTTTCTTCTCCGCAAGGCGATTTACTTCTATAGAAGGGTACACCCTTACTGATGGAGCAATGGTGAGCTCACACTTGGACAACGGAGGGGAAGGGGTTCTTATCCCTGATGCATGTGGCCCCTGCTGCTGTGTCATTCCCCTGTTGGCTAGGGTTAGACCACACAGGCTAAACTAATTCCGGTTGGCTAATTTAAAGAGAGTGACAGGGTGGATCAGAATGAGTCAGGCAGGAGCGTGTAATCGGAATGAGTGAGGGTGGAGCAGGTGATGGGAAAAGGTTGTTTTACGAGGAAGTTAAGTTTAAAAGTAGAAGGCAAAGAATTGAACATACTGACATTGATTCTTTGAAGAGAAACTTAGAACTCATATCTTATAATTCCTTCTTCTCGCATTTTCCTTACAGCTTTCTCTTCAAACTTCTTTAACGTGTCTTGGCTTAGTTGTTCTGCTTGATTTTCCAAAAGAAGAAGCTTCTCTGGATAAGGTGGAGATAGTTAAGGGAAATTTTTATTAAGTGTCGTTTCTATGAGCATCTGCACCAACCCACGGATGCATGATACGGCACAGCACCCAACAAGAAGTACACCCATTATGGCCGCGAGGGAAGTAAGAATTGAGGCTGTTATTCCTATTTACCGAACCACTTTTCTAGCCATCCTGTAAAAGGGTCATTTACCCTTGAGTTCTTGGCTAACTCAGAGCACTCAGACCTTGCAATGCCTTTGTTGTACTTCCATCAGGGGCGGTGTTGTTTGGGATGAAGGTACAACACTGAGTGTTAATCATGAATCAAACTCTTCCTCTTTCTGCTAGTATCATGTCTAAGGCTATCCTGTTTTCCTAAGCCATCTGACTAGTAGCCCCTAATTGCTCAGCTATTCCTTTAACAGCATGTCTAGCGTAGTTAATAAATCGCCATTGGTTGTAATAGATGTAGTTTATCCAATCTACATTTTTGTTAATTGTCACCCACCAAAATATTGACTCAAATCCTGCAGCTATTTGATTTCGGGCTTTAAATTGATCTGGTATTCCCCATGGGACTCCAATTGCGTCTAAATAGACATGAGAGTCGAAGGACCCATAAGGGGCTTCTCTTGCTTTACGATGTCGTATTTTTTCTTCCTCTGGTTGATGACATGCCAGGGTGAAAGGGATAGCTAATTGGACTAAAGCACAAGTGCCACTCCAGTTACTCAGTAGAGTGTCCAGTAAAGGTCCACCACAATACCACCACACATCGACTGAGGGATGAACAAGGGCTGACTGATTGGTAAGCTCTTGAAAATTCTTAAGCTCACTGCATCCCTTCAGGTCTTCAAGGAACACTGTTTCCTCCTTGTCGTGAGAGACACAAAGTGAACTTAGTGTTGGGGGATGACCCATGGGGTGTCAAACTTCAGGATATAGCAGAGAGAGAGCTTGGCATGACTTGTTACCCCAGGCTGTAGAATCCTGGAAAAGAGCTACCATGCATCCCATGCCCGGTCAACTGGAGGACCACCCTCGTGGAAAGGGGGCAGTCTGGGCCTCTGGCCTGCCATGCACAAGCATAACAATTGCTTTTGTTTACCGTGCGGATGGAATATTTGACCCATTCCAACCAGGCATTTGCATCTTGGTATCCTGTCTCAATTGCCAAAGTTTAAGTCTTTAAATTCTACAGTAGCTATCTTGGTCTTGTCGTTAGATGGAGGAGAAGCAATTGTTCCCTTGTGAAAAGTTTTGGAAGAAGGCTTAGAGGAAGGTGCAGGCGGTGGGGGGATCAAAGAAACTCGTTTCAAAGAATCCAACAGAATCTGTCCCTGAAACATCAGCCCCCATACCATAAAACTTGCTTAAAGAAGGGAACTGGCTTAGAAAGGGGTAAGAACCTTGAGGATTTGAGATAATAAACTGTATAGGATTGCAGTGGTTTAGCTGAGAGTTGGCGGGGGAGGGGAGTGTCTCTTTTAGTAAGATGAATGTATGGTTTTAGGAAATTACAAAAACAGATTGGACCAACTACGACATAAAAGCTCTACATTGGGGCACATGACACCTGGTTGACACCGGGGTCTTTATCGAAATCTCCCCAGATTAAGTGGTCCAAATTCACTAATACCCAGTCTGAGGAGAGCCAGGAGGGACAGAGGTACTTTTCTGAAGTGGAGAGCTGTCTTTGACTTGGGAAGTCCTCACAGGGTATAAGGAGGCAAGCATCAAATGCAGTAGTTTGAGGTGAAATTGACTTGCTTATGTTAATAACTAGGTGGTGAGCAATAGAGCGAGGAAAGAAGAAAGAGTAATAGATGAAAGAGTTAAATTCTTCTTAGTTTTTGTTTGGTAGGGTTTTCCCCTGGGACTATGGTCCATGACTCTGGATGGGGAGGTGCTTTCTTGACTCAGGTGTGATGAGTGCATCCTCTCTCTGCTGTACGGACTGCAGTTTCAGTAGTTAGGAGCACTAAGTAAGAACCTTCCCAGACTGGCTCGAGCTTCTCCTTCCAGCTTTTGATGAGGATGTGATCCCCAGGCTGATGTTAATGCACCAGGAACTCCAAGGGTGGCGCCTGTACTAATAGACCTTTAGTTTCAAGAGAAGGGAAAGTAAAAGATAGACCAAGTATATAATTTTTAAGGGATTGATCTTTTGTTTCAAAGGTAGGAATATCAGAAGCGGAGTGTAAATAAGGCAATCCATAGAGCATCTCATAAGGAGAAAGACCAATATCTTTCCATGGCATAGTTCGAATTCTCAGCAGGGCAATTAGGAAGACACTTGGTCCATGGCAATTGAGTCTTTAAGACTAACTTGGTTAAGTGGTTCTTTAAAGTCCGATTCCTTCTACTCTCCCTGATGAGGCTCAGTGCCAGGGAGTATGGTATTGCTATCTAATGTCTAATGTTTGGGATAGCTTTTTAACAATGTGTGTGATAAACTGAGTTCCATTGTCTGAATCAATGTTTTCTATTAGTCCAAACCTGGATACTATATTTTCAATTAGGGCCTTAACTACATTATTGGCTGTCGCATTTGAAACGGGGATAGCTTCGGCCCAGTGAGTGAGGTGGTCTGCTATCACTAGTAAATATTTTAGACTGCCTATTGGAGACATTTCTGTGTAATCAACTTTGATACTTTGGAATGGACTTAAGCCTGGATTCCTTCACCTGAGAGGTAATCTTTTTATAGTCTGTTATTAGTTTTCTTACATACTAAGCAACTATTTATATCCTGTTTGGCCAGGGTATAAATTCCTATACAACCATATACTCTGAGAATTATGTCACAAATGGCCTGGGGCCCCCAGTGAGTCCCTTGATGTAGCTGGGATAAGACTTCCCTCATAAGGGGTTTAGACAACATTTCTCTCTGGTCTGGCAATATCCATTTTCCTTCTGAATTTTCTTTAGCACCTATTTTTATTAGTTTTTCCTTTTCGGTGGAAGAGAAAATGGGGATTACAGTAGGAGGAGGGAGGTGGGGAGTTAAGTGAAAAGTACGCATTTCAGAAGACACAGCAGCCTGATTGGCTACCTGATCTGCTAGGTTATTTCCTCGACTTTCAAAAGAAAGGCTTTTCTGTGTCCAGGAACGTGGACAATAGCTATTTCTTCTGGCAACTGAAGATTATTTAATACTTGGGTGATTAGCTCCTCGTGAACAGGGTCTTGGCCTTTACTATCAGTGAGACCTTGTTCAGTCCAAATTTTCTCAAATGTATGAGCCATTCCAAAGGCATACCTGGAATTGGTATAGATGGTTCCTTCCTGGTTCTGTAAGTACTTTAAGGCTTGGCTGAGTGCAGACAGCTCACACGTTTGAGCAGACCAACTGTTGGGCAAGTTTCCTGACTCTTATTTCTGCAAGAGTTTCTCCATCAATCACTGAATGCCCATTGTGTCTTTTTCCCTAAATCACCCGGGAGGAACCACCTATGAATAAGTGCCATCCAGTCTGGAAGGGAGTTTCTTCTAGGTCTGGTCAAACCTTTGTATGGTAATAAATTAAATCTAACGTGTGTTCCCTCCTTAGATTTGGATTCCCAGTTAGGAAACCTGCTGGACTGAGTGAATTTTCAGTGGTCAATGTTAAATCATTCTTTTCTAACAGAATGGCTTCATACTTTAAAATTCTCGACTCAGTAAGCCATCTCTCTGCTTTCTGGTTTAAGATATTCTAACTTAGTGAGGCGTGCTTGCTGTCAATTTTCCCCCAAAGGTTAACTTTCTGCTTTCTTCGACTAATACTGAGGTAGCTGCGATGGACTGGATGCATTGAGGCCATCCACAAGTGACTGGATCTAAGACCTTTGATAGGAAGGCTATGGGCTGCTGGCGGCCTCCATGTTCTTGAGTCAGCACTCCTAAAGCTACTCCACTGTCCACATTAACAAAAAGGTGGAATGGCTTTTCTTGGGAGGATGAGGCTAAAACAGGGGCAGTTATGAGCCTTTCCTTCAGCTCCTTGACTTGATCAGCTTCCTCAGAAGTCCACAAGATATGATTAGGCTTCTCCTGGGCAAGTTTTTGATATAACAGTTTACTGTACAGTGCATATGAGTCAATCCATAAGTGGCAGTATCTGACTAACCCTAAAAATTTCCTGAGTTTGGGCTGGGCATGGTGGCTCATGCCTGTAATCCGAGCACTTTAGGAGGCCCAGGCAGGCAGATCATGAGGTCAGGAGATCGAGACCATCCTGGCTAACACGGTGAAACCCCATCTCTACTAAAAATACAAAAAATTAGCCGGGCATGGTGGCGGGCACCTATAGTCCCAGCTACTCAGGAGGCTGAGGCAGGAGAATGGCATGAACCCGGGAAGTGGAGTTTGCAGTGAGCCGAGATCGCGCCACTGCACTCCAGCCTGGGTGACAGAGCGAGATTCCGTCTCAAAAAAAAAAAAAAAAAAAAAAAAAAAAAAAAATTCCTGAGTTGTTTAGTTTGAGGCAAGGGTAGGGACATGAGTCCCTCAATTTGTTCAGGCTTTATTCTTCACTTGCCTGCACTTATTAAGTGGCCTAAATATTTAAATTCGGACTCTACATACTGGAGCTTTCTTTTTGAGACTCGTAGCCCCTTAACCTGCAGATGGTTAAGAATATGTGTAGAGAAGTCAGTTAACTTCCCTTTATCCTCACCAGACATAAGAAGGTCATCCACTTACTGGCGAATGCATATTTGTTTTGGGATGACAACTTTTTCTAGAACTTGTTCTAAAATTTGGGCAGAGGGAGAATGCGGTGGAGAATATGGAATGGAATGTAGAATGGTATGGAGAATGCAATGGAAAGGAGAATGGAATGGAATATGGAATTGAATGGAATGGGGAATGGAATGGAAAATGCAATGGATGGAATGGAGAATGGAATGGAAGGGAGAATGTAATGGAGAATGGAATGGAATTGGAAATGGAATGCAATGGGAAATGGAATGAAAAGGAATGTAGAATGGAATGAAATGGAGAACAGAATGGTATGGAGAATGGAATGCAGTGGACACTGGAGAATGGAATGGAAAATGCAATGAAATGGAGAATGCAATGGAATGGAGAACGGAATGGAATGGGGAGTGGAATGGAATGGAGAATAGAATAGAATGGAATGGAATGCAGAATGGAAAGGAATGGGGAATGGAATGGAGTGGAGAATGAAATGGAGAATAGAATGGAGGATGGAATGGAACAGAGAATGGAATGGAGAAAGGAATGGAATGGAGAATGGAATAGAGTAAAGAATGGAATGGAATGGACAATGGAATCCAGAAAGCAATGGAATGGAAGGAAATGGAGAATGGAATGGAGTGGAGAATGGAAAGGAATGGAATGGAGAATGGAATGGAGAGTGGAATGGAATGGAGAGTGGAATAGAATGGAGAATGGAAGGAAATGGAGACGATAATGGAATGAAATGGAGTGGAGAAAGGAATGGAATGGAAAATGGAATGGAATGGAATGGGGAATGCAATGGAGAATGGAATGGAATGGAGAATGGAATGGACTGGAGAATGGAACGGAGACTGGAAAATGGAGTGGGGAATGGAAAATGGAATAGAGAATGGAATGGAATGCAGAATGGAATGAGGAATGGATTGGAATGGAGAATGGAAAGACAATGGAATAGAATGGAGAATGGAATGGAATGCAGAATGGAATGGAATGGAGAAACAGAATAGAATGGAATGGAATGGAGAATGCAGTGCACAATGGAATGGAGAATGAAATGGAGATGGAATGGAGAATGGAATCGAATGGAGAATGGCATGGAAAGGAATGGAATGGAGAATGGAATGGAATGGAGAATGGAATGGAAAATAGAATGGAGATGGAATGGAGACTAGAATGGAATGGAATGGAGAATGGAATGGGGAGTGGAATGGAATGGGGAATAGAGTGGAAATGGGAATGCAGTAGAGAATGGAATGGAATGGAGATTGAACTGGAATGGAGAGTGGAATGGAGTGGAGAATGGAATGGAATGGAGAATGAACTGGAATGGAAACTGGAATGGAATGGAGAATGCAATGGAGAATGGAATAGAATGTAGTGGAATGGAGGATGGTATGGAGCATGGAATGGAATAGGGAATGGAATAGAATGGAGAATGGAATGGAATGCATTGGTGAATAGAATGGAATGGAGTATGGAATGAAATGGAATGCAGGATGGTATGGAGAATGGAATGGAGCGGAGAATGGAGTAGGAATGGAATGGAGAATTGAATGGATTAGAGAAAAGAATGGACTGCAGAATGGAATAGAATGGAATGGAATGCAGAATGGAATGAAATGGAGGATGGAATGGAATGGAGAATAGAATGGAATGGAGAATGAAATGAGTGGAATAGAATGGAATGGAATGGAAAACGCAATGGACAATGGAATGGAATGGAAAATGGAATATGCAGTGGAGAATGGAATGGAATGGAGAATGGAAAGAGAATGGAGTAGAATGGAACGCAATGCAGAAGGGAATGGAATGGAAGGGAATGGAGAATGGAATGGAATAGAGAATGGAAGGAAATGGAGAAAAGAATGAAATGGGGAATGAAATGGAGAATGGAATGGAGGATCGAATGGAGGATGTAATGGAGTATGGAATGGAATGGAGAATGGAATGGAAAAGAGATTGGAAAGGAATGGAAAATGGAATGGAGAATGGAATGGAATGCAGAATGGAATGGAGAATAGAATGGAATGGAATGGAGAATGAAATGGAATGGAGATGGAATGGGGAGTGGAATGGAATGGGGAATTGAATGGGGAATGGAGTGGAAACGGGAATGCAGTGGAATGGAGAATGGTTTGGAATGGAATGCAGAATGGAATGCAGAGTGGAATGCAGAGTGCAATAAAATGGAGAATGGAATAGAATGGAGAATGCTATGGAATGGAGAATGGACTCGAATGGAATGGAGAATGAACTGGAATGGAGAATGGAATATAGAATGGAATGGAGAATGGAATGGAATGGAATGTAGTGATGAATAGAATGGAATGGAGAATGGAATGGAATGCAGTGGTGAATGGAATGGAGAAAGGAAAAGAATATGGAATGCAATGGAGAATGGAGTTGAATGGGGTATGGAATGGAATGGAGAATGGAATGGAATGGAATGCAGTGGTGAATACAATGGAATGGAGGATGGTATGGCGAATGGAGTAGAAAGGAATGGAAAGGAGAATGGAATAGAATGGAATGCAGAATGGAATGGAATGGAGAATGGAATGGACTGCAGAATGGAGTGAAATGGAGAAAGGAATGGAGTGAAATATAGAATGGAATGGAATGGAATGGAATGAAGGATGGTGTGGAGAATGAATGGAGTGGAGAATGGAATGGAGTGGAGAATGGAATAGGAATGGAATGGAATGCAAAATGGAATGAAACGGATAAAGTAATGGAATGAAATGGAGAATGGAATGGAGAATGGAGTGGAATGGAATGGAGAATGGAGTGGAATGGAATGGAGAATGGAATAGAATAGAGAATGGAATGGAATGGAGAATGTAAAATAGAATGGAGAATGGAATAGAGCAGAGAATGAAATGGAATGGAGAATGTATTGTAATGTAATGGAGAATGGAAGGAGAATGGAATAGAATGGAGACTGGAATGAGGAATGGAATGGAGAATGGAATGGATTGGAATGGAGAATGGAGTGGAATAGAGAATGGAGTGGAATGGAAAATGGAATGGAGATGGAATGGAGAATGGAATGGAATGGAATGGGATGGGTAATGGAATGGAAAGGGGAATGGATTGGAATGCAATGGAGAATGGAAGAGAATAGAGAATGGAGTAGAATGGAATGGAGAGTGAAATGGAATGTTGAATGGAATGGAAAATGGAATGCAGATTGAACTGGAATGGAGAGGTGGAATGAAATGGAGAATGGAGAACGGAATGGAATGGAGAATGCAGAAAGGAATGGAGAATGGAATGGAATGGAATATGGAATGGAATGTGGAATGGAATGGAGAACGCAGAATGAAATGGAGAATGGAATGGAATGTGCAATGGAATGGAATGTGGAATGGAATGGAATGGATAATGGAATGCAGTGGACAATGGAGAATGGAATGGAATGGAGAATGCAATGGAATAGAGGATGGAATGGAATAGAGAACAGAATGGAATGGAGAGTGGAATGGAGAAGGGAATGGAGTCGGGAATGGCATGGAATAGAATGGAGGATGGAATGGAATAGAATGAAGTGGAGAATAGAATGGAGTGGAATGGAATGGAATCGAGAATGGAATAGGGTGAAGAATGGAATGGGATGGAGTGAAAAATGGAATGGAATGGAATAGATAAAGGAATGGAAGGGAAGGGAATGGAGAATGGAATGGAATAGAGAATGGAAGGAAATGGAGAAAAGAATGAAATGGGGAATGAAATAGAGAATGGAATGGAGGATCGAATGGAGGATGTAGTGGAATATGGAATGGAAAAGAGATTGGAATGGAATGGAAAGTGGAATGGAGAATGTAAGGGAGTGGAAAATGTAATGGGGAATGGAGAATGGAATAGAAAGGAGAATGGAATAGAATGGAGAATAGAATGGAATGGAATGGAGAATGGAATGAAGAATGGAGTGGAATGGATTGGAGAATGGAAAATGGAATGCAATAGATAATGGAATGGAATGGACAACAGAATGGAGATGGAATGGAGAATGGAATGGATTGGAGAATGGAATGGAGAATGGAAAGGAATGGAAAATGGAATGAAATAGATAATGGAATGGAATGGACAGCAGAATGGAGATGGAATGGAGAATAGAATGGAATGGGGAGTGGAATGGAGTGGGGAATTGACTGGGGAATAGAATGGAGTGGGGAATGCAATGGAAAGGGGAATGCAACGGAATGGACAATGGATTGGAATGGAATGGAGAATGGTTTGGAGTGGAATGGAAAATGGAATGGAATAGAGAATGGAATGCAGAATAGAATGGAATGGAGAATGGAATAGAATGTAATGTAATGTAGTGATGAATAGAATGGAATGGAGAATGGAATGGAATGCAGTGGTGAATGGAATGGAGAAAGGAAAATAATATGGAATGCAATGGAGAATGGAGTTGAATGGGGTATGGAATGGAATGGAGAATGGAATGGAATGCAATGGTGAATAGAGTGGAATGGAGAATGGAATGGAGGATGGTATGGAGAATGGAATAAAAAGGAATGGAAAGGAGAATGGAATGGGATACAGAATGGAATGGAATGGAGAATGGAGTGGACTGCAGAATGCAATGAAATGGAGAAAGGAATGGAGTGAAATATAGAATGAAATGGAACGTAATGGAATGGAGGATGGTATGAAAAATGAATGGAATGGAGAATGGAAGGAATGGAGTGGATAATGGAATAGGAATGGAATGGAATGCATAATGGAATGAAACAGATAAAGGAATGGAATGGAGAATGGAATGGACAATGGAGTGGAATGGAATGGAGAATGGAATAGAATAGAGAATGGGATGGAGAATGGAATGGATTGGAATGGAGAATGGAGTGGAATAGAGAATGGAGTGGAATGGAAAATGGAACGGAGATGGAATGGAGAATTGAATGGAATGGAGAATGGGATGGAATGGGATGGGTAATGGAATGGAAAGGGGAATGGAATGGCGAATGGATTGGAATGCAATGGAGAATGGAAGAGAATAGAGAATGAAATGGAATGGAGAATGGAATGGAATGGAAAATGTAATGGAATGCAGATTGAACTGGAATGGAGAGTGGAATGGAATGGAGAATGCAGAATGGAATGGAGCATGGAATGGAATGTGGAATGGAATGGAGAATGAACTGGAGTGGAGAATGGGATGGAACAGAGTGGAAAGGCACCGAACAGAGAATGGAATGGAGAATGGAAGGGAATGGAATGGAGACTGAAATGGAATGGAGAATGCAGAATGAAATGGAATGTGGAATGGAATGGAGAATGAACTGGAATGGAGAATGGAATGGAGTGGAGAATGGTATGGCACAGAATGGAGAATGGAAGAGAATAGAATGGAGAATGGAAGGGAATGGAATGGAGAATGGTATGGAATGGATAATGGAATAGAATGGATAATGGAATGGAGAATGGAATAGAATGTGGAATGGAATGGAATGGAGAACGGTATGGAGAATGCAATGGAATGGAAAATGGAATGGAATATGGAATGGAATGGAATGGATTGGAGAATGGATTGGAATGGAGATTCAACTGGAATGGAGAGTGGAATGAAATGGAATGGAGAATGGAAGGGAATGGAATGGAGAATGGAATGGAATGGAATGTGGAATGCAATGGAATGGAGAATGAACTGGAATGGAGAATGGAATGCATTGAAGAAAGGAATGGAATGGAGAATGCTATGGAACGGAATGGAGAATGGAATAGAATGGAGAAAGGAATGGAGAATGGAATGGAATACAGTGGTGAATAGAGTGGAATGGAAAATGGAATGGAAAGTAATGGAATGGAGGATGGTATGGAGAATGGAACGGAATGGGGAATGCAATGGAGGAAGGAATGGAGAATGGAATGGAATGGAGAATGGAAAAGAGCAAAATGGAATGGAGAATGGAATGGAATGGAGAATGGAAAAGAGCGAAATGGAATGGAGAATGGAATGGAATGGAGAAGAGAATGGAATGGAAATGGAATGGAATGGAATGCAGTGGAGAATGGAATGGAAAGTAGAATGAAATGGAATGGAGAATGGAATGGAGTGGAGAATGGAATGCAGTGGAGAATGAACTGGAATGGAGAATGGAAGGGAATGGAATGGAAAATGGTATGGAATGGAGAATTGAATGGAATGGATAATGGAATGGAATGGAGCAGGGAATGGAATGGAGCATGGAATGGAATGAATTGGAGAACGGAATGGAATCAAGAATGGAATGGAATAGAACAGAGAATGGAGTGGACTGGAGAATGGAATGGAATGGAGAATAGAATGGAATGGAGAATGGAATGCAGAAGGGAATGGAATGGAATGCGGAATGGAACGGAATGAAGAATGGATAATGGAGTAGAATAGAATGGAGAATGGAATGGAATAGAGAATGGGTGGGGAATGGAATGGACTAGGGAATGGTACGCAATGGAATGGGGAATGGAATGGAGAACAGAATTGAATGGAAGGGAGAATGGGATGGAATGGAGAGTGGAATGCAATGCAGAATGGAATGGAGAATGAACTGGAATGGAGAATGGAATGGAGTGGAGAGTGGAATGGAGAATGGAATAGAATGGAATGGAGAATGGAATGGAATGGAGTGGAGAATGGAATGGAATGCAGTGGTGAATAGAATGGAATGGAGAATGGAATGTAACGGAATGGAGGATGGTGTGGAGAATGGAATGGAATGCAGAATGGAAAGGAATGGAATGGAATGGAAAATGGTATGGAAGGGAGAATTGAATGGAATGGATAATGGAATGGAATGTGGAATGGAATGGAGTAGTGAATAGAATGGAATGGAGAATGGAATGTAACGGAATGGAGGATGGTGTGGAGAATGGGATGGAATGGAGGAAGCAATAGAATATAGAATGGAATCGAAATGGAATGGAATGAACAATGGAATGGTATACAGTGGTGAATAGAATGGAGTGGAGAATGGAATGGAGAATGGAATGTAGAATAGAATGGAATGGAGAAGGGTATGGAAAAGAATGGAATGGAATGGAAAATGGTATGGAAGGGAGAATTGAATGGAATGGATAATGGAATGGAATGTGGAATGGAATGGAGCATCGAATGGAATGGAATAAAATGACGAATGGAATGGAGAATGGTATGGAATGGAACGGAAAGTGGAGAATGAAATGGAATGGAATGGAGAATGGATTGGAGAATGAAATGGAAGGCAGAATAGAATGGAAGGGAATGGAACAGAGAATGGAGAATTGGAATGGAATGGAATGGAGAATGTAACGGATGGAGAATGGAGTGGAATAGACAGTGGAATGGAATAGAGATGGAATGGAGAATGGAATGGAATGGAGAGTACAGTAGAATGGAGAATGGAATAGAATTCGAAATGGAATGGAGAATGGATTGGAAAGAAATGGAAAATGGAATGGAATGAAATGGAGAATATAGAATAGAAGGGAATGGAACAGAGAAGGGAATGGAATGGAGACTGGAATAGAGAATGGAATGGAATGAAGAATGGAATGGAGAATTGAATGCAATGGAGAATGAACTGGAATGGAGAATGGAGTGGTGAATGGTATGGAATGCAATAGAGAATGGCATGGAGAGTGGAATGCAGAATGGTATGGATTGGAGAATGGAATGGAATTGATAAAGGAATCGAAAATGGAATGGAATATGGAACAGAATGCAATGGAATGGAGAATGAAAAATTGAATGGAGAATGGAATGGAAAGGAGAATGGAATAGAATGGAATGGAATAGAGAATGGACTGGAATGGAGAATGGAATGCGGATGGAATGGAAATAGAATGGAATGGAGAATAGAATGGACAATGGAATGGAGATGGAATGGAGAGTGGAATGCAATGGAGGATGGAATGGGGAATGGAGTGGAATGAGGAATTGAATGGGGAATGGAATGGAAAGGGGGAAAGGAATGGAATGGAAAATGGATTGGAGAATGCTTTGGAATGGAATGGAATAGAGACTGGAATGGAATGGAGATGAAACTGGAATGGAGAGTGGAATGAAATGGAGAATGGAATGGAATGGAGAATAAAAGGGAATAGAATGGAGAATAGAATGGAATGGAGAATGGAATGGACTGGAGAATGGAATGGAATGCGGAATGGAATGGAGAATGAACTGGAATGGAGAATGGTATGGAACGGAATGGAGAATGGAAGAGAAAAGAATGGAGAATCGAATGGAATGAAGTGGTGAATGGAATGGAGAATGGAGTGGAATGGAGGATGGAATGGAATGGAGCATGGAATGCAATGATAGAGAATGGAATGGTATGGAACAGAAAATGGAGAATGGAATGGAATCTAATGGAGAATGGAATGCAGTGGCGAATAGAATGGAGTAGAGAATGGAATGGAATGGGGAATGAATGGAGAATGAAATGCAATGGAGGATGGAATGGAATGCAATGGTGAATAGAATGGAATGGAGAATGGAATACAATGTAATGGAATGGAATGGAGGATGGTATGGAGAATGGAATGGAATGGAATGGAATGGGGAATCGAATACAATGGAGAAAGGAATAAAATGTGAAATGGAATGGAGAATGGAATGGAATGCAGTGGTGAATAGAATGGAGTGGAGAATAGAATGGAATACACAATGAAATGGAATAGAGAATGGTATGGGGAAATGGAATGGAATGGAGAATGGAATGCAGTGGAGAATGGAATGGAATGGAGAACAGAATGGAATGGAGAATGGAATGGAATGCAGAATAGAATGAAATGAAGAATAAACTGGAATGGAGAATGGAATTGAATGGAGAATGATGTGGAGTGGAATGGAGAGTGGGATGGAATGCAGAATGGAATGGAATGAAGCATGGAATGCAGTGAAATGGAGAATGGAATGGAATGCAAAATGGAGAATGGAATGGAATCAGTAATGGAATGGAGAATGGAACGGAAAGGAATGGAATGCAGTGGGGGAATGGAATGGAATGGAGGATGGTATGGCGAATTGAATGGAATGGGTAATGGAATGGAATCGAGAAAGAAATGGAATATGGAATGGAAAGTGGAATGAAATGGAATGGAGAATGGAATGGAATGGAAAATGGAATGTTGAATGGAGAAGGGTATGAATGGATAGAGAATGGAATGGATTGGAGTGGAATGAAAGGGAGAATGGAATTGAATAAAGAATGGAGAATGGAATGGAGAATGGAATGCAGTGGAATGGAGAATGTAACAGATGGCGAATGAAATGGAGTGGAGAACGGAATGGAATAAGGAATGGAGATTGGAATGGAATGGAATGGAGAATGGAATAGAATGGAGAATGGATTGGAATGGAATGGAGAATGGAATTGAATGGAGAATAGAATGGAGTGGAATGGAACGGAGAATGGAGTGAAATAAAAGGAATGGAGAATGGAATGGAATGTGGAATGGAATGGAGAATGGAGTGCAATGGAGAATGAACTGGAATGGAGAATGGAATGGAATGGTGAATAGAAAGGAATGGAGAATGGAATGAAGAATGGTATGGAATGCAAAATGGAATGAAATGGTGACTGGAACGCAGAATGGTATGGAATGGAGAATGGAATGGAGAATGGAATGGGATGTAATGGAATGGAGAATGGTATGGAATGTGGAATGGAATGGAGAATGAAATGGAATGGAGAATGGAATGGAATTGAGAATGGAAGGCAATGGAATGCAGAATGGAATAGAAGGGAATGGAGAATGGAATGGAATAGAGAATGGAATGGGGAATTGAATGGAATGGGGAATGGAATGGAATGGAGAATGGGTTGGAATGGAATGGAGAATGGACTGGAATAGGGAACAGAATGGAGAATGGAGTGGAATGGAATGGAATGGAGAATGGAATGGAATGGAGGTTGAACTGGAATGAAGAGTGGAATGAAATGGAAAGTGGAATGGAGAATGGTATGGAATGAAAGGGAATGGAATGAAGAATGGAGTGGAATGGAATGGAGAATGGAAAGGAATGGCAAATAGAATGGAATGGAGAATGAATTGGAATGGAGAATGAAAGGAAATTGAATGGAGAATGGAAGGGAATTGAATGGAGAATGGTATGGAATGGAGAATGGAATAGAATGAAAAATTGAATGGAGAATGGAATATAATGTGGAATGGAATGGAATGGAATGGAGCATGGAATGCAATGAAATGGAGAATGAAATGGAGAATGTTATGGATTGGAAAATGGTATGGAGAATGGAATGGAGAAAGGAATAGAATATGGAATTGAATGGAGAATGGAATGGAATCAAAATGGAATGGAGAATGGAATGAATTGGAGAATGGAATGGAATGGAATGCAGTAGTGAATAGAATGGAATGGAGAATGGAATGGAAGGGAGAATGGAATGGAATAGAATGGAGGATGGAATGGAATTGAATGGAGAAAGGATAGGGGAATGGAATGGAGAACAGTGAATGGAATGGAATTAATGGAATGGAGAATGAAGTAAAATGGAGAATTGAATGGAATGGAATTGAATGGAATGCAATGGTGAATAGAATGGAATGGAATGAAATGGAGAATGGAATGAAATGGAAGGAACTGGAGGATGGTACAGGGAATTGAAATAATGGAGCATGGAATGGAGTAGAGAATGGAATGGAATGGAAAGGAGAAGGGAATGGAATGGAGAAGGAATAGAATAGAAAGGAGAAGGGAATGGAATGGAGAATGGAATGTTATGGAGAATGGAATGGAATGCAATGGAGAATGGAATGAAATGGAATGAAATGAAATGAAGAGTGGAATGGAGAGGTATCAATTGGAATGGAGAATTGAATGGAATGGAATGGAACGGAGAATGGAATGGAATGGAGAATGGAATGGAGAAATGGAATGGAATGGAGATTGGAATGGAGTGGAAAATGGAATGGAAAATGGAATGGAGAATGGATTGGAATGGAATGGAGAATGGAAAAGAGAATGGAATGGAATGGAGAATAGAATAGAATGGAATGGAACAGAGAAAGGAATGGAATGGAACGGAGAATAGAATGGAATGGAGAATGGAATGGAATGGAAAGGAGTATGGAATGTTATGGAGAATGGAATGGAATGGAGAATCGAGTGGAATGGAGAACGGAATAGAGAATAGAATGGAATGCATTGGAGAATGGAATGAAATGACATGAAGAGTGGAATGGAGAATGGTATGAAATGGAATGGAAAATGGATTTGAATGGAGAATGGAATGGAATGGAATGGAATGGAACGGAGAATGGATTGGAATGGAGAATGGAATGGAATGGAGGTTGGAATGGAGTAGAAAATGGAATGGAGTATGGAATGGAGAATGGAATGGAATGGAAATGGAATGGAGAATGGAATAGAGGATGGAATGGAACGGAGAATGGAATGGAATGAACAATGGAATGTTATGGAGAATTGAATGGAATAGAGAATAGAGTGGATTGGAGAATGGAATGGAATGCAATGGAGAATTGAATGGAATTCAGTGGAGAATGGAATAAAATGGAGAAGGGAATGAAATGAAATAAATGGAATGGAGAATGATATGAAATGGAATGGACAATGAATTGAAATGTAGAATTGAATGGGTTGTAATGGAATGGAGAATGGCGTGGAATGGAGATTGAAATGGAATGGAAAATGCAATGGAGAATGGAATGAAATGGAGAATGGAATGGAGTATGGAATGGAATGAGGAATGGAATGGAGAATGGAATGGAATGGAAGGGAGAGTGGATTGGAATGGAATGGAAGGGAGAGTAGATTGGCATGGAATGGAGAATGCAATAGAGAATGGAATGGAATGGAGAATAGAATAGAATGGAATGGAATGGAGAATGGAATATAATGGAATGGAACAGAGAATGGAATGGATTGGAGAATGCAATGGAATGAAAAATGGAATGAAGAATGTACTGGAATGGAGAATGGTATGGAATGGAATGGAGAATGGAAGGGAATGGAGAATGGTATGAAATGAAGAATGGAATGCAATGGATAATGTAATCGAGAATGGAATGGAATGCAGAATGGAATGGAGTATGGAATGGAATGGAGCGTGGAGTCGAATGAAATGGAGAATTGAATGGAGAATGGTATGGAATGGAATGGAAAATGGAGAATGGAATGGAGTGGAGAATTGAATGGAGAATAGAATGGAATTGAGAATGAAGTGGAATGGAGATTGGAATGGAAGATAATGAAATGCAATTCAGTGGTGAATAGAGTGGAGTGGAGAATGAGATGGAATGGAGAATGGTATGGAGACTGCAATAGAATGGGGAATGGAATGGAAAGAATAATGGAATGGAATGTGGAATGGAATGCAGAATGGAATGGAGAATTCCGCATTCCATTCTCCATTCCATTCCATCCCATTTGCCATTGCATTCCATTCCACTCCTTCCTCCATGCCATTTCATTCTCCATTCCATTACAGTCTCCATTTCATTTTCCATTCCATTCCATTCTCCAATCCATTCCATTCCATCCTTTATTCCGTTCAGTTCTACATTCCATTCCATTCCATTTTCCATTTCATTCCATTCCGCATTCAATTTTGCATTGCATTCTCCATTCCATTCCAAACCATTCTCGATTCCATTCGATTCCCCTTTCCATTCCATTCCCCATTCCATTCCCCATTCCATTCCATTGTCTATTCTATTCCATTCACCATTCTATTCCCATTTCCACTCCATTCCATTCCATTCCATTCCATTCTCCTTTCCATTTAATTCCATTTTGTTCCATTCCATTCTCCTTTCCATTCCATTCTACTCTGCTCCATTCTCTATTGAATTCTCTATGGAATGGAGTGGAAAATGCAGTGGAAAGGAGAACTGAATGAAGAATGGAATGAAATGGAGAATGGAATGGAATGCAGAATGGAAGGGAATGGAGAATGTAAGGGAATAGAGAATGGAATGGAATGGAGAATGGAAGGGAATAGAGAATGGAATGGAGGATGGAGTAAAATGAAGAATAGAATGGAGGACGAAATGGGATAGAGAATGGAATGGAATGGAGAATGAAATGGAATGGAGAATGGAAGGGAATGCAATGGTGGACAGAATGGAATGGAGAATGGTATGGAGACTACAGTGGAATGGGGAATGGAATGGAGTGGAGAATGGAATGGAATATGGAATGGGATGGATAATGGAATGGAGATTGGAATGGAAAATGGAATGCAATTGAGTGGAATAGATTGGAATGGAGAGTGAAATGAAGAGGGGAATGGAATGGAGAATGGAGAGTGGAGTGGAATGGAATGGAAGATAGAATGGAATGGAATGAAGAATGGAATCGTATGAATGGAGAGTGGAATGGAATAGAATCGAATGGAATGGAATGGAATGAAATGGAGACTTGAGAATTGAATGGAGAATGGAATGGAATGGAATGAAGCATGGAATGGAATGAAGAATGGTGAATGGAATGGAGAATGGAATGGGATGGAGAATGGAATGGAATGAAGAAAGGAATTAAATTGAATGGAGAATGGAATTGAATTGAATGGAGAATGCAGTGGAGAATGGAATGGAATGGAGAATAGATTGGAATGGATTGCAGAATGGAATGGTATGGAATGGAGAAAGGAATTGAATGGAAAGTGGAGTGGAATAGAATAGAATGGAGAATAGAATGGAATTGAGAGGGAAAGGAATGGAATGGAGAATGGACTGGGAAATGGAATGGAGAATGGATTGTCAAATGGAGAATGGAAGGGAATGGAGGATGCAGGAAATGGAATGGAATGGGAATGGAATGGAGAATGGAATCAAATGGAGAATGGAAGGGAATGGAGAATGGAGTTGAGAGTGGAATGGAGAATGGAGTGGAATGGAAAAAGGAATGGAATGGAACAATGAATGGAATACAATAGAGACTGGATAATTGAATCAAATGGAAAATGGAGTGAAATGAAGAATGGAATGGAGAATGAATGGAATGGAGAGTGGAATGGAATAGAGAATGGATTGGAATTGAATGGAGAATGGAATGGAGAATGCAGTGGAGGATGGAATGGAGAATGCAGTGGAGGATGGAATGGAGAATGGAATGGAATGGAATGGAGAATAGAATGGATTGGAATGGAATGGAATTGAATGAAATGGAGAGTGGATGGATTGCAATAGAATGGAGAATGGAATGGAGAATGGAATGGAATGAACTGGAGAATGGGCAGGGAAATGGAAGGGAGTAGAATTGAGAATGGAATGGAATGGAGAATGGAATTGATTGGATTGGAGAATGGAAGAAATGGAATAGAATGAAGAATGGATTTGAATGTAGAATAGAATGGTATGGAATGGAGAATAGAATGGAAAATGGAGTGGAACGGAATAGAATGGAGAATGGAACAGAACGGAGAATGATATGGAATGGAATAGAATGGAATGGAATGGAGAATGATATGGAATGGAGAAAGGAATGGAATGGAGAATGTAATGTCATGTAATGCAGAATGGAATGGAATGGAGAATGTAATGGCATGGAGGATGGTGTAGGATGGAATGGAGAATGGAATGGTATGGAATGGAAAATGGAATGGAATGGAATCAAATGGAATGGAATAGAATGGGAAGGAATGGAGAATGAAGTGAAATGGACTGGAATAGATTGTGGAATGAAACGGAGAATGTATGGAATGGAGACTTGAGAATTTGATGGAATGGAGATTTGAGAATTTAATGGAATGGGGAATGCATTGGAATTGAATGAAGAATGGAGTGGAAAATAAAATGGAATTGAGAGTGGAATGTAATGGAGAACAGAATGGAATGAAGAATGGATTGGAATGGGATTGAGAATGGAATGAAATGGAGAATGGAATGGAATAGAGAATGGAATGGAATGGTGAGTGGATGGAAAGGATTAGAATGGAGAATGAAATGGAATTGAATGGAGAATGGAATGGTATGGAATGGAAAATGGAATGCAACGTAATGGAGAATGGACTGGGAAATGGGATGGAATGTAATGGAGAATGGAATGGAATGGAGAATGGAATAGAGAGTGGAAGAAATGGAATGGAATGAAGAATGGAATGGAATTGAGAATTAATGGAATGAAATGGAGACTGGAATGAAATGGACAATGGACTGGAATAGAATGGAAAATGGAATGGAGAGTGGATTGGAATGGAGAATGGATTGGAGTGGAATGGAGAGTGGAATGGAAGAGAGAATGGAATGGAATGGAGAATGGAATGGAACAGAGTGGAGAATGGAAAGGAATCGAAAATGGAATGGAGTGAAGAATGGAATGGAATGGAGAATGGAAAGTAAAGGAGAATGGAATGGAATGGAGTGGAGAATGAAATGGAGAATGGAATGGTATGGAATGGAAGACGGAATGGAATGGAGAATGGAATGGAATGAAAAGGAGAAGGAAATGGAGAATGGAATAGAATGGCATGCAGTGGTGAATGTAATGGAATGGAGAATGTTATGGAGAATGCAGTGGAATGGAATGGAGAACGTAATGGAATGGAATGGAATGGAGAGTGTAATGGAATGGAATGGAGAGTGTAATGGAATGGAATGGAATGAGAATGAAATGGAACGGAGAATGGAATGGAATGGAGAATGGAATGGAATAGAGAATGGAATGGTATGGAGAATGGAATGGAATGGAGAAGGGAATGGAAGGGAATGGAGAATGTAATGGAATAGAGAATTAAACAGAATGGAATGGAGAATGGACTGAAATAGAATGGAGAATGGACTGGGAAATGGAAGGGAAAATGCAATGGATGGAATGGAGAATGGAATGGAATTGGAAATGGAATGGAATGGGAAATGGAATGGAAAGGAAGGTAGAATGGAATGGAATGGAGAACAGAATGGTATGGAGAATGGAATGCAATGGACAGTGGAGAATGGAATGGAAAATGCAATGAAATGGAGAATACAATGGAATGGAGAATGCAATGGAATAGAAGATGGAATGGAATAGAGAATGGAATGGAATGGAGATTGGAATGGAATGGAGAATAGAATAGAATGGAATGGAACGGAGAATGGAATGGAATGCAGAATGGAATGGAATGGAGAACGGAATGGAGTGGAGAACGGAATGGAGTGGAGAATGGAATGGAGTGGAGAATGAAATGGAGAATGGAATGGAGGATGGAATGGAACAGAGAATGGAATGGAGAAAGGAATGGAATGGAGTAAAGAATGGAATGGAATGGACAATGGAATCCAGAAAGCAATGGAATGGAAGGGAATGGAGAATGGAATGGAATGCAATGGAATGGAGAATGGAGAATGGAATGGAATGGAATGGAGAATGGAATGGAATGAAGAGTGGAATAGAATGGAGAATGGAAGGAAATGGAGACAGGAATGGAATGAAATGGAGAATGGAATGGAGTATGGAATGGAATGGAGAAAGGAATGGAATGCAAAATGGAATGGAATGGGGAATGCAATGGAGAATGGAATGGAGTGGAGAATGGAATGGCCTGGAGAATGGAACGGAGACGAAAATGGAGTGGAGAATGGAAAATGGAATGGAGAATGGAATGGAATGCAGAATGGAATGAGGAATGGATTGGAATGGAGAATGGAAGGAGAATGGAATAGAATGGAGAATGGAATGGAATGTGGAATGGAATGGAATGAAGAATGGAATGGAATGGAGAATGGAATGAAATGGAGAAACAGAATAGAATGGAATGGAGAATGCAATGCACAATGGAATGGAGAATGAAATGGAGATAGAATGGAGAATGGAATCGAATGGAGAATGGCATGGAAAGGAATGCAATGGAGAATGGAATGGGAATGGAGAATGGAATGGAAAATAAAATGGAGATGGAATGGAGAATAGAATGGAATGTAATAGAGAATGGAATGGGGAGTGGAATGGAACGGGGAATTGAATGGGGAATGGAGTGGAAACGGGAATGCAGTGGAATGGAGAATGGTTTGGAATGGAATGGAGAATGGAATGCAGTAGAGAATGGAATGGAATGGAGATTGAACTGGAATGGAGAGTGGAATGGAATGGAGAATGGAATGGAATGTAGTGGAATGGAGGATGGTATGGAGCATGGAATGGAATGGGAAATGGAATAGAATGGAGAATGGAATGGAGTATAGAATGAAATGGAATGGAGGATGGTATGGAGAATGGAATGGAGTAGAGAATGGAATAGGAATGGAATGGAGAATTGAATGGATTGGAGAAAGCAATGGACTGCAGAATGGAATAGAATGGAATGGAATGCAGAATGGAATGAAATGCAGAATGGAATGAAATGCAGAATGGAATGAAATGGAGGATGGAATGGAATGGAGAAGGAAATGAATGGAATAGAATGGAATGGAATGGAAAATGCAATGGAGAATGGAATGGAATGGAAAATAGAATGTGCAATGGAAAATGGAATATGCAATGGAGAATGGAATGGAATGGAGAATGGGATGTAATGGAGAATGGAAAGAGAATGGAGTAGAATGGAATGCAATGCAGAAGGGAATGGAATGGAAGGGAATGGAGAATGGAATGGAGAATGGAATGGAATAGAGAATGGAAGGAAATGGAGAAAAGAATGAAATGGGGAATGAAATGGAGAATGGAATGGAGGATCGAATGGAGGATGTAATGGAGTATGGAATGGAATGGAAAATGGGATGTAATGGAGAATGGAAAGAGAATGGAGTAGAATGGAATGCAATGCAGAAGGGAATGGAATGGAAGGGAATGGAGAATGGAATGGAGAATGGAATGGAATAGAAAATGGAAGGAAATGGAGTAAAGAATGAAACGGGGAATGAAATGGAGAATGGAATGGAGGATGTAATGGAGTATGGAATGGAATGGAATGGAAAAGAGATTGGAAAGGAATGGAAAATGGAATGGAGAATGGAATGGAATGCAGGATGGAATGGAATGGAGAATGAAATGGAATGGAGATGGAATGGAATGGGGAATTGAATGGGAGTGGAAACGGGAATGCAGTGGACTGGAGAATGGTATGGAATGATACGGAGGATGGAATGCAGAGTGGAATGCAGAGTGGAATGGAGAGTGCAATAAAATGGAGAATGGAATAGAATGGAGAATGCTATGGAATGGAGAATGGACTCGAATGGAATGGAGAATGAACTGGAATGGAGAATGGAATGCAGAATAGAATGGAATGGAATGCAGTGGCGAATGGAATGGAGAAAGGAAAAGAATATGGAATGCAATGGAGAATGGAGTTGAATGGGGTGTGGAATGGAATGGAGAATGGAATGGAATGCAGTGGTGAATAGAATGGAATGGAGAATGGAATGGAGGATGGTATGGAGAATGGAATAGAAAGGAATGGAAAGGAGAATGGAATGGAATGCAGAATGGAATGGAATGGAGGATGGAATGGACTGCAGAATGGAGTGAAATGGAGAAAGGAATGGAGTGAAATATAGAATGAAATGGAACGTAATGGAATGGAGGATGGTATGGAGAATGAATGGAATGGAGTGGAGAATGGAATCGATAATGGAATGAAACGGATAAAGTAATGGAATGAAATGGAGAATGGAATGGACAATGGAATGGACAATGGAGTGGAATGGAATGGAGAATGGAATAGAATAGAGAATGGAATGGAACGGAGAATGTAAAACGGAATGGAGAATGGAATAGAGTGGAGAATGGAATGGAATGGAGAATGTAATGGAATATAATGGAGAATGGAAGGATAATGGAATAGAATGGAGACTGGAATGAGGAATGGAATGGAGAATGGAATGGATTGGAATGGAGAATGGAGTGGAATGAAAAATGGAATGGTGGAATGGAGATGGAATGGAGAATTGAATGGAATGGAGAATGGAATGGAATGGGATGGGAAATGGGATGGGTAATGGAATGGAAAGGGGAATGGAATGGCGAATGGATTGGAATGCAATGGAGAATGGAAGAGATAGAGAATGGAATAGAATGGAATGGGGAGTAAAATGGAATGTGGAATGGAATGGAAAATGTAATGGAATGCAGATTGAACTAGAATGGAGAGATGGAATGAAATGGAGAATGGAATGGAATGGAGAACGGAATGGAATGGAGAATGCAGAATGGAATGGAGAATGGAATGGAATGGGATGGATAATGGAATGCAATGGAGAATGGAATGGAATGGAGAATGCAGTAGAATAGAGGATGGAATGGAATAGAGAACGGAATGGAATGGAGAGTGGAATGGAGAAGGGAATGGAGTGGGGAATGGCATAGAATGGAATGGAGGATGGAATGGAATAGAATGAAACGGAGAATGGAATGGAATGGAATGGAATCGAGAATGGAATAGGGTAAAGAATGGAATGGGATGGAGTGAAAAATGGAATGGAATGGAATGGAATAGATAAAGGAATGGAATGGAAGGGAATGGAGAATGGAATGGAATAGAGAATGGAAGGAAGTGGAGAAAAGAATGAAATGGGGAATGAAATAGAGAATGGAATGGAGGATCGAATGGAGGATGTAATGGAGTACGGAATGGAATGGAGAATGGAATGGAAAAGAGATTGGAAAGGAATGGAAAATGGAATGGAGAATGGAAGGGAATGGAAAATGGAATGGAATGGAATGGAGAATAGAATGGAATGGAATGGAATGGAGATGGAATGAAGAATGGAGTGGAATGGAATGGAGAATGGAATGGAATGGAAAATGCAATGCAATAGATAATGGAATGGAATGGACAACAGAATGGAGATGGAATGGAGAATGGAATGGATTGGAGAATGGAATGGAGAATGGAAAGGACTGGAAAATGGAATGCAATAGATAATGGAATGGAATGGACAGCAGAATGGAGATGGAATGGAGACTAGAATGGAATGGGGAGTGGAATGGAATGGGGAATTGACTGGGGAATGGAATGGAAAGGGGAATGCAACAGAATGGACGATGGATTGGAATGGAATGGATGATGGTTTGGAGTGGAATGGAAAATGGAATGGAATAAAGAATGGAATGGAATGCGGAATAGAATGGAATGGAGAATGGAATGGAATGGAATGTAGTGATGAATAGAATGGAATGGAGAATGGAATGGAATGCAGTGGTGAATGGAATGGAGAAAGGAAAAGAATATGGACTGCAATGAAGAATGGAGTTGAATGGGGTGTGGAATGGAATGGAGAATGGAATGGAATGCAGTGGTGAATAGAATGGAATGGAGAATGGAATGGAGGATGGTATGGAGAATGGAATAAAAAGGAATGGAAAGGAGAATGGAATGGGACGCAGAATGGAATGGAATGGAGAATGGAATGGACTGCCGAATGGAATGAAATGAAGAAAGGAATGGAGTGAAATATAGAATGGAATGGAACGTAATGGAATGGAGGATGGTGTGGAGAATGAATTGAATGGAATGGAGTGGAGAATGGAATGGAGTGGAGAATGCAGTAGGAATGGAATGGAATGCATAATGGAATGAAACAGCTAAAGGAATGGAATGAAATGGAGAATGGAATGGAGAATGGAACGGACAATGGAGTGGAATGGAATGGAGAATGGAATAGAATAGAGAATGGGATGAAGAATGGAATGGATTGGAATGGAGAATGGAGTGGAATGGAAAATAGAATGGAGATGGAATGGAGAATTGAATGGAATGGAGAGGGGAATGGAATGGCGAATGGATTGGAATGCAATGGAGAATGGAAGAGAATAGAGAATGAAATGGAATGGAGAGTGGAATGGAATGGAAAATGTAATGGAATGCAGATTGAACTGGAATGGAGAGTGGAATGGAATGGAGAATGCAGAATGGAATGAAGCATGGAATGGAATGTGGAATGGAATGGAATGGGAATGAACTGGAGTGGAGAATGGGATGGAACAGAGAGTGGAAAGGCACAGAACAGAGAATGGAATGGAGAATGGAAGGGAATGGAATGGAGACTGGAATGGAATGGAAAATGCAGAATGGAATGGAATGTGGAATGGAATGGAGAATGAACTGGAATGGAGAATGGAATGGAGTGGAGAATGGTATGGCACAGAATGGAGAATGGAAGAGAATAGAATGGAGAATGGAAGGGAATGGAATGGAGAATGGTATGGAATGGATAATGGAATAGAATGGATAATGGAATGGAGAATGGAATAGAATGTGGAATGGAATGGAATGGAGAATGGAATGGAATGTAGAATGGTATGGAGAATGCAATGGAATGGAAAATGGAATGGAATATAGAATGGATTGGAATGGAGAGTGGAATGAAATGGAATGGAGAATGGAATGGAATGGAATGGAATGTGGAATGCAACGGAATGGAGAATGGAATGCATTGAAGAAAGGAATGGAATGGAGAATGCTATGGAACGGAATGGAGGATGGTATGGAGAATGGAATAGAATGGAGAAAGGAACAGAATATGGAATGGAATGGAATACAGTGGTGAATAGAATGGAATGGAGAATGGAATGGAAAGTAATGGAATGGAGGATGGTATGGAGAATGGAATGGAATGGGGAATGCAGTGGAGGAAGGAATGGAGAATGGAATGGAATGGAGGATGGAATGGAATGCAATGGAGAATGGAATGGAATGGAAAGTAGAATGAAATGGAATGGGGAATGGAATGGAATGGAGAATGGAATGGAGAATGGATTGCAGTGGAGAATGAACTGGAATGGAGAATAGAATAGAATGGAAGGGAATGGAATGGAAAATGGTATGGAATGGAGAATAGAATGGAATGGATAATGGAATGGAATGGAGCATGGAATGGAATGAATTGGAGAATGGAATGGAATCTGGAATGGAATGGAATGGAACAGAGAATGGAGTGAACTGGAGAAGGAATGGAATGGAGAATAGAATGGAATGGATTGCAGTGGTGAATAGAATGGAATGGAGAATGGAATTGAATGCAGAAGGGAATGGAATGGAATGCGGAATGGAACAGAATGAAGAATGGATAATGGAGTAGAATAGAATGGAGAATGGAATGAAATAGAGAATAGGTGGGGGATGGAATGGACTGGGGAATGGTACGCAATGGAATAGAGAATGGAATGGAGAACAGAATTGAATGGAAGGGAGAATGGGATGGAATGGAGAATGGAATGCAATGCAGAATGGAATGGAGAATGAACTGGAATGGAGAATGGAATGGAGTGGAGAGTGGAATGGAGAATGGAATGGAATGGGGAATGGAATGGAATGCAGTGGTGAATAGAATGGAATGGAGAATGGAATGTAACAGAATGGAGGATGGTGTGGAGAATGGAATGGAATGGAGAAAGCAATAGATTATGGAATGGAATCGAAATGGAATGGAATGAACAATGGAATGGAATGGAATGCGGTGGTGAATAGAATGGAGTGGAGAATGGAATGGAATGGAGAATGGAATGTAGAATAGAATGGAATGAAGAAGGGTATGGAATGGAATGCAGAATAGAAAGGAATGGAATGGAAAATGGTATGGAAGGGAGAATTGAATGGAATGGATAATGGAATGGAATGGAGCATCGAATGGAATGGAGAATGGAATGGAATAAAATGGCGAATGGAATGGAGAATGGTATGGAATGGAACGGAAAGTGGATAATGAAATGGAATGGAATGGAGAATACAATGGAAGGGAATGGAACAGAGAATGGAGAATAGAATGGAATGGAGAATGTAACGGAATAGAATTTGGAATGGAATGGAGAATGGATTGGAAAGAAATGGAGAATGGAATGGAATGAAATGGGGAATATAGAATAGAAGGGAATGGAACAAAGAATGGAATGGAATGGAGACTGGAATAGAAAATGGAATGGAATGAAGAATGGAATGGAGAATTGAATGCAATGGAGAATGAACTGGAATGGAGTGGTGAATGGTATGGAATGCAATAGAGAATGGCATGGAGAGTGGAATGCAGAATGGTATGGATTGGAGAATGGAATGGAATTGATAAAGGAATCGAGAACGGAATGGAATATGGAACAGAATGCAATGGAATGGATAATGAAAAATCGAATGGAGAATGGAATGGAATGGAATGGAGAATGGAATAGAATGGAATGGAATGCAATAGAGAATGGACTAGAATGGAGAATGGAATGCAGATGGAATGGAAATAGAATGGAATGGAGAATAGAATGGACAATGGAATGGAGATGGAATGGAAAATGGAATAGAGAATAGAATGGACAATGGAATGGAGACGGAATGGAGAATGGAATGCAGTGGAAGATGGAATGGGGAATGGAGTGGAATGGGGAATTGAATGGGGAATGGAATGGAAAGGGGAAAGGAATGCAGTGGAAAATGGATTGGAGAATGCTTTGGAATGGAATGGAAGAGAGACTGGAATGGAATGGAGATAGAACTGGAATGGAGAGTGGAATGAAATGGAAAATGGAATGGAATGGAGAATAGAAGGGAATAGAATGGAGAATGGAATGGAATGGATAATGGTATGGAATGGAATGGAGAATGGAAGAGAAAAGAATGGAGAATCGAATGGAATGAAGTGGTGAATGGAATGGAGAATGGAATGGAGCATGGAATGCAATGATAGAGAGTGGAATGGTATGGAACAGAAAATGGAGAATGGAATGGAATCTAATGGAGAATGGAATGGAATGGAAAATGGAATGCAGTGGTGAATAGAATGGAGTGGAGAATGGAATGGAATGGGGAATGAATGGAGAATGGAATGGAATGCAATGGTGAATAGAATGGAATGGAGAATGGAATACAATGTAATGGAATGGAGAATGGTATGGAGAATGGAATGGAATGGGGAATCGAATACAATGGAGAAAGGAATAAAGTATGAAATGGAATGGAGAATGGAATGGAATGCAGTGGTGAATAGAATGGAGTGGAGAATGGAATGGAATGGAATTAAGGATGGTATGGAGAATGGAATGGAATGGACAATGGAATGGAATGCAGAATGGAATGGAGCAGATAATGGAATGGAATGCAGAGTGCAATGGAGAATGGAATGGAGAATGGAGTGGAATGTGGAATGGAATGGAACGAAGAATGGAATAAAGAATGGAATGGAAATAAAAATGGAATGGAATGGAGAATAGAATGGAATACACAATGAAATGGAATAGAGAATGGTATGGGGAAATGGAATGGAATGGAATGGAGAATGGAATGCAATGGAGAATGGAATGGAATGGAGAACAGAATGGAATGGAGAATGGAATGGAATGGAGAATGGTGTGGAGTGGAATGGAGAGTGGGATGGAATGCAGAATGGAATGGAATGAAGCATGGAGTGCAATGAAATGGAGAATGGAATGGAGACTGGTATGGAATGGAATCAGTAATGGAATGGAGAATGGAATGGAAAGGAATGGAATGCAGTGGTGAATAGAATGGAATGGAGGATGGTATGGAGAATGCAATTGAGTGGGGAATGGAATGGAATGGAGGATGGTATGGCGAATTGAATGGAATGAATAATGGAATGGAATTGAGAAAGAAATGGAATATGGAATGGAATGGAGAATGGAATGGAATGGAAAATGCAACGGAGAATAGAATGGAATGGAGAATGGGATGGAATGGAGAATAGAATGGAATGGAATAGAGAATGGAATTGACTGGAATGGAAAGTGGAATGAAATGGAATGGAGAATGGAATGGAATGGAAAATGGAATGTTGAATGGAATAGAGAATGGAGTAGAGAATGGAATGGAGTGGAGAATGGAGTGAAAAGGAGAATAGAATGGAATGAAATGGAGCGTGGAATGGAGAAGGGTATGAATGGATAGAGAATAGAATGGATTGTAGTGGAATGGAAGGGAGAATGGAATTGAATGAAGAATGGAGAATGGAATGAAATGTAGTGGAAAATGGAATGGAGAATGGAATGCAGTGGAATGGAGAATGTAACCGATGGCGAATGAAATGGAGTGGAGAACGGAATGGAATGAGGAATGGATAATGAAATGGAATGGAGAATGGAATAGAATGGAGAATGGATTAGAATGGAATGAAGAATGGAATTGAATGGAGAATAGAATGGAGTGGAATGGAACGGAGAATGGAGTGAAATAAATGGAATGGAGAATGGAGTGCAATGGAGATTGAACTGGAATGGAGAATGGAATGGAATGGTGTATAGAAAGGAATGGAGAATGGAATGAAGAATGGTATGGAATGGAGAATTGAATGAAATGGTGAATGAAATGCAGAATGGTATGGAATGGGAGAATGGAATGGAATCGAGAATGGAATGGAGAATGGAATGGGATGTAATGGAATGGAGAATGGTATGGAATGTAGAAAGGAATGGAGAATGAAATGGAATGGAGAATGGAATGGATTGGAGAATGGAATGGAATTGAGAATGGAAGGCAATGGAATGCAGAATGGAATAGAAGGGAATGGAGAATGGAATGGAATAGAGAATGGAATGGGGGAATTGAATGGAATGGAATGGAGAATGGGTTGGAATGGATTGGAGAATGGACTGGAATAGGGAACAGAATGGAGAATGGAGTGGAATGGAATGGAATGGAGAATGGAATGAAATGGAATGGAGGTTGAACTGGAATGAAGAGTGGAATGAAATGGAGAGTGGAATGGAATGGAGAATGGTATGGAATGAAAGGGAATGGAATGAAGAGTGGAATGGAATGGAGAATGGTACGGAATGAAAGGGAATGGAATGAAGAATGGAATGGAATGGAGAATGGAAGGGAATGGCAAATGGAATAGAATGGAGAATGAATTGGAATGGAGAATGGTATGGAACAGAATGGAGAATGAAAGGAAATTGAATGGAGAATGGAAGGGAATGGAATGGAAAATGGTATGGAATGGAGAATGGAATAGGATGAAAAATTAAATGGAGAATGGAATATAATGTGGAATGGAATGGAATGGAATGAAGAATGGAATGGAATGGAGCATGGAATGCAATGAAATGGAGAATGTTATGGATTGGAGGATGGTATGGAGAATGGAATGGAGAAAGGAATAGAATATGGGACTGAATGGAGAATGGAATGGAATCAAAATGGAATGGAGAATGGAATGGATTGGAGAATGGAATGGAATGCAGTAGTGAATAGAATGGAATGGAGAATGGAATGGAAGGGAGAATGGAATGGAATAGAATGGAGGATGGAATGGAATTGAATGGAGAAAGGATAGGAGAATGGAATGGAGAACGGCAAATGGAATGGAATGGATGGAATGGAGAATGAAGTAAAATGGAGAATGAAATGGAGAATTGAATGGAATGGAATTGAATGGAATGCAATGGTGAATAGAATGGAATGGAATGAAATGGAGAATGGAATGGAATGGAGGATGGTACAGGAATTGAAATAATGAAGCATGGAATGGAGTGAAGAATGGAATGGAATGGAAAGGAGAAGGGAATAGAATGGAGAAGGAATGGAATGGAAAGGAGAAGGGAATGGAATGGAGAATGGAATGAAAAGGAGAAGGGAATGGAATGGAGAATGGAATGTTACGGAGAATGGAATGGAATGCAATGGAGAATGGAATGAAATGAAATGAAGAGTGGAATGGAGAGTGGAATGGAGAATGGAATGGAATGGAGAATGGAGAATGGAATGGAGAAATGGAATGGAATGGAGATTGGAATGGAGTAGAAAATGGAATGGAAAATGGATTGGAGTATGGAATGGAGAATGGAGAATGTATTGGAATGGAATGGAGAATGGAAAAGAGAATGGAATGGAATGGAGAATAGAATAGAATAGAATAGAACAGAATAGAATGGAATAGAATAGAATGGAATGGAATAGAACAGAGAATGGAATGGAATGGAACGGAGAATAGAATGGAATGGAAAACGGAATGGAATGGAAAAGAGTATGGAATGTTATGGAGAATGGAATGGAATGGAGAATCGAGTGGAATGGAGAACGGAATAGAGAATAGAATGGAATGCAATGGAGAATGGAATGAAATGACATGAAAAGTGGAATGGAGAATGGTATGAAATGGAATGGAGAATGGATTTGAATGGAGAATGGAATGGAATGGAATGGAACGGAGAATGGATTGGAATGGAGAATGGAATGGAATGGAGTGGAAAATGGAATGGAAAATGAAATGGAGTATAGAATGGAAAATGGAGAATGGATTGGAATGGAATGGAGAATGGAAAAGAGAATGGAATGGAATGGAGAATAGAATAGAATGGAATGGAACAGAGAATGGAATGGAATGAAACGGAGAATAGAATGGAATGGAGAATGGAATGGAATGGAAAGGAGTATGGAATGTTATGGAGAATGGAATGGAATGGAATGGAGAATCGAGTGGAATGGAGAACATAATAGAGAATAGAATGGAATGCAGTGGAGAATGGAATGAAATGAAATGAAGAGGGGAATGGAGAATGGTATGAAATGGAATGGAGAATGGATTTGAATGGAAAATGGAATGAAATGGAATGGAACGGAGAATGGATTGGAGTGGAGAATGGAATGGAATGGAGGTTGGAATGGAGTAGAAAATGGAATGGAGTATGGAATGGAGAATGGAATGGAATGAGAAATGGAATGGAGAATGGATTGGAATGAAATGGAGAATGGAATAGAGGATGGAATGGAACGGAGAATGGAATGGAATGGACAATGGAATGTTACGGAGAATGGAATGGAATGGAGAATAGAGTGGAATGGAGAATGGAATGGAATGCAATGGAGAATGGAATGGAATTCAATGGAGAATGGAATGAAATGGAGAAGGGAATGAAATGAAATGAATGGAGAATGGTATGAAATGGACAATGGATTGAAATGTAGAATTGAATGGATTGTAATGGAATGGAGCATGGCATGGAATGGAGATTGGAATGGAGTGGAAAATGGAAAGGAGAATGGAAAGCAATGGAGAATGGAATGGAGTATGGAATGGAATGAGGAATGGAATGGAGAATGGAATGAGGAATGGAATGGAGAATGGAATGGAAGGGAGAGTGGATTGGAATGGAATGGAAGGGAAGGGAGAGTGGATTGGAATGGAATAGAGAATGGAGTGGAATGGAGAATAGAATACAATGGAATGGAACGGAGAATGGAATATAATGGAATGGAACAGAGAATGGAATGGAATGGAGAATGGAATGAAGAATGTACTGGAATGGAGAATGGTATGGAATGGAATGGAGAATGGAAGGGAATGAAGAATGGTATGAAATGAAGAATGGAATGCAATAGATAATGTAATCGAGAATGGAATGGAATGCAGAATGGAATGGAGTATGGAATGGAATGGAGCATGGAGTCGAATGAAATGGAGAATGGTATGGAATGGCATGGAAAATGGAGAATGGAATGGAATTGAGAATGAAGTGGAATGGAGATTGGAATGGAAGATAATGAAATGCAATTCAGTGGTGAATAGAGTAGAATAGAGAATGAGATGGAATGGAGAATGGTACGGAGACTGCAATAGAATGGGGAATGGAATGGAAAGAATAATGGAATGGAATATGGAATGGAATGCAGAATGGAATGGAATGGAGAATTCCGCATTCCATTCTCCATTCCATTCCATCCCATTTGCCATTGCATTCCATTCCACTCCTTCCTCCATGTCATTTCATTCTCCATTCCATTACAGTCTCCATTTCATTTTCCATTCCATTCCATTCTCCATTCCATTCCATTCTCCAATCCATTCCATTCCATCCTTTATTCCGTTCAGTTCTACATTCCATTCCATTCTCCATTCCATTCCATTCCGCATTCAATTGTGCATTGCATTCTCCATTCCATTCCATTCCATTCTCCATTCCATTCCATTCTCCATTCCATTCCAAACCATTCTCGATTCCATTCGATTCCCCTTTCCATTCCATTCCCCATTCAATTCCATTGTCTATTATATTCCATTCACCATTCCATTCCCATTTCCATTCCATTCCATTCTCCACTCCATTCCATTCGCCTTTACATTTAATTCCATTCTGTTCCATTCCATTCCATTCTACTCTGCTCCATTCTCTATTGAATTCTCTATGGAATGGAGTGGAAAATGCAGTGGAAAGGAGAACTGAGTGAAGAATGGAATGAAATGGAAAATGGAATGAAATGGAGAATGGAAGGGAATGGAGAATGGAAGGGAATAGAGAATGGAATGGAGGATGGAGTGGAAGGAAGAATAGAATGGAGGATGAAATGGAATAGAGAATGGAATGGAGAATGAAATGGAATGGAGAATGGAAGGGAATGCAGTGGTGGACAGAATGGAATGGAGAATGGTATGGAGACTACAATGGAATGGGGAATGGAATGGAGTGGAGAATGGAATGGAATATGGAATGGAATGGATAATGGAATGGAGATTGGAATGGAAAATGGAATGGAATTGAGTGGAATAGATTGGAATGGAGAGTGGAATGAAGAGTGGAATGGAATGGAGAGTGGAGTGGAATGGAATGGAAGATAGAATGGAATGGAATGGAGAATGGAATCGTATGGAATGGAGAATGGAATGGAATGGAGAATGGAATGAAATGGAGACTTGAGAATTGAATGGAATGGAATGAAGAATGGAATGGAATGAAGAATGGAGAATGGAATGGAGAATGGAATGGAATGGAGAATGGAATGGGATGGAGAATGGAATGGAATGAAGAATGGAATTAAATTGAATGAAGGATGGAATTGAATTGAATGGAGAATGCAATGGAGAATGGGATGGAATGGAGAATGGATTGGAGAATGGAATGGTATGGAATGGAGAATGGAATTGAATGGAAATTGGAGTGGAATGGAATAGAATGGAAAATGGAATGGAATTGAGAGGGAAAGGAATGGAATGGAGAATGGACTGGGAAATGGATTGGAAAATGGATTATCAAATCGAGAATGGAATGGAATCAAATGGAGAATGGAAGGGAATGGAGGATGCAGGAAATGAAATGGAATGGGGAATGGAATGGAGAATGGAATCAAATGGAGAATGGAAGGGAATGGAGAATGGAGTTGAGAGTGGAATGGAGAATGGAGTGGAATGGAAAAAGGAATGGTATGGAATGGATGGTAGAATGGAATGGAATGAAACGATGAATGCAATATAATAGAGACTGGAGAATTGAATCGAATGGAGAATAGAATGAAATAAAGAATGGAATGGAGAATGAATGGAATGGAGAGTGGAAAGGAATGGAGAATGGATTGGAATTGAATGGGAAATGGAATAGAGAATGCAATGGAGGATGGAATGGAGAATGGAATGGAATGGAGAATAGAATGGAGAATGGAATGGAATGGATTGGAATGGAATGGAGAATGGAATGGAATCAAATGCAATGGAGAGTGGATGGATTGCAATAGAATGGAGAATGGAATGGAATGAACTGGAGAATGGACAGGAAAATGGAAGGGAGTAGAATTGAGAATGGAATGGAATGGAGAATGGAATTGATTGGGATGGAGAATGGAAGAAATGGAATGGAATGGAGAATGGATTGGAATGTAGAATGGAATGTAACAGAATGGAATGGTATGGAATGGAGAATGGAATGGAAAATGGAGTGGAATGGAATGGAATGGAGAATGGAATGGAACGGAGAATGATATGGAAAGGAATAGAATGGAATGGAATGGAGAATGATATGGAATGGAGAATGGAATGCATAGTGGAATAGAATGGAATGGAATGGAGAATGGAATGGAATGGAGAATGATATGGAATGGAGAATGGAATGCATAATGGAGTGGAATGGAGAATGGAATGGAGAATGTAATGTCATGTAATGCAGAATGGAATGGAGAATGTAATGGCATGGAGGATGGTGTTGAATGGAATGGAGAATGGGATGGAATGGAATGGAGCATGGAATGGTATGGAATGGAATAGAATGGAATGGAATGGAGAATGAAATGAAATGGACTGGAATAGATTGTGGAATGGAAAGGAGAATGTGTGGAATGGAGACTTGAGAATTTAATAGAATGGGGAATGCATTGGAATTGAATGAAGAATGGAGTGGAAAATAAAATGGAATGGAGAGTGGAATGTAATGGAGAACAGAATGGAATGAAGAATGGATTGGAATGGGATTGAGAATGGAATGAAATGGAGAATGGAATGGAGAATGGAACGGAATAGAGAATGGAATGAAATGGAGAGTGGATGGAAAGGATTAGAATGGAGAATGAAATGGAATTGAATGGAGAATGGAATAGTATGGAATGGAAAATGGAATGCAATGTAATGGAGAATGGACTGGGAAATGGGATGGAATGTAATAGAGAATGTAATGGAGAATGGAAAGGAATGAAGAATGGAAGAAATGGAATGGAATCAAGAATGGAATGGAATGAAATGGAGACTGGAATGGACAATGGAATGGAATGGACAATGGACTGGAATAGAATGGAAAATGGAATGGAGAATGGATTGGAGTGGAATGGAGAATGGAATGGAAGAGAGAATGGAATGGAGTGGAGAATGGAATGGAACAGAGTGGAGAATGGAAAGGAATCGAAAATGGAATGGAGTGAAGAATGGAATGGAATAGAGAATGGAAAGTAAAGGAGAATGGAATGGAATGGAATGGAGTGGAGAATGAAATGGAGAATGGAATGGTATCGAATGGAAGATGGAATGGAATGGAGAATGGAATGGAATGAAAAGGAGAAGGAAATGAAGAATGGAATGGAGAATGGAATAGAATGGCATGCAGTGGTGAATGTAATGTAATGGAGAATGGAATGGAATGGAATGGAGAATGGTATGGAGAATGTTATGGAGAATGCAGTGGAATGGGGAGTGGAATGGAATGGAGAATGTAATGGAATGGAGGATGGAATGGAATAGAAAATGGAATGGAATGGAATAGAGAATGGAATGGTATGGAGAATGGAATGGAATGGAGAATGGAATGGAATGGAGAAGGCAATGGAAGGGAATGGAGAATGGAATGGAATGGAGAATTGAACAGAATGGAATGGATAATGGAATGGAATGGAGAATGGACTGGAATGGAATGGAGAATGGACTGGGAAATGGAATGGAATGGAAAAGGGAATGGAATGGAGAAGGAAATGGATTGGAGAATGGAATGGAGAATGGAATGGAATTTAATGGAATGGAATAGAGAATGGAATGAAATGGAATGGAAAATGGAATGGACTGGGAAATCAAATAGAGGATGGAATGGAAAGGAGAATGGAATGGAATGGAGAATGGAATGGACAGTTGAGTGTAGTGAAACGGAATGGAGAAAGGATTGGAATGGAGAATGGAATGGAAGGGAGAATAGATTGGAGAATAGAATGGTATGGAATAGTGAATTGAGAATGGAATGGTGTGTAGAATGGAATGTAATGAAGAATGGAATGGGATAGAGAATGGAGTCGAATGGAGAATGGAATGGAATGAAATGCAATGGGGAATGGAATGAAATGCAATTGAGAATGGAATGGAATGGAATGGAATAGAGATGGAATGGAGATGGAATGGAGAATGGAATGGAATTGAATGGAGAATCGAATTCAATGGGGAATAGAATGGAATGGAATGGAGATGGAGTGGAGAATTGAATGGAATGGAGATGGAGTGGAGAATGGAATGGAATGGGGAATGGAAGGAATGGAGAATGGAATAGGGAATGATATGGAATGGAGAGTGGAATTTAGATGAAATGGAGAATGGAATGAAATGGGGAATGGAATGCAATGAAATGGAATGGGGAATGGAATGGAATGGAATGTGGAGTGGAATGGAATGGATTGGAATAGAGAATTGAATGGAATGGAGAATGGAATTGATTGGAGAATGGAGTGGATTGGAGAATGGAATGGAATGGCGAATGAAATTGATTGGAGAATGGAATGGAATGCAGAATGGAATGGAATGCAGAATGGAATGGACAATGGAATGGAATGGAGAATGGAATGGAATGGGGAATGGAATGCAGAATGGAATGGGAAATGGAATTGAATGGAATGGAAATCTTGCTTGCAGGTAGACAGCCTAAATATATAAACAGACCACTTGATTTCATACCTTCCTCCAATAACATTAAATAGGTCAGAAGTTAGGGAAAATTATTCAAGTGAATGCAAAGGAAACCTTCGTGGAAGATTGAATCTAGGGGTGGTACTGACTCATTCTACCTATTCTAGACCATAGCCCTTCTGATGGCCACAGAAACAAGGAGACTCAGGAACACCAGAATCAGCATGTTTCACAATGATTGAACAGGCATTTTTTCGGGGGCTGTCTTCAGTAGAAATTACCAAGAGAAGTATCAGTTTCCAGAACAACTAGAATTAATTCCAAGTCCTAGCTTTGATAAATTGTGGCTTCTGAAGTTTGGGGTACAAGGTCTTGTGTGATTAGGCCTTGGTTTGTGCTGTATCAACAGAATAAATTTCAACTATTACTACATTTTTAACCTTTTTACCACATCAAATCTATATTAGGTATAAGTCAAAATTAGTTTAACCAGCTGCTTGATTGAAGGGAGAAATTGTTTTATTTTTGATTCTAGATTATGATTTTAAATTCCTGATCATCTCAGGAGTTTTCTAGTTTAAACCTATATGGCAGATAGTAAACATGTTTATAATTCTCTTTATAGGGGAACCTCCATTTCTACCAGAATCCTTTGACCGAATTCTTCTGGATGCACCCTGTAGTGGAATGGGACAGAGACCAAATATGGCCTGTACTTGGTCTTTGAAGGAATTGGCATCATATCAGCCATTACAGCGAAAACTCTTCACTGCAGTATGTGGTGGTCTGTTGTTGTGAAAGAAAGTTAACTTTTGCTACTTTGGTGTTTAAACCACTGAGAGCAATCTCCATAGCAGCATTCATTACAATAGCCAAAAGGTGGGAACAACCCAAGAGTCTGTTGACAGATACATGGATAACAGAATGTGCTATATCCATACATGGAACATTATTCAGCCTTCAAAGGAAGTGAGATTCTGATACATGCACAACATGGGTGAACCTGGAAAACATTATGCTCAGTAATATGAACCAGACACAAAAGGAAAAATGCTGTAATATTTTGCTTATATGAGTAGCTGGGAAATTCATAGAGACAGGAGGAAGAATAGATATTACCAGGCATTGTGGGGCTGGAGATTGAGGAGCTATTGTTTAATGCATATAGACTTGCAGTTTGGGACAATGAAAAAGTTCTGGAGATGGATGGTGGTGATTGTTGCCCAACAATGTGACTGTACTGAAGGTCATTATTGACTTAAAATGACTAAAATGGTAAATTTTATGTTATTTATATTTTACTATACACACATACACACAAATACAACTGAGAGGACCTAGTTTTAAATATAGAAGTTTTCCTTTAAGTTGATTCACCTTTAAGATATACAGGCAATAGTAGAATTTCGTCACATATTTAATAAATTTCAAATATTCTGCTCTATCTGAAAAGTCACTGAATTGTTAACTTGTAGTTACTAATTGATGTAAAGAAATAGATATAAACTAAATTACTCTTTTTTAAAAAAATAGAGTTCTTGCTTGGGTATGGTGGCTCACACCTATAATCCCAGCACTTTGGGAGGCCGAGGTGGGCTAATCACCTCAGGTCGGGAGTTCGAGACCAGCCTGGCCAACATGGCAAAACCCCGTCTCTACTGAAAATACAAAAAGTTAGCCGGGCGTGGTGATGTGCACCTATAGTCCCAGCTACTCAGGAGGCTGAGGCAGGAGAATTGCTTGAACCCAGGAGGCGAAGGTTGCAGTGAGCTGAGGTCACATCACTGCACTCCAGCCTGGGCAACAGAGCAAGACTGTCTCAAAAAAAAAAAAAAAAGAAAGAAAGAAAAAAAGTAGATTTTGGGGTCTTCTTTAGAAGAAGAAGTTCCAATAGGAAGCAAAACTCATTGATAAAAACAGGAAGAGACAGTGGCCACTGTAGGATATAGGAGAACCATAAAAACTGTACACATTTAACTTGTCTCTACTACTTTCAGAAGAAGCCCAGATAGAACATTTGAGGATTTCTCCTAGTCTTGCAAAAATGACTCAGTGGATTTCAGAGTGTATAGACAGTGTTTGATCATAGATGAATTCATTATTTCATCCCAGCCCTCCAAAATACAAGGCTAGAGCAACAATGGATGTTCTGTAATGATTTAGTCTCTAAAGCTGTCTTTGAGTACATTCCGATTCAACTCTCTTGGTGTTTCCTTTCATACACAAAGGTAGCACTGGTTGTGGATTATTTGACTTCCTCTTTTTCTGTGAAGTCTTCAAAGAACTCATCCTCAGAATTAAAACAGCAAGCAGCAAAAAGGAAGCTTTACTTATAGCTGAAACCCACTTTGACTTGAGAATAAAATTAGGATACTTCTGTAAAGGACTTGGATTTCTGTTCTTTGTAGGTCATAGCAAAAATAGTATTTTAAAAGGCTACTAGGAGTAGACGAATGATCTCAATGAGAAGGAAAAGCTGACAGTATATGAGAGAGAACTTGAGAATATAGCAGGTGTGCCATTTGGCCTGGAGAGAAATCGAGAATGTGGATGTTAGAGTCAGACACATGTTGACTTGAGCCATGGCTCCTCCTCCTAAGTGACTTTATGTACATTGCTTTCTATATCTGAGTAGTAGGGATAACAGCTCTACCTACTAGGAATACATCTTTGGTGATAGTCATCTTACTTTGTGGTTGTTATAAGGATTTGTTGAGAAAAATTCATGTACAGTGTTTAACACAGTAACTGGCACATAGTAACAAAGTTTAAATTTTGATCAGCATACTCTGATTTAAAAAGCACAAGTGTGTACACTCTATTTTTAAAGATTTCCTCGGCCGGGCGCGGTGGCTCAAGCCTGTAATCCCAGCACTTTGGGAGGCCGAGACGGGCGGATCACTAGGTCAGGAGATCGAGACCATCCTGGCGAACACGGTGAAACCCCGTCTCTACTAAAAAATACAAAAAACTAGCCGGGCGAGGCGGCGGGCGCCTGTAGTCCCAGCTACTCGGGAGGCTGAGGCAGGAGAATGGCGTAAACCCGGGAGGCGGAGCTTGCAGTGAGCTGAGATCCGGCCACTGCACTCCAGCCCGGGCGACAGAGCCAGACTCCGTCTCAAAAAAAAAAAAAAGATTTCCTTTAAAATTTTAAAAATCAGGAGCTTGAAAAGTTGAACTTTAGGTATTTGAGACAAATCTATTTTAGCATAGCACCTTATCTCCTGATTCATCTATTCAACAAATACTCATAGAGCACCTACTGTGTGTAAGACGCTATTCTAGACATTGACGGTACAGTATTGAGAAAGTAGACAACATTCCATGCCCTTATTCACGAGGTTTCTGTTCTAACTAGGAGAGGAAATAAATGAGTTTTTTAGTATATTAGAAGGCAATAATGCAATGGCCTATGGAGCAAGCCAAAGGAACTGGGGATAGGAGTGTTGGATTGGAATAGTTGAAAATTTACAGAGTGCCTGGGAACGTGACATACATGCAAAGATAAGGAGAAAGCAGTGCAGAGAATTAAGAGAGCTTTCCCAACTGCTGCAAAGATTCTGAGGTGCCACTGTGCCTTGTGTGTTCCAGAAACAGCAGAAGGTCAGTGTTGCCAAAGTAGAACGGGCCAGGGTAAGAGGTGTACAAGAGGAGGACCAGAGAGGCAACAGGAGACTTGTTTATGTCTGGCCTCAAAGGCCTCTGTAAGGACTTTGTCTTTGACTCTAAGTGATCATGGAGGACATGTGAGGGGCTTGGGGCTGAGAAGGGACAAGCTTAAAAGGACTGCTTTGTCTGCTGTACTGAGACTAGATTGCAGGAGGGCAGGGAATAAAGCAAGCTGATGAAGTTGAGGCAGTTGCAATAATCCAGGCAAAAGATAAAGAGGCTTGGACCACAATGATAGCAGTGGAAGTGGAGAGAAGTGGCCAAATTCTGGCTAGAATTTGAAGGTAGAGCCAATAGGACTTGCTGATGGTTGGGGGAGTCAGAAAAAGAGGCATAAACGATCATCTGAGGTTTGGCACGTGAGATTCTGGAAAGATAGGAAGACTCCTGCAGTAGGTTTCAGAGGGAAAGGAGGAGTTCATTTTGGCACATGTCAAGTTTGATAGGATTATAGAAATGTTGAGAAGGGCCAGACCTATGGCTCATACCTGCAATCCCAGCGCTTTGGGAGGCCAAGGTGGGAGGATTGCTTGAGCCCAGGAGTTTAAGACAAGCCTGGGCAACAGTGAGACCTCATCTCTATTTAGAAAAATAAGAATGAAAAAGAAATGTTAAGAAGCCAACTGAATGTTTAAGTAGGGAATTTAACAAGGAGGTCTGGCCTAAAAATGTAAATTTGTGAGTTTTCAGCATAAAAAATGGTATCGGAAGGCATGAAGGTGAATGATTGTGTTTGGGGAAGTCTTGGTCCATATGGAGTATGACAGTTCCAAGATGATGAAATGCACCTAGTCTAGTCTGCAAGTATTGCTCTTGCATACTCTAATTACAGAAGGAATCCTTGTCACATAGAACATCATTTTATTTATCCCAAACATTTGAAAGATATTACACCTTATGCTATGAAATTCATGCAGATGTTTATTTGGTTTTGTGCTGTGTGTGGTCTGATCACAGTTTTCTTTAGGCAGTTCAGCTGCTGAAGCCAGAGGGTGTGCTGGTTTATAGCACATGCACTATAACGCTGGCCGAAAATGAAGAACAAGTTGCCTGGGCCCTGACAAAATTTCCTTGCCTTCAGCTTCAGCCCCAGGTAGGACTAATTTCATTTTTCTCTGTGTAATAAGATAAATCACAGAAACTGAAGCACTGTGGTAAACACAGGGTGTTAACGAAGAAAAAAGTAAAACTTCCAAAGTGAACACTGTAATAAACAAGAATGCTTACCTAATTAGATCCATTTTAGACTGCCCATAATCTGCATGTCCTGACAAAGTTTTTTCTCATCTTTGTTCCTTGCCATTGTGTTAAAATGGCACAGAGCTTGGGAGTATTTTTGTTATGTGTTTATTCCACTTGTAGCTATTCATGTTACTCGGCACCTTTTTTCTAAAAAGACTTTTTTCTTCTTTCCCAGTGCCGTATTTTTCTGATGTGGAAAATGTTGAGCATTTTCTCTCATGTCACATCAAAGCGCAAATGAGCTTTAATAACTGTGGGATATCAGAAGAACAGCCGAAAGGGAAAAACATGCTTCTGGATTATCGCTTATTATATACAATGTATAATATTTAAAAAGCTTTCTTATACTTTCTTTTACCTAACACAACTCTTCCTGTTATGGTCTTTATTAGAAATGTATTTTTGATTCAGTTTTTAGCCCAGGATATTTGAGATTAAGTTTAAATCTGTAATAATGCTCACATACATTCAGATACATTGAGCATCTAACTTTAGTACCTTTCTATACAGAAGTAGGTAATGGGAATACATAAATATAGATAATTCAGAGATGGTTTCTAGACTCATAAATTAAGGTAATTACATTGTAGATGAAAGGAAGACTTCAGAATTCACTTGGAAACATACACACTCAAAATATATACCTAAAAGAGATGGGAAGTTTTCCCCTGACCTCCATGGGATAATAAACGATCTGTTTTCTTAAGTATGTATCTAAAAACCTATCTTCATTAACATGCAAATGATTGTCTGTGATGGTGACTTAGGATTATAGATCTTCTTCAAGATCTATAGTAGTTTGCAAGTATCACTCAAGGCCTTATGATTCCTCTAAACTAATTGATACAGCCTTAAATTATGTATCCCTTTCTAATGTTTGTTTTTCTAGAAACTTTTCTCACCCACCTGGTATGGGTCAGAGACAGGTACCTTAGATGCCTGAAGACCACCTTTCAGTTTCGGAAAATGTTAAATAAAGCTGAGTTTTTTCTGTTGCTTTCTTTTTTTTTTTTTCTTCTTCCCTTCCCCCTCCCTGCTCCCTTCCTTCTCTTTTATTTTCTTTTCTTTCATTTTTTATTTTTTGAGATGGAGTGTCACTCTGTCGCCCAGGCTGGATCGCCCAGGCATGATCTTGGCTCACTGCCACCTCTGCCTCTCGGGTTCAAGCAATTCTCGTGCCTCAGCCTCCCGAGTAACTGGGATTACAGGCGTGCACCACCACACCTGGCTAGTTTTTTGTATTTTTGGTAGAGACAGGGCGTCACCTTGTTGGCCAGGCTGGCCTCAAACTCCTGACTTCAGGTGATCAGCCCGCCTCAGCCTCCCTAAGTGCTGGGATTATAAGTGTGAGCCCCTGTGCCTGGCCTCTTCTGCTTTATTGATAATAATGTTCCATTTACTGAGTCCCTGCTATGTGCCAGGTGTGATACCACCTTCTTTGCTTAAGCCTTGTTTAATAGATGAGGAAATGTGGTTAATGTTACCTAAAGTCATACAGCTAAAATGTGATAGACCTGCAATTTGAGTCTACTTGTTTCCAGCTAAGAAGCTCAGGCCTTTAGTAATGTCACAGTGCCTGATAAGCATGTAATCATAGGTATTTGTTCATCAGGTGACGCATAGTATTGCTTTCCCACTTTACTGTCTGGAAAGCAGCACGTATTTTCCACCAAAATGAAACGCATTTACTCATTTTGCTATTTTTGGAAGATGTAGTCGTTACAGCCCAATTTGTCTTTTAACTTAAATAGTAGCAGGCATACTTGCTAATTATGGGATGTTCATCCATATTGATTCACTTTCTCCAAACAGGAACCGCACATTGGAGGAGAAGGAATGAGGGGAGCTGGTCTCTCATGTGAACAATTGAAACAGCTGCAGCGATTTGATCCATCGGCTGTGCCATTACCGGACACTGACATGGACTCTCTCAGAGAGGCCAGAAGAGAAGACATGTTGCGTCTGGCTAATAAGGACTCTATAGGTTTTTTTATTGCAAAATTTATAAAATGCAAAAGCACATAGGAGAGGATGGATGCTCAGAAATGAAAATTCCAAACATTTGCTGTCTGTGCTTTTTTTTTTTTTATACCAAAGTGTTGTCAGGCCAACTGAATGATGACGTAGTTGCTAAGGAAACAGAAAGGGCTGCCAGCTGTTTTACCAGGGATCCAGAGACACAGAGGAAGTAGGGGGTGGTATGAGATTATATTTTCTGTTTTTAAAAGAATTTTTTGCTTTATGTATTTGGAGTATAAAGAAAAACAGATGCCTGTAGATGTCTGGAGCATATTTTCATTTGCGAGCTAATGTTTTAATTTGTGAAGAATACAAGTCATTTTTAATGTTAAAAATTAGTGAATCTAACAAAAGGAATAAATTAGCAGCATTTGATGTGGTTATGAAAAGTGGTTTTTGTTCCCAGGTTCCTAAATAGTAGTTTCTTAAGGATTCAGGGCATGGGAAATCAAACATTGACTATGTGCCAATAATGGAGGTAAGTATTTTACCTGACTCTCTGCTTATTTAGTAGGTCAACCCCCTTTCAAATGAAGTCTGGACTTCCTCTAAATGATAGTGTGAAGTGATAGTCTAAAGACTATCACCGTCTAAATGATAGTCTGTTTAATGTTTTTCATAATTTTAAAAGAAAAAGTAAAATGAATATTTTCTTTGTAGATTTAGAAAATGAGATTATTCCACAATTTGGATAACTTATCATGTGTTTGAAACATGTAAGTTATTAGAAAATGGTTGGTGAGAGGAAAATAAAAAAAAAACCCAGCTCTGGCAGCTGGGAAGCAGCCTGGCCTGACCCTTATAGCTGGGCCTTGGTGTTCTCCTGTTGAACATAAACAATTTCACGTAACACCAGCATCAGACAAGGCAGCTGTACCTATCATAGATTCAGACAAAAAAAGACCACAATCAAATCTGAACTCAGACAAAAAGCAGATCATCCTTCGAACTGCAAAAATACCCAAGCATCCCACTGTAGTGGCCAAAATAAGTGACTGCTTTTCAATTTAATTTTACTTTTTAAAGACAAGGTCTTGCTCTGCCGCCCAGACTGGAGTGCAGTGGCATGATTTCATAGCCCTCTGCAACCTCAAACTCCTGGGCTAAAGCAATCTTCCTGCCTCAGCCTCCCCCACAGTTGTGTGCTACCTTGCTTGGCTAATTTTTTTTTTTTTTTTTTTTTTTTTTTTGAGAGAGATGGGAACTTGCTGTGTTACCCAAGCTGGTCTTGAACTCCTGGCCTGAAGCAGTCCCCCCGCCTTGGCCTTCTAAAGCACTGGGATTACAGATGTTAGCCATGCACCCAGCCAGCTTTTAAAAAAACATTACAGCCTTAGGATTTTGCTTTTCTATTGGCTTTTTAGACCAATCAGAACACTTAGTACCCAGCCATAGTTTTAAGGCTGTCTCATGGTGTTTAAATCCATCATACGGTTTTGTTAGCTTTTATTCAAATCGCCCAAAAGTTATCAGGCCTTGGGCATAAGAAATGGACAATTACTTAATAGTCTGATTTTTTTTCCGCCCTCACAGTTTTCTTTAGGAATTTCTCATAACTATTTATTGTATCCATAAGGATTGCAAGGTCTCTTAGATCAGGTAAGACCGATAGATGGCCTCTTCTTTAAAGAAGGCTTTCTTGAATACCCTTCCCTGAGGTTGGATAGGCACTGTTCCCCTTCTGTGTGCCCCTGGCACCCACATCTAATGTTCTCCTGGCTTATGACACTCTCATTCAAATTTTCTATCCATGCCCCTTAAGCCCCAGCTTCACACCTAGGAAACATCCTCCAGGCAGAGACCCTGTACTGCCTTTTCTCTCAGTCACAGCTTCAGAGCAGTCAATAGATGCTTATTGTTTAAGAGAAAAATTATTTCAAGCAAACCTGTGTCTTTTACATCCCTCATTCTGCCTTATATCCAGTAGATGTCATTTGACTAAAGAGAAACAATTTTCCTGTGCGACTTATCTTTTTAGGGCTCAGCATACCTCCTTAAACTTTAAATGTGTTTTAAGAAACTCTACAAAAATCATTTTCTGTAATGCTCGCTGCACATCCTTATTTGCTAAGCTGGGATGAAAATGGCAGAAAATCAGCCTAGCAACAAACTTGTACTGGTGTAAATGTTTGATTAATACCAAAAAATGTCAAAATACAACCAATGCCAGAAAATAGAAGAAAAATATTTACATATTGGAAACAGGACAGAGAATACTATTCGGAATTTTTCCTTGAACGTGGCTAATTTTCAGTGGGTTTCTTCCTTTCAAAAATTTAAGCAAATTGGAAAATCACATAAACTTAAGGGACATAGCAATATAAGAAAAAAATGCAGGAGGAAGGTGAAAAAATCAGGGAAATGTGAGGGAAAATTAATATATATGTTAACATATTTAGTATTAACATTTCTATGAAACAGAAAAAGTACTTAAGTTCAACAGTGAGTACATTTACTTCAAAACCCTGTGTCATGTTTTAGTTTAAATAACGAATCTAAGTACAAATAGTTAAAAGTACAGCGTAGCAGAAATTAAACACTTGATCCAGAACCCATAACTGACCCAGATTATTCTACTAGAGCTCACATTGAAAAAAAAAATGTTTCTACATGGAGCTATCTTTTTTTTTTTTTTTTAATCAGACATAATAGGAAGATTACTAAAGGAACATAAAGTGTTTGACATTGCCCCAAGAAAGATGCCCCACAGATGGGAAGTGTTGAATATTTAATATAGTCTCAACTACATGAATCATTTCTAACATGGCAATTAATACTACTACTAATAAACAGTGCAGAAGCCAGCTCTTTATTTGTTTTATATGAATTACTTTAAACCAGGTTTGTTAGACAGTTCAGTGTAGCTGACAGTGAATGTTGAACAGGAATGCATAGCAGACCATGTTAAAAATGTGGCATTGTCCCAAAGTACAACATGACTAAGACATCCTACATTTAGCAGCACCTTTTTGTAACAGTAACTTAAATGAGCAGTAGAGAAAGAGCATAGGAAAGACTGAAATGGGTATGACCAAAAAAAAAAAAAAAAAAAAAACTATTAAATACATTTCCAGCATTTTCTAGGTTGACTACAAAAATCATGGTTCTACAGCTGAGTGGGTTAAGATTAAGCCTTTGTTGTGTGAAAAGACTATATACATTCCACAGGTCAGTAAATATCGCATTACCATTGGGATTATTTCCTCATTTACAGATTTACTACACAGTTTACACATATGTCCACTATACAGTTTTTCACATATAGATGCTCTTATGTCAAATCCTTCAAGCTAGTTTTTTGAGGAATATTCTAATTTGCACTCATACATTCCACAGTAAAGTGCAAGCTAAGAATCTAGATACAAAATTAAAAAGATGGCAACTCTAACCACTACTTTTTGAAAGGGATTAATGATAGCAGCAAGTAAGATAAATACTAGCTGTGTTTCAATAATTTAAATATTCCAAAATAATTAATTGGGATGAAATAGTAAAGGATTGAACCTAGTAATTGTGAATCTCTTACCATGACAAAAGTTTTATCAGAAATACTTTATAAAAGCAATTTTAATTAGAATATGGTTTCCTACTGGTAGGACAATGTAAGAATTGTCAAGTTTATTATGACTACTGTTTTTATACTCGGTAAAATAAATTCATGTAAACAGTATAGAGCTAATTAACAAATTGAGGGAAATTTTTCATATATAAGCTGATAAAACATTATATATGTAACTAATTTTTATTTTCGTTTTTTAGACACCAGGTTGTCACCAGGATAGAGTGCAGTGGTACAGTCACGGCTCACTGCAACCTCCACCTCCTGGGCTCAAGGGATCCTCCTGTCTCAGCCTCCCAAGTACTGGGTCTACAGGTACATTCCACCATGCCAGCTTAATCATTTTTTAATACTGAGTTTTCTTGGGGATAAGGAAATAAGGTGTTAAATGTAAAACAGTTTTACTTATAAAAGTCTAAGAATATTTGGCAAGAACTTGGAATAATCAAGGAAGCAAAATAATTGATTTTATAACTATAGTTTTGCTGATTAGGTTTGTTTGTTTTTTGAGATGGAGTCTCACTCTGTCACCCAGGCTGGAGTACAGTGGCACGATCTTGGCTCACTGCAGCCTCCACCTCTTGGGTTCAAGCAATTCTCCTGCCTCAGCCTCCCGAGTAGCTGGGATTACAGGTGTGCACCACCATACCTGGCTAATTTTTTGTATTTTTGGTAGAGACGGGGTTTCGCCACATTGGCCAGGCTGATCTTGAACTCCTGACCTCAGGTGATCCACCTGCCTCGGCTTCCCAAAGAGCTGTGATTACAGGCATGAGCCACCATGCCCGGCTGATTATTTTGTTATATAAGTGAATATGTAGATCTGAAGTTAGGCAGTTAAACACAGGCATTTTATTGGGACAAACTTCAAGTACCAGGTACTTGCACTCTTAATACTGTCTTACCATCCAGTTATAACTGGACAAAATAAACACGAGACATGGAAAAGGTCTTAGCCTTAAACATGATGACATTGTAAGCTTCTTACAGCAGTGTAATTGAGGCATGGAGATAATGTCTTCAAGGTTCCCCTTCCGTGTAGATGTCTTATGTAGGATAATATTCTAAACATTTTATTCACTTCAAGTCACCCCATGTTGCCCTGATTACTTCTGAAAAACAGAAACTTTGGTTATAAGAAGCACTTCTGGGTTCTGACAGACAGTGAACCTGCTGGAGTCGGTGGTGGGGAGGAATGGTAGGTAACTGGGAGGTAAACAACAGGAACAATAGGCAAGGTTAGAAAATGAAGTGGGAGAAGTTATAAAAATTTATTTTCCCACGAAATAATTCCACAAGCTGTGTAAACATTTCTTACTAAAACAAATACTCTAACACACAAAGATTGTACATTTCCAGTGAAACACTCACAGTAAAATTGCCTGTATTTTTACTCTCTACGAGCAAAAACAAGGAGGCAGCAGATGAATGCTTTCCTAGTTACCTTTGGCAGCAAGCTTACTCACATTCCCTGACTGCTCAATGGGTTATTAAAGCAACATATAGCACAATTAAATACAGAGCCAGGTGGGCAGAATGCTCGATATCAGTCTTTAGTTTCTTCACTAGTCTTCAGCATTTCAATTCATCTCAGCCATTCAGTCACTCGTGCACACTCTTACATACGGACACACACACGTGCATATAGCGAGTTCCGGCTCATAGACTCCAGTGCAGTGACTAGAACAGACACTAGCTACTAAGAATGTGTCACAATCAGTGTGAACTGTATGGAGTAGAACAACCTCTGGAGTTTTATATTTACCATAATTTATGGTGAAAATTACAAACTTACAAGGATGGTATAACATTCAGAATTCAAACCTTTTCAAGTCAAGCAATCACACATATTTACAGTATGTACAATCTTTCTACTAGAATGAGGATAGGTGTCTAGACAATGTTATTACAAATTTCCTGAATGTGGGCATTTCTAGTCCCTGTAATTCATAAAGCAAATCTGCTGACTTGGCATTAAGACTCTAAAATAGTGTGATCAAACTTATATATATATATATATATATAATAAGAAGGTGTTTGCAGAAATAACATTTACAAACTGTCTATACAGTACACAGTACTAGTACATAGAAAATAGATTCTAACTTTATGATCCCCTTTGTGTAAGGCAAGACTGAATCTGTCCCCAAATTTAGTCAGCCAGAGGTACAAGCAAGAAACAGTGGTCCATGAATGAATATGCAAATCAGGTGCCTGCGTATTAAAAATCTGGAGAAACGAGAGATTCCACTTTTTATCTGTGCTGATTCTGGCTTGTTGGATACATCAACTACATTTCTTAAAACACCAACATCACCTGGGTGGCAACAGATTTTGTTCAAGTGGCAGCTACCCAAAACAGTTTTTGAAGAGTCCAGTATACAACCGGAGGACTGCAGCCATACCAGGCCAATTTATGTAGCACTTACAAAAGAAAAAGTATCTTAATACTCTATTCATGCTATTGCTATTTAAGCAACAGCAATACAAAATATTACAAGACAGATCACATATGATTGCAGTGTAGACCCCAAAGGCTTTGTTTTGGGGATGCTGTTATACAAGACTTCAAAAAAAAAAACAAAAAAACAAAAAAACACAAAAGGGCAAAAGTCATTGGCGGATGTAAACATCCCTGTTCCACTCCCCAGCCTCATTCCGTTTTTTGGATATCACTTCTCCATCCTTTTCACAGTAGCGATCCTTAGATTTATGACGGCTGCGCTGTTTGTTGCACTCATTGTGGTCCTGCTCTCGATCCACGTCTCGGGAACGGTGCCGAGACTCCCGGTGTCTGTGGTCACTGCTCCCGTGGGTCTCGTCTCTGTGGTTGTGGTCACGGTGTGAGGCATAGTGGTCCACGTGGTCATGGGAATAATCTTCCTTTGGCTCTATGTAGGCAGAGTCTCGACTCTCCTGGGTTTCCGAGTCAAATGTCTCTTGCCTGGAGAGGCCGCGACTTGTCCCACCGCGATGGTTGTGGTGTGGGGCTGAGGAGGAAGAGCGGTGCTGGGATTTTTTGACTGGTTCCACACTAGGTTCGTCTTCAGCTTGGGAAGCAGAACGGATAGGAGCGGAGCGATCAGTCCTTTGATCACCTTGAGAACCCTGGCAGCAAAAGGAGCATACCAGGCATTAACCAAGGTCAGTGTGTAAAGAACATGTCCCAGAGCAAGCGCATTCAAGTGGAGTCCTTTTTAAGCATCCGAAATGAAGTCTAACCTAGCTTCATCCCTTTGGTAACATCCAGTGGCATTTATAAGGCTTGTAGTGTATTAAACTGGACTTTGTAAGTGCCTAGAACAGTGTGCATGGTAACCTTTTCCTTAAAAAAAAGAAAAAAAGGCAGGGCAAGTGTTCTTTTATATATTCTCCTGCAGCTCAAATATAGATGCAGGTCCCTGAGATTTTTCTATACAGGGGTGTAAACTTAACTATCTCTGCTTGACTGTGATAATATTAAAAATAGCAAATCCTTATATGATACAATGATACAATATGGGACAGGCACTGTTCTAGACCATTTGTATATAATAACTCATTAATACAATAGCCCTATAAGATCATCTCATGAGATTACTAATTCCAGCAGCCTCATGGACAGGTTGCCATTATTATTCCTGAGGTAAGAACAGTTAAGAAATTTGCCCCAGGTTATCTGCCCCACAAGTGGTAAGAGGTGGAGCCAGGATTTGAATCCAGGTGATCCGCTTCCACAGTCTATATTACTGTTTAAAGTAGAAAGTTTCTACTGTAGAAAGTTTCTGTAGTCTATGTTTGTTCTGTCGATGGTGCTTTTCTTACAGGTACATGGCTCATGCTGGACTTGCTTTGAGTTAATATACTAGAACAAGCCCCAAGCAGGCTACTGGGCTTGGATCCTGGAGGTGTCACCATAGGCTACCTTTTTTCCTATGAAGATTGTATATATAGATATATATAAAAACTCCCCTTACCTGTGAATTAGAGGCTAGGGTGGGGCTAAGAGGCAGACTTGAAGTGGCTAATGTACGGCTAAGGAGAGGGTTGGGGAGGCTGCTGCTGGGAGGATGGGTGGCCTTCCAGTAGGCCTCCAGATAGTCGGCAAGGTGCTCACAGGCATCCTCAAGCTGGTTCTCATCCAAGATCACATCGAACAACTCCTGCAGAGGCAGACATTCCAGACCACATTGACGCAGCCCCTTCCCACCTCCATAAGAGGAGGAAGGGGCTCATGAGCTGCACCCCTTTGTACTTGCTCCTGCTTCTATAAGCGCTGCTACTATCTCCTTTTTTATTTAGTTAGCAAGTGTCTGACTACCTCAAATCATTGTTTAGGGCACTGAATGCTTAACTAATAATGGCCAGAAAGGTAACAGTTGTTAAGGGCATGGCAGCACAGAAAAGTTGTCTATCAGCAATGAAAAAAGGCATGGATACTATGATACAAACGAGATGTATATATATTTGAACAGAATAGGATAGAAGCCTATTCTTGACATCAAGATCATGAAATCTTTTTTCTTTTTTTTTTTTTTTTTGAGACAAGAGTCTCACTCTGTTGCCCAGGCTGGAGTGCAGTGACCTGATGTTGGTTCAGTGCAACCCTGGCCTCCCAGGTTCAAGCGATTTTCCTGCCTCAGCCTCTCAAGTAGCTGGGGTTACAGGTGCCTACCACCAAGCCTGGCTAATTCTTGTATTTTTAGTAGAGATGGGGTTTTGCCATGTTGGCCAGGCTGGTGTTGAACTCCTGGCCTCAAGTGATTTGCCCGCCTTGGCCTCCCAAAGTGCTGGTATTACAGGTATGAGCCACCATGCCCAGCCCAAGATTATGAAATCTGAATTTAGAAATTAATAAGGTAAGATTAGGATGTGAAATTTGGCAGAAGCAGCCGAAACCACTGATAATTTGACGTTGTCCAAACTTCACAGTTGAGAAGAAAAAAAGTCACTTTTCAAAAGATTTTTTAGTGTTTATTATAAATTTTAACATACATTAAGCAATCAAATATTCATAGCGCCTGAAATAGCTATGCTTGAAAAAAAAGCCTGGCGCAGTGGCTCATGCCTGTAATCCCAGCACTTTGGGAGGCTGAGGTGAACGGATCACTTGAGGTCAGGAGTTTAAGACCAGCGTGGGCAACATGGCAAAGTCCCATCTCTACTAAAAATACAAAAATTAGCAGGGCATGGTGGCATGTGCCTGTAGTCCTAGATACTTGGAGGGCTGAGGTCCGAGAGGCCACCACTGCACTCCTGCCTGGGCGACAGAGCAAGACCCTGCCTCCAAAACTAAACCTAGGAAAGCTCTATAGCCCCAAGGCATTGTATGTAAAGCATAGACGACAAGTGAGAATCTAGTTAACTTATTCCTTAGAAATTGATTTAAGACCATGTGAAAATATGTCTCAGTTACTAAGAGCAGACAACTTGCTCTCTATGATCAGAAATGAATAATATACCAACTCCAAATAGACTCATCATACAAGCCAAATTTTTGGAACCAGGATCTTGTGTTAGATATTAACAGCGTGAAGTTACTGCAGGATGTACTGAAGCTTTTTGTAAGCTATAAGCATCATTTGGATTACTTGTGCGCAAAACACATGATCATGGAAGGAACATGATCATGGAAGGAGGGAGGACAGTTTACTTTGGAATGAATACCACTTTAAGTGATGAGGATTCTCTTCTGTGACAGGTGTTTGACGGTTTTTTTCAAAATATAATGCCAGTTCTGGCCAGACATGGTGGCTCATGCCTGTAATCCTAGCACTTTGGAGGGCCAAGGCAGGAGGATCACTTCAGGCCAGGAGTTCTAGACCAGACTGGGCAACACAGGAAGATTTAGCAGGGGGGAAGGACAAAGATCTCTATAGGGGGGAAAAAAAAGTTAGCCGATCATGGAGGCATGCACCTATACCTATAGTCTCAGCTGCTTGGAAGGCTGAAGCGAGAGGATCCCTTGAGCCCAGGAGTTCAGGGCTGCAGTGAGCTGAGACCATACCACTGCACTCCCAGCATGGGCAACAGAGCAAGACCTTGTCTCAAAAAAAAAAAAAAAAAAACCAGGTCTGATCTCTGTAACTGGATTATGCTGTATATAGAGATAACTTACTGGAGGACACTGAGCCAGTTTATCAGCTGCTACCATCTGGACGTTGAGGTGTTTAGCTTGAGATTTCCCTCGAGATTTTATTAACCTTTGTAAAACCTGTAAAAGATAATGAGTTTTTAACAGAGTAGTAACTACACCCAGGTAAAGAACAAGGTACATTATTGACTCCTTTCTCTGGGGCCTTTTTATATACAGCACAAGGGGCTTGTAATAGATGGAGCTATAAGATTATCTGTAAAATTAACATGTTAACGTAAATCACAGTTGCAAGCTTTAAGCACTCACATTCTTTTTTCTAAGCTAGCAGATCTCAAACATTTTGTCTCACAACCTCTTTAAAGAAGCTAAAATGGAAAACTATTACAACATTTAAAAATTCACAATAAATCTGCTACATGTTAAAATTTTTTTTTATAAAAATAGCTACATTTTTTATAAATCTAACAGCTGGCTTCATAGAAGACAATTGCAGTCTCCTGTTTGCTTCTACAGTCAACCTGCTGCAGTGTCTTGTTTTGGTTGAAATATGTGAAGAAAATCCAACCTCTTACAGATTTGTAATTGAGAAAAGGAGAAACAATTTAGTATAGTCTTCTTTGATACTACACTAAAACTCAACAAATGGTAGTTCCGTTGTTATGTGGAATCTGAAACCTGCAGTGAAATTTTCTTACTTCATGACATTCCATTGGTCTATCTTGAAATTAACATTATTCATTGATCATACAAACAATAATGGTTCACTGACTTCAGATCTTCCAAATGTTGACATATTTCATTATACAGTATTAAAACATCATATTCATTAATATTACCATTGATTTCATCAGAGAAATCTTTATTGGGAAGCTTCTAAGTCCTCAGAGGTGCATACAAGTTTTCTAAAATTCTGATTGTTGTCTGAAAGCTTGAGTTTTATCATTGGCAACACATGCTGTTCTCCTTGAAGTGACAGGCTTATTTTGTCCAAGAAAATATCTGCTACACCAAGTCTGAATAAGCATAGCCTGACAGTTGTTGTTGGAGATAAAAATGGCATTCCATGAAAAACATGGCTAGTTTAGTTCAAAACTCAATCACACCAGTGCTTGTCCTTCAGACACTTTTTGGTATGCAGCAGGAGCTTTGTGTGTACTTTATTACACTGAATATTAAAAGTCAAGATTTAATAAAAGTAATAAACTATACTACTTAATCAGGACAGTAAGTGAAATTGGCTTTTTTCCCCCTTAAACTGGGAAAGCACAGTGGTGATGAATACATGAACTTCTGGTACTTTGATACCACAGTCTTGATTCATGCTTAGATGCCAGCAGTTTTACCCACCATTGCTTTTGCATCAGCCTTGCAAATGTCAAAACAGTGAAAATGTCAAATAGTGTCCTAGTATTATCACAGAAGTAGTTTTGACTAATTAAATGGACCCTCTAAAAGTGTCTCAAGACCCTCCAGGGATCCATGGACCACACTTTGAGAACAGCTGTTCTAAGCTATGAAACTAACCATGCCTTGTTTATATCAATTTAAAAATTGTTGACCATCATGTCTCTTCAAATTCTCTGTACCTCATAAAGGCTATTACAATAGCCTAATTATAGAAAGCAGAACATAAAATACATTTTACTAAAATTTGATTATAGAGCAAACTGTAGCAATCCTACTTACCTTAGGAGAAGAAATCTTTACATATACTATAATAGGGGCCAAGGAGGTTTTACTGAGTTGAGCTGGATGATTAATCGTATCTGCATCAAGGACCACCAATTGCAATGTTCTTGCAAGTTCAAAAATCCTTTCAATTTCACTCTGAACTTCCGCTGTAAAGGGTGAAACGGTTCAGTTAAAGTGCAGTATTTTTAAGATAAAGTAAAATGGTATGCTGTTTCTTCAACAGAAAGGTGAGTAGGTCAGTCATTATGTTAATGCTTATAGGCAACAGAATTGATAAAAGTTTACAACAGTAATTTATCCTCTTAGAAAGGGCTCTTTCTCCACACATCATTAGGATGTAAGGAATTTTTCTCTCAACCGGCTGCAGAATTTACTTTTAGTATAATACTTGGATTGTGGAAATTTTTAGCTCTCTGCTGACATTCTTTGTGCTTCCACTCTATGAAATCATTTCATAAAACTGCTGTAAAATAAAAACCTTGAGCTATCTTCCATGTGTTCATTGCAGACCACATTGCACTAGCAACCATGACAAGTTTTCCTTTCAGTGCATGGGCTGATCTATGTTTACATGTCATCTGTATGCCGTCTAGATATGTTTATTAATAAGATGAAATACAAAATCAAACAGGAAAGACATGAATGGCACCAGTAACAAACTTATCCAAAAGCACACCTCATATTTTCCAATCAGAGGAATACCCCTTTAGTAGTCACGCTTTAAAAGGGCAGTTTTCAGAGGCAGCACTACAGAAATCTAAAGTATAAAATTTGTAGAAACTCATCACAAAACATTTAAATATCTACTTGAACTCCAAGAAAATTACATTCAGTTCATTTACTGTTCCATGATCTCCAAAGAGTCAAAAACAGGACTGACAGAATTTTCTGCGATGAGGGAAATATCCTCTATATGTGATCCAGCGTGGCAACAGCTAATGGGCTACTGAGCATTTGAACTATAGCTAGTGTGAACAGGCAACTAAATTTTTAAAATTCAATAAATAGCCAGAAGCTACTATTACTAGGCAGCATAGGTCTATAAAGCAGAGTACATAGCTTACAGTTACCACTGCAGTCATGCAGGTTGAATTCCATGAGACTTTTATGCTAGCAAATGTGGATTTACAATTATGTTTTAATTCCTCTTAGGCAGTTTGATTCATGCCAGAAGCTTCCTGGAGATAATTTTAACTAGTACATTATTGAAGAAAAGGTATCTCTCTGGTCACTAATCCATCTGCCTCACGGTATGTTATGACTTGAGTCCTTTTGTTTACCTAGATATCTTTAAAAAATCAGGGCCCAAACTACATGAGATACTAGCTTTAAAATGACATTGGGCCACTGAACCCCAGTCAAGTTCCAAAGTAAAATAATGTTTATTGTAAGAATTAAGAAATCTGATCACAAAGATTTTCATCTTTGTTTCATCTGTTAATAATAAGTGTTCAGATAGTCACAGCATCCCATGTAACTCCTTGCTTTTAAAGGATTGAGCACTATTTTTATTGATTATAAGTTTAATGTGTGTGTGTGTGTGTGTGTGTGTGTGTGTTTTGGAGACAGTCTCGCTCTATCTCCCAGGCTGAAGTGCAGTGGTGCAGTCTTGGCTCACCTCCGTCCGCCTCCCCAGTTTAAGTGATTCTCTCACCTCAGCCTCCCACATAGCTGGAATTACAGGCATGTGCCACCAGGACCAGCTAATGTTTTGTATTTTTAGTAGAGACAGGGTTTCACCATATTGGCCAGGCTGGTCTGAAACTCCTGACCTCAAGTGATCTCCCTCCTCAGCCTTCCAAAGTGCTGGGATCACAGGCATGAGCCACTGCGCCCGGCCCTAATATGTGCTCGTTGTATAAAATCTGGATAACCTTAAAAAATATTACATATACAGATATTATTTCTATTATGTCAATATATTAACATATGTTTTAATATATACACATATATAAAGATATTTCTGGTAGCCTTACATACATACTTTATACTCCTTTAATTAAAGGGAAAGATTTTTTAAAAGATTTTAAAGTGGACTTTCAGAATCCTGGTGGAACACCATATTAGTAGATACAACCTTAAGGATCAATGACAAATTCTGATAATACTTTTGACTTCAAAGTAAAAATGATGCTTTTAAAAAGGAATATATCCATGCATGGAATTTTCCTTTGACAGAGTATATCATGATCAGAATTTACTGTAATAAAGAAATGTCAGAAACTCCCCCAATGTTTGTTTCTGAAACTGAAAGTCAATTTGATTCTTTTGAGTTGGCCTAGTGTCAGGCCTCTGAGCCTAAGCTAAGCCATCATATCACCTGTGACCTGCATGTATACATCCAGATGGCCTGAAGCAACTGAAGATCCACAAAAGAAGTGAAAATAGCCTTAACTGATGACATTCCAGCATTGTGATTTGTTTCTGCCCCACCCTAACTGATCAATGTACTTTGTAATCTTCCCCGCCCTTAAGAAGGTTCTTTGTCATTCTCCCCACCCTTGAGAATGTACTTTGTGAGATCCACTCCCTGCCAGCAAAACATTGCTCCTAACTCCATTGCCTATCCCAAAACCTATAAGAACTAATGATAATCCCACCACCCTTTGCTGACTCTCTTTTCAGACTCGGCCCGCCTGCACCCAGGTGAAATAAACAGCCTTGTTGCTCACACAAAGCCTGTTTGGTGATCTCTTCACACGGACGCACATGACCCTAGCTAATGAAAGAATGGACCTCAGCATCTTGAAGAGGGGACAAGCTTTCCTCAACTCCCACTGTTTCGTATACCCACTGAATTAAAACAAACTGAAAAATGAATAATACCTTTCCATGCTTTATATCTGTAATATCTATAAACAACACCCAGGAAGAATCAATGTTTCCTCTAAGATACAGAGGAGAAGCTACAACACTGATCATGAGAGAAATGCAAATGAAACCACAGTGAGATTCCATCTCCCACCAGTTAGAATGGCTATTATTAAAAAGTCAAAAAATAACAGATGCTGTTGAGGTTGTGGAGAAAAAGGAACGCTTATACACTGTTGATGGGAGTGTAAATTAGTTAAACCATTGCGGAAGACAGTAGGCCAATTCCTCAAAGACGTAAAGATAGGAATACCATTTGACCCAGCAATCCCACTACTGGGTATATACCCAAAGAAATATAAATCATTCTGTTATAAAGATACATGCACGTATATGTTCACTGCAGCACTATTCACAATAGCAAAGATATGGAATCAAACTGAAGGCCCATCAATGATAGAGTGGATAAAGAAAACATAGTACATATACACCATGGAATACTATGCAGCCATAAAGAACAAGATCATGTCCTTCGAGGGACATGGATAGAGCTGAAGGCCATTATCCATAGCAAACTAACGCAGGAACAGAAAACCAAATACCACATGTTCTCACTTGTAAGTGGGAGCTAAATGATGAGAACACATGGACACATAGAGGGTAACAGTACACACACTGGGGCCTATCAGGGTGGGAGGAGGAGAAGACTCAGGAAAAATAACTGATGAGTACTAGTCTTAAAACCTGGGTGCTATGAACTTAAAAAACAAAAAACAGAAGTTAACTTATTTAGAAGGAGGTTTCTGTAGTCAAACAATACTGTAATAATAGAGAGTGGAGATGGTTACTTTCATTGTGGCTAGTGTTGAGGGACACCTAAGTGGTCAGTTAGGAATTAAGACCTGGAGATACCTCTAGTATAAGTTATTTAATGCCATATGTGTTATTCCAATGCCATTTTCATAATTACTACACACAAAACTCTTAATTTTGACCAGTACCTGCCTTATCTTACAAAAAATCTGTAAAGCCTTCTCTAACTACCTTTCTCCCCACACTAGTAAATTCTGCTACTCTGTCCCCACTGCTACATATCAAAGTGACTTCGGGGGGCAGAAGTGAAGCGTCATCACTTCATAGAGCTGTAAGGTCATTGGGTAACATATTGAACCTCTTAGAACCTAAGTATTCTTATCTGTATTATGGAAATGAGGACTAAATGAATCCATACGCAAAGCTTCCCTTACAATTATTACAGTACTTGGCCTACAGTAAGTGCAGACAGTCCATGACTTACGATGGTCTGACTTAAAGATTTTTCAACTTTAGAGAGTGTGAAAGCAATATACGTACAGTAGGAACCGAACTTTGAGTCCCCATACAACCATTCTGTTTCTCACTTTTAGTATTCAACACATCACATGAGATACTCTACACTTTATTATAAAATGGGTTTGGTGTTAGATCACTTTGTCCAACTGCATTTTTTTTTTTTTGCATTTTTGTACTTTTTGCATTTTTATTATAATAAAATTACAGCCTCCTCCTTGGCTTACTCTTTACTCCTTGATCTGCTGCTTTTAGAATTCTCAACCACTGACCAACCATCTGTCTGTCTGTCTATATATACAAGATTTTGTCCATGTCTTCCTGTAAAACAAACACTCTGAGAAAGAGTACTTTGTGTCCTTTACTTTTGTGTCCCTGGCACCAAAATAATGCCTGGCACATCGTTGGTACTCAAGTATTTGCTAAATGAATGAATCCCTCTGGTCTGTACATGGTCACCTACCAACTTAAGAATAATCATATGGTTTGGCTGTGCCCACCCAAATCTCATCTTGAATTGTAGCTCCCATAATTCCCACGTGTCATAGGAGGGACCTGCTGGGAGGTAACTGAATCATGGGAGCAGGTCTTTCCCATGCAGTTCTCCTAATAGTGAATGAGTCTCATGAGATCTAATGGTTTCATAAAGTGAAGTTCCCCTGCACACGCTCTCTTTTGCCTGCTGCCATGTAAGACGTCGCTTTGCTCCTTCTCCACCGTCTACCATGATTGTGAGGCCTCCTTAGCCATGTGGAATTGTGATTCTGTTAAACCTCCTTCCTGTATAAATTACCCAGTCTCGGGTATGTCTTTATTAGCAGTAATTCTTGTGAGCATCAGATGATGTGTGGAAAGAGTTTTAAGTGTGACAGATAAGGACATAAAAAAGGAAATTGCTATAAGCAAAACACATGATCACATTTTTTTTTCCTGTGAACAGACTAATACAAATAAGCTCCAAACTTTTCACATCTTACCCCTGCCTATCTCCCTGGTGTCATCTCGCATCTCCCTCTTTTTAAAACCATATATTTTAGCTGAAATGAAGCACCTACGTTTTTTAGAAGACTGTAGTGGCTTTCACTGTCTCAAATCACTGTCACCCGTCTGCACACCTTTCCCTTTTTCTTGGCTAAATCCTGTCATCTTTAAGTCTCAGCTGAGGATCAGCTCCCTGGAAAAGCCTTTCCCTGTGCCTCCTGCAGCATCAGCTCTTTGGCAGCCAGTTCATGGCTGGACCACTTTGCTCATTACCCTCTATTCGATGGGCTCTTCAATGATTCGCCTTATGGCTACACCCAGCTCCTTGAGGGAAGGGGCTTCATCAGTTCATTTTTTTATTTGTGGGCTTTCGCGTGATATTTGGCATCTAGTGTATGCTCTATGAAATACATAGACTGGAAGATTCATTTAAAAACAATGTATAATCAGTAGTTGCAAAAAAATCTTGGCAATCTAAGGAAATCTGTTAAGTAATTGATTCCACTAATGAGTCTAAAAAATTACCTGACTTGGTTAATTCAGTTTAATCTATGAAATGAGCATTTTAATAATAATTCTTGGCCAGGTACAGTGGCTCATACCTGTAGTCCTGGCACTTTAGGAGGCCAAGGCAGGGGGACTGCCTGAGCCTGGGAATTTGAGACCAGCCTGGGCAACACAGTCAGACTCCATCTCTTTAAAAAATTAGCCCGATGTAGTGGCATGTGCCTGTAGCCCCAGATACTCAGGAGGCTGAGGTGGGGGGTTTGATTGGGCCTATGAGGTCAAGGCGCAGTGAGCCCTGATCCACACTACTGTACTGCAGCCTGGGTAACAGAGTGAGACCCTCTCTCAAAAAAGCAAAATAAAAAGTAATTCTTGTGAGCATCAAATGATGTGTGGAAAGAGTTTTAAGTGTGACAGATGATAAGGACATAAAAAGGAATTGCTGTAAGCAAAACACATGATTACATTTTTTCCTCAAATATATTTCTAAACCTGTTACTGAAGTTTTGCCAATGAAGGGTTGTTAGGTGAGAAACAAAACTGAGTTCTATAATGTATCATGCTCGTTGCTAACAGATAAAGCTTATTATTTATAACAGTTTTTCTATTATTTATATAATCATACTTCAGAGTAAATGAAGAACTTCTATGTTAGAAACCAGCCTCTCAGAGGATTTGTATATCTAACCTATAAACAGAGAAAAATTAAGCTCAAAGATCTGACACAACTCTCAGAAAGTTTACTTTATAAAAACAGAAACCCAACAATCCAATAAGCAACTTGTGTAACAGTGATTAACCTAAAACTCCAAGCACATACCAAAAAGATTAAATAGCAGCAGAAGGGTTTCAATTTGATCAATTCAGTACATGTTAATAAGCAGTATCCACATACCACCCTGTAAACACAATAACTCCCTACACTGTTTTTACAAATAAAACATATCGATATCTATCAATAAATATTTATTTATCAATAAATAAAAATTGATTTCATCCTTTACCGATTTCCAAACACACAAATTATACTCTCCGAGTATGATTTCATTATTGATATACATCAGGAATTAAGGAATATTTAGCATAATAATGGCTATCATTTATTGAGCACGTATCATGTTTAATCCTTGCAATAATTCTAGGAGGTAGTTATTTCTTTTTTTAAGATGAGGAAATGGAAACTTCAAAAGGTTAATAAACTTGCTCATGGTAACACTGATGCAAAGCCAGGAGATCTTAGAGTCTGCAGACACGAAAGCTCACATTAGTGAAAACAAACCACAACCAAAACATTAATGCTGACAGCCTGTGGAATTCTTAACTTCAAACTATCATAACAAATCCTTCCACACCATGAAATCAGTAAGACCATAGCAACAGCTACTGGCAGCACACGCCTGTTTTTCCTATACTCTGTGACACATAGAATTATCATCTTGTTAGATCTTCTCATCATCAACATCAGGAGAGGAGAGTTTAAAAAGCGTAAGCTCATTGCACAGACTTACCTAAGCTTGACCTTGTGTTGGATCTTTCTATTATTGCGTGCTTACTGGGATTGTTTAATACTGAGCGTTTGGCAAGCGAGATGTCAGCGGTGACCCTTGTGATGGATATCCTGTTGGAGAAAAAAGTCACAGAAGACCCTAAGGTTATTGGTCTAATCAAAGGGCATAGAAGTATATGCCCCCAATTCATCTAAGTTTGAAATATATATAGCGACCATATTTTCAAACCATATGTGTTAGGATACTTACTCATTTTTTTTTCTTTTGACTTATTCATTTCTGTTTATCTTACACCTGCCTTACTTTGTTTTTTGTTTGTTTGTTTTGAGACAGAGTCTCGCCCAGGCTGCCCAGGCTGCAATGCAGTGGCGTGTTCTTGGCTGACTGCAATCTCCACCTCCCAGGTCCAGGTGATTCTCCTGCCTCAGCCTCTGGAGTAGCTGGGATTACAGATGCGTGCCACCACACCTGGCTAATTTTTGTATTTTTAGTAGAGAGGGGGTTTCACTATGTTGGCCAGGCTGGTCTCGAACTCCTGGCCTCAAGTCATCCGCCTACCTCAGCCTTCCAACGTGCTGGGATTACAGATGTTAGCCACCACACCTGGGCCTGTCCTGCACCTGCTTTACATTGCATTTATTGGTTGCTTACAAGTGTCAGATAAGTACTAAACACTTTATTTGAATTATTAAATCATCCAAAAAGCTCTAGGAGAAACATCTATTATTATCTCACTGTTGCTGATGAAGAATGAGAACCACAGAGAGATTATTTATCCAAGGGTATGTACTTACTAAGTGGGAGAACTGGGATTTGAACCCAGACTCCTGACCCTATATTCCTAGCCTCTGTGCCATAGTTCAGTGCTGTGATAGGCATGAAGAATAAATAAGAACCGGTCTTCCCTCAGAGAGCTAATGGTCTAGTGGCAGAGATAAATAATAAAGGAAAATAATTAAAGATGATGATTGTTGTGGAAAGAACATACAGGGTATTATGAAAGACAATAATGAATTGGGAGTATCATTTTAGATAAGGTAGAAATGAGAGCAACAAAATTTGGGAGCTGGAAATAGCAAATGACTTAGACTGGAGAAAGCTGAATATTCAAGTCAGCAGTAGGAAAAAGCTGTGAAGCAAAATTGAAGGCTCACAATATTTCTAAAGAAGGTAGCAAATGAAGGTGGGGCGAAAAGGAAAGGTTTGGTTTAAAAGTCTGTTTCAGTTACAGCCCTCCACCGCCCCTTCACAATACTAAATAGCCAGGTGACAGTTCTTTTCCTGTGTGGTACAAGACCCCAGATTTGTTACCTTGCAGGCAATACAAGAGGGCCTCTGACCAGGAGACCCTAGACAGAACAGGAGCAGGGAATATTGGATGGAAAAGAAAGGATTCTGAATGTTGAGTCTTCAGCCTTTTTCCTCATTGCACAATTTTGGTAACCAGGCTTATATTTATATCCCCAGGGGTCAGAATGGATGATTCTTCTCTGGGGAATCTGACTGCCAAAGAGTAAAGACCCAAAGATAATGATATTGGAGGTTTCCTATGTAAATTGTCTAGCAAGATTGCCATACACAGAAACACAAAGTTGACAAGCTCCACCTATGAGCACAGAACTTCTGATTAATTATTTTATGCTTTATTTTAAAATTCGAGCGCAGGACTTTTGTCAGGCATCTTCAGAAGACCTCTAACATGAGAGACCAAAACAAACAGAAAAATCAACTATGACAATTATTCATAGTTAAAAGCTAAGAGATGGTTTTATCTATGAAACTAGAACAAATTTATATTTAAAGACTTAGAATAAGAGCTTTTGGAAATAACGTGATAATAGAAATAGAAAAAAATCAAAAGAAGGGTTAAAAGAAAAGTAACATCTCCAAAGGGTAAAACAAAAGAGTTGGAAGACCGGAGAAGAAAGGTAAGAAAAGTAGAGATCACCCAAGAGGTTCAAATTCCAAATTACAGTAGTTCAGAAAAAGATAATAAAGAAGACAGAGGAAAGAAAATAAAGAATTAATTCCAGAATTAAGGGTCTGATTTTCCGAATTGAAAGAGTCCGGCACACGGGTTGAAAGATCCACACCAAGACGTATTTTTATAAATTTCATAACACTGGGGACAAAGAGAAACCCATAAGGTTTCAGAGGAAAAAGACAGGTCCCAAAGGGTCAAGCACTAGAATGCTTTGTACTTCTCAAAGCAACAATGGAGGCCAGAAGATAATGGAGAAAAAAGGCTTCAACATTTGAAAGGAAAACTATTTCAATCAGAATACCATAAGCATTTAAACTAGCAATTAAACAGAAAGGTTTGTAAACATTCAGGCTATTGAAAAAAACATGTATGTACTCTTCCTAGGGAAATTACTGGAGAAGGTTTTTGACTCAAATGACAGGAAAGCTTGAAAGAAATCAAGGGATCTGGGAAAGAGGAGCTTCGACCCAAAAGAAAGGTGAAAGGAATCCCCAAGGACATAACACAGAATGTTCCAGAATGACACCCAGCACAGAGAGAAACAGTCTAGACTGCAGCAGGCTAGAATGTCCCAGAGAGATTCAAATAGACAAACTGTAATTTTGGCTGGCTCCATATTTAATATTTATTGTAATTATGTAAATAATAGTCAAATGAACTATGTCATATAATGTGTGTGTGTGTGTGTGTGTTTAGACAGCATCTCACTGTCACCCAGGCTGGAGTACAAGGGTGTGATCATAGCTCACTGTAGCCTCAACCTCCCAGGCTCAAGTGATCCCCCGGCTCAGCCTCCCAAGTAGCTGGGACTACTGGTGCATGCCACCACACCTAATTTTTTTTTTTTTTTTTTTTTTTTTTTTTAGTAGAAACAGGGTCTCATTATGTTGCCCAGGCTGGTCTCAAACTTCTGAGCTCAAGCAGTCCTCCTCCCATGGCCTCCTAAAGTGCTGGGATTACAGGTGTGAACCACTGCACCCAGCCTAATGTACTTTTTCTTGTGTATTTTCCTCGTGGTTTCCATGAGATAAACAACTTTTTACATTTGCTTAAATTTTTTTTTTTTTTTTTTTTTTTTTTTTTTTTTTTTAAAGACAGAGTCTCGCTCTGTCACCCAGGCTAGAGTACAGTGGCACAACCTTGGCTCAGTGCAACCTCCGCCTCCTGGGTTCAGGCGATTCTCCTGCCTCAGCCTCCTGAGTAGCTGGGATTATAGGTGCCCACCACTGCACCCAGCTAATTTTTGTACTTTTAGTAGAGACAGGTTTCACCATGTTGGCCAGGCTGGTCTCAAACTCCTGGCCTCAAGTGATCTGCCTGCCTCAGCCTCCCAAAGTGCTGGGATTACAGGTGAGAGCCATTGCGCCCAGCCCTGGGATTATTGATTTCTAGTAAGATTGTACTGCAGAAGATTCTGGCAATGGTATATTTATCCCTATAGCAATTCAGTATGCATTCCAAACACTTCAGGGCTGATTGCTGATGTTTTGAAAGTCACTGAATTAAAAAAAAAAAAAAAAAAAAAAAAAGAAACTTGACTTTATCCCAGGTAGCTTTCCTTCTTGTTCTCAATTTCCTTGTTAATTTACCTGTCACCATCCTACAAGGTGAATCTGAAGATTGCTTTGTTTACATGACACAGTTGGTTACTGTGAATCGAGTTTTAAATGGGCTACTTTATTACACACAACAGAAGGAGGAGAAGGATTTATTTCTTCTTTGATCTGACACACTGACACTACTTAACCAGAATGTGATTCTCACAAGCCCCCAGGGCTTCTGCAAATGAATATAAGTGGGTTTCAGAAAAGAAAAGGAATTCTTGACTACCTAGAACCTTTTGCATAACTAACATTTCCTTTCATATTTTCTCCTCTTGGGCTTAAACTTTAAAAAAAATAAAATAAATTTAGCTTATTTAATAGATGATTAAGGAATAATTCATTTTTCTCTTTTAGAATGTCATGTGTGCATACACACCTGATGCTTTTGATGAATTTTCATCCTCTACTGCTGTCTTGCCTTGCTAAAAGCAAAGACAGTCAATAATTCAGTTACTCTAGATGTCTTGCCATGGGTAAAAATGTTAAATTTGTACGTGGCTTTTCAAGTCTGCCTTACCGACTCGTTTCTTCCTCTGAGGACTGTTAACTGGGGACAACAGGGCTAGAATATTGAACCCCAATCTCTATAAGTCAAGATGAGCCAAGACAGGTCTATTAAACCATGCGGAAATTACTTCTGGCTAGAAAAAAAACAGATACTTTAAGATATTTTGTTCATCTGTTTCTTAAATAAAACCAATCTGGGTGGTTGATACACTTGAACATGGGTCCAAAATCCACCCTCTCTGGCTGGAATGTGTCTTCCAAGTTCAAAACTTACTCAGGTTTAAGTACAAGTTGTAATCCAGGAAATTCCATCCCATTTCCCCATCTTTGGCATTTAGGAAAGGGCAGTGGGTTGACTCAGGCATGGAAAACACAATGCCTTTGTTAGCAGAATTTTTTTAGTGTTCAGGCTCATTTGACAATTCCAAATTGTGATAAATGACAGAGCCAAGGATAAACAAACAAAAGCTAAATGGAGCGGATTAGAGGTACGCCTTTTATACTTGGCCAGTGTCTGGTAGCCTTGGTCCAAGCTAAAGGTTCTATGTTCCTGGCACAAACTGAAAAAATATTTCTTAAAGATATGGAAAATTTAAAAATCTAATTAGGAATATTTGGTTATGAAGTCCTTGATTATAAAGCCTTTTCATACCTTGAAACTTATAATAGTTTTTGTTTTCCTCATTCTCTCCTTTCAGTTATTTGCCTGATCACTTTTTTTGTTGTTGTTTTGTTTTGTTTTTGGTTTTTGAGACAGAGTCTCACTCCGTTGCCCAGGCTAGAGTGCAGTGGCATGATCTCGGCTCACTGCAACGTCCGCCTCCCGGGTTCAAGCAATTCTCCTGCCTCAGCCTCCCAAGTAGCTGGGACTACAGGCACCCGCCAATGCGCCCAGCTAATTTTTGTATTTTTAGTAGAGACAGGGTTTCACCATGTTGGCCAAGCTGGTCTCGAACACCTGACCTCGTGATCCACCCACCTCCCAAAGTGCTGGGATTACAGGCATGAGCCACTGTGCCCAGCCTGCTTGGTCACTTACTAACAATACTTGTCCTCCTACAAGTTTCCCTCCTGCCCTTGCATCCCCTGCCAAAAGTCAATATAAATTAGAAATGGTTGTAGTAGTAGGTGTGGTCTAGAAAGAAAGTACTATACTAAGAAATGTAAAATAATCCTGAAACCAACAAATACTAGCTACTGCAGCAGTCCCCAACCATTTTGGCACCAGGGGCCAGTTTCATGAAAGAATTTTTCCATGGACCGGTTCAGTCGGAGTGGGGAGATGGTTTTGGGATGATTCAAGCACATTACATTTATTGTGTACTTTCTTTCTATTATTATTACATCAGAATAGATAATGAAATGATTCTACAACTCACCCTAATGTAGAATCAGTGGGAGCCTGAGCTTGTTTTCCTGCAACTAGATGGTCCCTTCTGAGGTTGATGGGAGACCGTGAAAGAACACCAGACATTAGACTCTGCTAAGGAGCGTGTAACCTAGATCCTTCGCATGCACAGTTCACAGTACAGTTTGTGCTCCTATGAGAATCTGATGCCGCTGATGATCTGACAAGAGGCTGAGCTCAGGCAGTAATGTGTGAGTGATGAGGAGTGGCTGTAAATACAGATGAAGCTTTGCTCACTCCCCTGCCACTCACCCCCTGCAGTGTGGCCCCTAACAGGCCATGGACCAGTACTGATCCGTGACCCAGGGGTTGGGGAGTCCTGATCTATTGTAGTTGCATTGTTAGGATGGGAGGAGGAAAGGAATGTGGAGAAGAGAAGCACTGCATTTATCTGGTTAAAAATACAGAAATATACACTAGCCTGTGTGTTCCAGGTCCCCTGTAATAAGCTACTCTTAAACTTTGAGGTTTCCATTTTGGACTCTAGTCATGTCTTTGATGCTTCAGGAGCTGGCTTAACATTCAATGATGGCACCCATCAATTATTTGATTCAAGACTGACTTTCAATAGACTTTAAGCTTGACAAAGCCAAGGCCCTTGTCTATTTTTGCTCCTTACAATGCCTGGCACACAGAATATACTCAATAAATATTTACTGAGGCAAGTTGAATAGTGACGGGGGAAGAGGAGGAGAGAGAAAGGATTAAGTCCAAGCCCATTGGCGTGACACACTAGATATAACCCTTGGGTTTGTTAACGGTCACATCTTGCCCAGGTCCTTAAGATCTGGGTGTGAGTTGCCTTACACATAATGCTGTGTCATACCTCAAAACCTTCACACACTATATACCATCTGCTGAACATACCCTTCTCTCCCCTGTAATCCATTTGGTCAAATCTTAGGCACCATTTAAAAACTCTTCCAGGATGTGGATGTCCTTAAGTTGGTGTTAATTACACCTCCCTTTATGCTACCTGTACCTTATGCATGCATATACCAGGTTGCCCTTTTACTTATATTCAGTGTTACTGCTACAGGTTTCAATTTATGGTTTCTATGAGAGCTCTTCATAGGGAGAGACTGGCTTCACCATCTCTGCATTTCTCTAGCAGAGAGTATGCAGCAGACATTCATTCAAAATTCATCTGGCCACTGCTCATGTTGAGTACTGCTCCAGGCACTGAGAACACAACAGTTCACAAAACATTCTCAAACCCTGCCCTCATAGAGTTTATCGTCTAGTTATGGGAGAATGACAATAAACAAAAATAGTACTGGAAATACATAAAAGAGCACTAGAAAACAAAGTCAGGGAAAGGAGAGACACAGAATGAATGTGTGCATGTGTGCATACGTGTATGCACTTATACCAAGAAGAATATCTGAGGGAAAAGTGTTCCTGCAAAAGGAACCGCAAAGTGCCAAGGCCCTGAGGTGATTGTGTAATCTGTCTGGAACACTCATAGAACAGCAACAGAGTAAGTACGGCAGGGTGAGAATGAGCGAGGGAAGAGCAGCAAGAGAAAGTCTAGGTACGGTTGTGTGCAAGAATAGACCATAGGAGGTCAGATAGGCCACTGTAGGACTTTGGTTTCTACTCAGATAAAAAGAAGTCGTTGGATGGTTTTGAGTAAAGGAGTGGTGAGCACTAGCTCACATCTTAACAGGGTCATGCAGCAGCTGACCTGAGCACAGTCTTTAAGGAAACAACCACAGAAGCAAGGAGATGAGGCGGGAGGCTGTTGCAACGATCCAGGGAAGAGATGAAGATGTCTCAGACCAAAATAGTGGCAGAGGATGTGTGAGAAGGGCTTCGATTCTGAATATATTTTGAAGATACAGACAACACCATTTGCATGTGAAATATAACAGAAAGAATAGTCAAGGATAATGATCTGGGCTGAAGGGTGTCGGGACTGAAAGATAAGCCATTAATTGAGATAGGGAAGACCATAGGAGGAGTAGGTTTTGGGGAAGGTTACGTTTGAAAAGTCCATTAGACATCTTAGTAGTGATAATGAATAGGCAATTGTATACATGGGTCTAGAATTTAGAGGAAAGACTGGCAAAGGAATGGAATTTAAAAATCTGATGCTGAATGAAATCACTAAAGGAATGTAGATAAAAGACATCAAAGAATTTAGCCCTGGGCTGTCCAAGATTTCCAGTTGATGAGGAAGTACCAGCAAAGCAGAGAAAGGAGTAGTCAGTGTGACAGAAGGAAAACCAGAAAAGTGTGGTTCCAGAAACCAAACAAAGTATTTCAAAGAGGTGGAATAATCCACCATGTCAACTATTGTTCATGGTCAAGTAAGATTCTGGCTGAAAATTTATCCCTGGATTTAGCAATGTGAAGGTCATGGGTGATCTTGACTAGTTTAGCTGAGTGGTGTGGGTGAAAACATAACTGGGGTAGGCTGAAGAAAGTGGAAGGAAAGCCAGTACACTCAATTCTTTCAAGGAATCTTCCTGTAAAGAAAAGAAAAAAAAAATGACACACCTAGAGCAATATGAGGTCGAATGTGAGAGGAAGTAACATTTTTACATGGTGATGGAGTTTCCATTAGAACAGGAAATACTGATGAGAAGAGACCAAAGGATGATTACGGCTGTGTATGGATACTTCTAGCAGAGAGGGGATGGGGAATGAGATCCAGTACCCACATGGTGGGTTGGCCCTTGCTGGGAACATAGTCATTGGAGATAAAGCAGAGCACCCAGGCAAACATGCAACTCCACAGGCAGAGTTGTGGAAATGCCTGGATGTTCTCCTCTATTTGCCTTTATTTTCTCAATGACACAGGGAGGCAAGTTCACTGGGGGATCGTGAGATGAGAAGGGGTTAGCAGAGCTTTAAGGAGGGGGAGATGACACAGAAGTCTTTTAGAAGAGTGGAAAATTGAATGGAAAAGGGATATTTAGTGCAATCCCTGGGCAGCAATAGAGGGCCAGTTGACCATGCATTGAGGATGAGACCGGCCAGTGGTGTCCTGCCCAAGGTCTGCTTATGGATGCAGGTACAGGAACTAGACATCAAGGGTTAAGGATGTACAAAGCAAATATGATAAATATTGATTGAATCAGATTAAATTGAGTGAAACTTATTTCCTGTCATTGTATAGACATCAGAGGGCTGTTTTCTCTTGGAATCACATGCCTGTCCCACCAGGGTTTTGCTATCTTTAAGACAAAATCCACAAAACCCAGTATGCTGAAATACTCACCGCCCTTCAAATCTGTGTTTTAAAAAATCAAACAGCGCTTTTTGCATCATATCTGTGACCTGCAATTGAGCAAGGAATAAATTAAGATACGACCAAAAAAAATTACTAATGATGATAAAATAATTTTACTTCTCTCAGGAACACTTGAAAACCTGAGCTTTGCATTTGGAAAGAGTGGCAATATGAGGTTGCCACATTTTTCTGCTTCTGAGTTCTGATGCAATGACAATTAAACTGAACTTATCATGATATTTTAGGGACAAGACTGCAAGTGGTTTCAATCGGTCTCCATTTGACACTATTTTCTGGACTGAGTACATTGCAGCTAGCAGAAATCTTCAAAGCAACAGCCAGGTAAACAAAACAGAAAAAGGACGAAGCAGTGTATTCCACAGCTTGCAGAACAACATGCTTTGCTGCTATGAGCTCTCTAAGCTCTAAAGTTGGCTCCTTAAGCTTTAAAATTCAGAGAGAGGGTCAGGAGTAGGAGGCAGCATCACAAAGAAGTTAAGCATGCAAAAGTCAAGCTTATGTTGAAGGCTGCTACCCACCTCATAGCCCTTCAGAGAAGGGCCTACTAGGACCACTGGTCGCATGGAAGGTACCACATCATATGGAGGAGTGTGCTCTGTCTGCAGAGAGAGGAGAGGCTTTAAGACGTTTCACAGGCAGGTGGAACATAAATATTTTATGTATAAGGTACTCTTTCTGAACTCTGTAATATGAGGCACTGGCTTTCCAGACATTTTTTTTCCCCCCACTTGTCTCTTTTCTACATACACCCAATCAAAGATTGGTGGGTTCATTTTCCTAAAGTTTCAAGTTAATGTTGTCTACAGTTTTCTTGCTCATCTCAAGAAATGCTACAGACCTATTCGTTCCTAAAGCAAGAGATGCTGCTTTTGAACAAAAACTAGTTGATAGAACAAAGAGAAACATGCCTCATGCAAGATAGGTGCTTTAGGCTTGACTAGAAGTTAATATTGCTTTTTGGCTGCATTTGAATTTTCTAAAGAGTTGTAGTGATTAGACCTAATATGGTTAATTACAGAGGAAAGAAAGATTTCATTACCTTTGCATCTTACATGTTTGTCTTACCTGTGTAAAACCTAATTTCAAAATATTGTAACTCTCACTACCAATACTTTTTACCTACTCTCAAAATATTGTAACTCTCACTACTGTCAAAATTCTATTTTATTGCGAGAGTGTAAATGAGCATGCATGCTTATTCTAGTAAACAGTAATCATGATCCCTGCTCACAGCTTAGAGATCAATGCTTTTGGATTTTTTGGTTTCTATACCTTGGTACTTCAAAGGTAAGGTTTATGTGTCTTCGAGGGTAGGTGATTAATGTATAATAATATATTCAACCATGCTATAGTGGTCTCAAAAGGTTCATTATCAATGTGCGTATCTAATATGATTCTCAAAAGTAGTGTTTCTGTTAGATAACAGATCATGTCTTTCTGCAGTAATTTCTTTTTAATAAGAGGGGAGGAGCTAAATTTTGTAGCAATTTCTAAAACTATCAACACTTTTCAGGTTAATTGCTTCAAATAAAATGGTTAAATAACATCTTTCAAAAATTAAGTAACAGCTAATTGGTTTATATTAAAATTAACTCTTTTGATAGCATAAAATATTAAATTGACCCAAAGATGACTTTTTTAAAAAGAATGCAGAAGAGCAATATGCCCTTAGACACAGGGATAAGCAAATCATTGCTATATGAATCTTCCTGGCTAAGGAGTGTCAAAAAATATAACTTGAGAATGACACACACCAACAGAAAAATGTTCTGTAAACGATTTTAAGAAATCAATACACTGATGTGCAGATATGAATGTCATTTTTCCATCTGCCCATCACTCAAGAACATTTTATTGTTGCTTAAAATTGCCCATTACAAACTTTTCTGGCTTCATTTGAATTCACATTGCCTCAGGGGGGAATTAAAAAGCATTTCAAATTCAAAAGCTTCCATCTGAGATATCACCCGTAGTCATAGACGATATAATCAGAGGGGAAAAAAATATTACCATGACTATGCTGTCAAATTTCACTGCCTAAAATTTCATCTAGCATTCAGAATTCATTTTAATTGACATAATCAAGGTAGAATACAGTTTTGAACAGAAAAAAAAAAACAAGACGAACATAATATAGTGACAGCACACATATACCACACAAGCATCACTCTAAAAGCAACCTAAAACACAGAAAACAATCTTCTCATTGAATCTTAGGCCATTGTTTTGCTTTTGAATTCTACATTGATTTTAACCACATTATTAATAACATAAGAAGAATGAATACCAGTGCCGAAGGCATCATAAGCATATTTCTTAAATTATTTCATGTCTACCACCTGGGATCATACTGAAAATGTTTAGAAGCCAAGTCCTTATAACTATGCGGTGTAAGAACACCTTTTCCACCGTTGAGATTAGGAATGTAAATTTCCTGCATTTTAGTAACAGCTACCAAGAAATTTTATCTCAAGACTTTAATTCTGAAGTGGCCCAGTGTTTGATAGGTCTTTGGTTCCTTCGATCTATAACTTCCAACTAGCAAAGGATCACCCATTGCTGGTAACCAATCAGCTTCTTAATCAATAGGGTAGCTACAGAAATTACCTTATTTGATGGAATATTGGTGCATTGTGCCCTATGAAGAATGACACCATCATTTTTATCTACTCTTTCCTGTTAACCCTATTTAGCTGACTTTTTGTGGGGGGAGGGGGAGACAGAGTTGTCTAGCTGTGTTGCCCAGGCTGGAGTGCAGTGGCATGATCTCGGCTCACTGTAATCTCCACCTTCCAGGTTCAAGCAATTCTTCTGCCTCATCCTCCCAAGTAGCTGGGATTACAGGTGCCCGCCACCATACCAGGCTAATTTTTTGTATTTTTAGCAGAGACGGGGTTTCACCGTGTTGGCCAGGCTGGTCTCAAACTCCTGACCCCAGGTGATTCACCTGCCTCAGTCACCCAAAGTGCTGAGATTACAGGTGTGAGCCATTGCGCCCTGCCTGCTCAAATTATTGAAAAAAATTGTGATAAACGTTTTTAAAGTTTTAGAATTTAAAGGTAAGCAAACTTCCAAAACCTATCTTGACAAACATGGTTTTAGTTCACATTCCTGCTCTGTCAAGTCCAGAATGTCTTAGCGATGCCAATTTTCTAAGCTTCTGAATGATGGACACTGTTAGTCACTTGGCTGCAAGCTTTAGCTATAACAAGAAGATCAGACCTGAGAGATGGGCCCACTGTTGTGGATGAACATCAAGCTGAGGCTTCTGTGTTAACGCAAATTTCCAAGTGTTGCAAATTTGGCCTGGAGTGCTGAAGTTTTCCCTTGTTAAAGTAGTCATAGCTGATTCAAAAAAGCCAACTTTACAGTTCACTATCTGACACCTCATTAATGACTTTAGAGTTCCTCCACAAACCAAAATACTTGTTTGCAGAGGAAAAGTGTTCATTATGTGGAGAGTTTGAGGGCAGAGGATAGACAGACTTGACATCACATCTGCGTGTGAGAATATATCCACGGTTTTTCCAGACTTGGCGACATTAGTATGACTCTAAAAGACAGCATGGTAGCTGTAGAAACTGATGGGTCAAAGAGGGAAATAAAAGGGAAATTTGGGGGGAGGGTAGTGGTCCTTAAAAAATAATGCTATGAAGCTACAAAATAGGTAAGAGGAAACAGGCTTTGTCTGAAGTAACGAGAGCTCAGAAATACCCTATAGTTTCCATGTAGGGGACAAGGAGCCTCACTGTGTAGCATCTTGGATGGCCAATGGCAAAGGCTCTACGCGTGACCACCGGCTGCACTGTCCAATGGGTGAGATGCTAAAATCTGACTGATGGAGAAGGCAAGAACATGGGGAGAATATTTATATATGACAATAGGAAAAACTCACAGTAAACCGCCAAAACAAGCCTGCAGTTTTCCACTGGTCTTGTTCATCTGCAGATTTTGCACCTAGTGGATTAGAAGTTTAAATACTGACTAAATTAAAACTTGAATACTTTTGTTTAGTACAAGCTATGTATCTGGATATCATAAGTCAGAGTTTAATAACTTCTTTAATATGTTTGATCATAAGTTAAATTTCTGGATAAAAGAAAGAGACAGACAGAATAAGCATGCACAATTTAGGTGCATTATGTGGAGCTGTCAGTGTTTGACATCCTTGAATGTTGAAACAAATTCCCTTGGTGGTAGATATTATTCCATCAAAAAGGATAAGTACTGTAATAGTGTTTTAACAGGTCACTCCCTGAATTTAGTTGGTTTGAAATGCATGAACTCAATTAGCTGTTGATAAGTTCTTTGCTTGGGACAGAAATGATTGTATTTAATACAACTGTGGGAATTAATGCTAATGATGCCAGTGGCAGGATAAACACAGCTTATGTCAATGTAAACTTACCGATTTCTGCTTCTGCTTAGCTACAGCAGCGTGGAAAAGAAACAAATAACAGAGCATGCACGTTATTGGCTTGTCAAAGGACGCAGACAGTCAACAGGACTAGAAATGTGACGCAGTGCAGTTGAGCAGGTGGACAATGGGAGCTTGGAAGTTAATGTTACCTTCTTAAAGAAGGGCATTCGTTTCTCTTTGGAGTGGGGTGACGTTACACTGTTTGCACTGGGTTTAGGGGAGCGGTGGTTTGCTGGAATATCATTTTCTTCTGCATCTAAGCCAGTAGCATCTATGTCTACAGCTATATACAGACAAACAGTTCAAAAATCAGGTGGACAGGAGAGGAAAAATAGGTTATAAAGAAAATAAAATGAAAGCAAATAAAACTAACCATAGTTAAAAAAAAAAAAAACTATCATGAATACTCAACACAGTACGCAAAGAAAATAAAATTTAAAGGTAAAGCACGTTAAGAATGCAAGGTAATCAAATCTAATGAAACTGAAAGATACCCTTATAACCTGTTTGCTTGAATGAATCAGTTTCATGCTAGATCTCTTGAATATTTTCAGAGAAACATTTTAAATCTGTAGTTTCAAATATAATGTTGATATTCTCTGTATCAACTATATAAAAGTGCAGTACAGGACATTTGACTTCAGATCTTACAATATCTTAAACCAGCTTTGAGATAACAAGTGACTAGTTTGAAAACCTTTATTATAGGTGAATGCAAAAGTAACTGCGGTTTTTGCATTGTTGGAATTTGCCATTTGATATTGGAATACATTCTTAAATAAATGTGGTTATGGTATACATAATTTTAATGGGCATTTCTCATGTTATGCATTTTTTGCTAATGACTTATTACTTGCTGTTAATGTGTATTTTAGACTATGGAAATGATGTCAGACAAAAAGCGAATTTGAGTGACTTTCTTATTTTAGTTCAAAATGGGTCGTAAAGCAGTGGAGACAGCTTGCAATATCAACAATGCATTTGGCCCAGGAGCTGCTAATGAACGTACAGTGCAGTGGTGGTTCAAGAAGCTTTGCAAAGAAGAAGAGAGCCTTGAAGATGAGGAGCAGAGTGGCTGACCATTGGAAGTTGACAACGACTACTCGAGAGCAATCATCAAAGCTGATTCTCTTACAACTGCACGAGAAGTTGCTGAAGAATTCAACATCGACCATTCTATGGTCATTCTGCATTTGAAGCAAATTAGAAAGGTGAAAAAACTCGATAAGTGGTGCCTCATGAGCTGAGCAAAAAAAAAATTGTTGTTTGGAAGAGTCATCTTCTCTTATTTTATGCAACAACAATGAACCGTTTCTCAATCAGATTGTGACAGGCGACGAAAATTGGATTTTATAAGACAACCAGTGACAACCAGCTCAGCTGTTGGACTGAGAAGCTCCAAAGCACTTCCCAAAGCCAAACTTGCACCAAAAAAAAGAAAGGTCATGGTCACTGTTTGGTGGTGTGCTGCCAGTCTGATCCACTCTAGCTTTCCGAATCCCAGCGAAAACATTACATCTGAGAAGTACGCTCAGCAGATGGATGAGATGCACCGAAAACTAGAATGCCTGTAGCCAGCATCGGTCAACAGAAAGGGCCCAATTCTTCTCCATGACAACTCCCAACTGCACGTTGCACAATCAGCTCTTCAAAAGTTGAATGAATTGGGCTACGAAGGTTTGCCTCATCCACCATATTCACCTGACCTCTCGCCAACTGACTGCCACTTCTTCAAGCATCTCGACAACTTTTTGCAGAGAAAATGCTTCCACAACCAGCAGGATGCAGAAAATGCTTTCGAGAGTTTACCAAATCCCAAAGCATGGATTTTTATGCTACAGGAATAAACAAACATATTTCTCATTGGCAAAAATGTGTTGATTGTAATGGTTCCTATTTTGATTAATAAAGATGTATTTGAGCCTAGTTATGATTCAAAATCCATGGTCCAAAACCGCAGTTACATTTGCACCAACAATACAATGTGCAAAAAAAGATTTTTCTTTTTGCAGATTTTGTGTAAAATTAAGGACAGTGTGAAAAGTTTCACTAAAATTGCAACAGACATTTGAGAGAAAGAGAGAATGGAAAATTCTTAATCCAGTCAATGCAAAGGAGTCATACACAAGGCCAGTGATTCAGGGAGGGCTCCAGGAAGGACAGGATTAAAACGATTTTAGGCTGATTAAGACTAATGGGAAAACACTGGGACCCAAGATATCTGAATGAAATCAGTCTAATAAAATGACACTGGAAGACTTCTGGTGACTTATGCAAAGCCACTGGGTTTAACAAAAGAGGCAGAGTGAAAGGGCACGAGGACCCAGGAGGATATGCCACTGGTTTCCTCATCTGTAAAATGAAGGGTTTAGCTTGTTGCTTGACATGCTTTTACTTTTCCCATTGTTCCACCTGAAAATACAGTACTTAAAAAGTGTTACAAGAAAAAAAGATGCATAATCTCACTTCAAATTTTACAAAATGCTTCCACGTGCAACCGTAATAGCTACAGAATTTTATCAACTGCAGAATCAGAGATGGAAATACTTTAAAGATCAACTTCAATGCTCTTATTTTTAAGATTAAAAAACTCAAAATTTAAGGGACTTGTTCTTGGCAAAAACTCGGCAGTCAGGATTCAGACCTACTCCTCCTGTGTGAGTCTATAACCCTCTGTATACCACACTGCCCACCAAAGTGAGCCTGTAACCGTCCCTATACCACACTGCCCATCCAGGCGAAGTCCCTTCTCAATCAGGGTGCCCTCTTTCAGTTCCCTTCACATCCTGAATGGGGTCATGTCCTTGGTGTCAGGATTCAGGATGACATCATAGAGCTGGGCTAGCTAGAAAATTATTCTATGATTAAGAATCAGTCAAGGAGAAGAAAAAAAATTTACTCACCCCAGGAAAGCATCACATTATACATGTTAGCTCTCTAACAAAAACCACGGTACATTTAGATTGAAGGAAGGAACAAATTACCACTTCGAAATAACAGACAGCTTGGTGTTACAATACAGCTACCATTCCCTGTGATACACAAGCTGAACTGCTCAAAACAGTTCTAACCTTTTCAAAGGATGGGAGATCATCTGACAGGCATCACATTATTTTTCGGTTTTGAAGTTGTTATGGATATTAAATACCAGCCGTTTGAAAACTAGGATCTCTTATTATTCCTTTTCATTTGATTAGGTAGGAAACCTGTGATGGAGTGAATACCTGCCACTGTTTGTACACTATTACAAATATCAGCTATTGCTTGCATAATGCAGGAGGTGTGATTTTCTATCAAAAGAAGGTAATAATGGCCCGAATTAATTCCAAATAGGTAGACTTAACATAGTAAGTAGTATGTTTTCTTCTTTGCCCCATCTATGCATACTGATGTGCTAAAAGGTTTAGCATGTGGTATGTAGGGAAAACATAAAATGTGCCTAGGGGTTTAACCAATGCTGACTTGTATACCATCCTATAGCTAATCCTTTGCTCATATAGGAAAGTTTCCTTATGGGGCTTATGGAATGGCATAAGCCAGGAAAGAGGCTCAGAAAAGTCTTCAGGAATGGTTTTCCTTGAATCTCAACTCAAGCAGCATGTTGTTAGCACTTTCCTGGATATGAAGGACAAGATCTGGGTCAGGATTTCATTATTCCTACAATACATGTTAACCAAAATCAAGAGTTTCCTTTCTGGTGGTAAATTCCCATATGTTTATCTTTCTCATCTTTTATTGGGCTTATAAAGACCACATTCAAGGGACAGTACCCTTTGAGGGCTTTTCTAAAATTGAAGATAACCAATTAGATGTCAGAATTTACAGGACCCTGGGATGGTCACATTCATGAGTTGGACTTTGTGATTTGCCCATTGAATCTAGCCTTCTGTGATCACCAGGTGTATTTTTGTTTTTTAAAGAAAGGGTGAGGCTGGGCGTGGTGGCTCATGCCTGTAATCCCAGCAGTTTGGGAGGCCAAGGTGGGCAGATCACCTGAGGTCGGGAGTTCGAGACCAGCCTGGCCAACATGGTAAAACCCTGTCTCTACTAACGATACAAAAATTAGCCAGGTGTGGTGGCCAGTGCCTGTAATCCCAGCTACTTTGGATGCTGAGGTGAGAGGATCACTTGAACCTGGGAGGTGGAGGTTGCAGTGAGCTGAGATTGTGCCACTGCACTCCAGCCTGGGTGACAGTGAGACTCCATCTCAAAAAAAGAAGAAGGTGGAAATGCATAAATCTTTGGCTGCAACATTGCCCAGGTGTTTGGCTTCCACACACATAGCCTGAGTCAGGTTTGAAATTTACCTGTATCTGGACATGAGGAAATCCAAATTGAGAACTTTCTATAATTTACTAGTTCTGACATTTGGTTAACTCAGGTCTAAAAACATCTTGAGTTCATTCTGAAATATGTAGAATTCTGAAACGTGGTCACTTTCAAAACATACTATAGAAACTTATCAAGACAGTTAAGAAGCATTTTCAAATCTGTTTGGCTACATGCATTGTATTAGACTCGGATGGTTCTCCTTTTTATAAGAGATGTTACCTTTTTTAAATTTCATACTTCTATTTCCATACTTTAACAAACATTAGTATTTACTTGGAAAGAACTGCTTTCATATATTTGAAAAGTCTCATTCCTCACTAGCATGCATATTATTATTATTAGTGATAGAAAGCCTTGGGAACATTCTATCTATCTATCATCCATCTATCTATCTATCTATCTATCTATCTATCTATCTATCTATCTATCTATCTATCTATCTATCTAAGACAGGGTCTCCCTCTGTTGCCCAGGCTGGAGTGCAGTGACATAATCATGGCTCACTGTAGCCTCAACCTCCTATACTCAAGTGAACCTCCTACCTCAGCCTCCCAAGGAGCCGGTACTACAGGCACACACCACCATACCCAGCTAATTTTTTTTTTTTTAAAGAAACTGGGCCTCACTGCATTGTCCAGGCTGGTCTTGAACTCCTGGGCTCAAGTGATCCTCCTGCCTCAGCCTCCCAAAGTGCTGGGATTACAGGCGTGAGCCATGGCACCCAGCACATTGTTTTGAAATTTAAGTTTTGGTCTTAAAGGCTTGGGTCAAGTTAAGCAGAGCTTGGGGTTGGGACGTATGTACGCATGTGTGTGTGGGTGCAATGTACGTGTTCTGCAACTGGCTATGACACCATTGCCCAGATGTCAAGTGGGAAATTTTCCAAGTTCTTGACAGCATCCAAACCTATATACTTTAGGTAGATACTTATATTCTTTGGTCTGGCAATGGGTGAGGGGAATAGTAGACAGGACCTCTAGAAACAAGATGAAAATGATCATTCCAGGCCCATCCACACTTGATAGCTGGAGCAGTTGTGCCTGGAGGTGGATTGGGAGAACTTCTCTTTAGAGCTCTCTGAAGGTTTCCTTTAAATCAGTTGAGCTATTGATATAAAAATTATCTCAGAGTCCTGATATGCTTATTATACATTTTGTAGTTGGTTATAGCTCCAATTGACTCAGTCACCAGAAAAGTCACTTGAAAGTTGGTGTATCTCTACAAAACCTTGGTGAACATTTAAATCACCTTTTTAAATATTGCACTCTTCATGGAACTTTACTTTTAGTAATGTCAAACATCTGCCTACAAAATGGAATGTTATTTTACAAGTATATGAACTTGTTCTTCAAAATGCATGCACCTCCTTTCATTATACAGACGGTCCTTGACATACAATGGTTCAACTTAAGATTGTGCAAGCTTATTACGAATTTTTCAGGACATAACTTCATCAGAAGTCAAGGAACGTCTGAACTTTAGGATGGTTCGACTTAGGACTTTTTACTGGGTCTGTCCACATGTTAAGTGCATTTTGAGTTACGATATTTTCCATGTATGAAGGGATTATTGAGGTGTATCTCTATCATAAGTGTAGGAGCATCTGTGTTGCCAAAACCACTGGAGGGCTACAATATGGCTGGAGGGAATGGAAGAATTTTTCTGATATATAGAAAGAAGTGAGGCTGACATTTGCGGGCAGAACTGCTGCTTTATTGCAAGGTGACATAGTCTTTTTCCATTTTAGGAGCCTAGTAGCAGTCCCTAGAAATCACCGAAATTGTCTTTGAGATATATAAGAAGAGTGTAAGGTTTATATAGGAATCCCTGCAACTTCACACATCTGAGAAGGAGCAGGATAGGCCTCCCTTCCTCTGTGGATTCAGGGGCTCCTTAATTATCAAGGGAAGGTATAAGCTTCACATAATACCTACAGGGGCTTTCATTTGCATTTCATGCATACTATTTTACTTAATTTTGAGCATCTTAGAATTGCTTGCTTCAAGTTATAAGTAGGTAGGTTTTGAATTAATTTGCTTCCTAAAGCAATTCATTTATTGTGCTCAGATTTTGCTCACTTAAAAAGTCCTATGTTACTGTGTAGAACTGGGAATTCCAAATAAACAGGAGACCAATGGTTTGAATTGCAAAGAAAGCCCATGATCAGTATCTTAGTTTGCTAAATGGCTGGGCATGCCTGTCATCCCAGCAGTTTAAGAGGTTGAAGAAGAGGATCCCTTGAACCCAGCAGTTTCAAGACCAGCCTGGGCAACATAATCAGACTCCTTCTCTTAAAAAAAAAAATCCTGTAGTTTTTGCTAAGAAGTCCTTGATTGGTCTCTAGAGGCCACCATCATTCAGGAATGAAGCTGATTATCAGTAACAGAGAAATCTTGTCCTTGAAGCCTTGATTTTTCCATAGTGCAACTCTCTGTTTTTTATCTCTTCCCATTTCCAGCTTTCTAGAAATCACACACCGTATCATTTTGCTGAAATGCCCTGGCAGCCAACCTTTACAATCTTACTCTGATTCCCAAGTACAATTCTCTTAGCAAACTGAGATACTGATCATGTGCTTTTTTTGCAATTCAAATCATTGGTCTCCTGTGTATATAGAATTCCAAGTTCTACACAGAATAGGAGAGTTCCCAGATTTAGCAAATATAAATGCAGTTAAATCTGAATTTAAAACAATGTTTTAATATAAGTACGTTCCATACATTTTTAGTGTAAGTATGCCCCATGCAATATGTACTTAAACTAGCAAATTATTGTTTATCTGAAATTGAAATTTAAGTAGGTGTGCTTTATTTTATCCAGCAACCATTAAGATGAACCCACCGCTTTGGAAAGACAACAGTAGTTACTCTTCCCACAAACATTTTCCTCTTTTTTCTATACTTCTTGTCTGTGTCTTCCACAGAACTTCCCTGGAAGAGCCCATGGCAGGCCAATCCTCTATCTTCAATTTACTCTCTGTTCCTTACCTTTCTAAAGCTTTTATCCTTCTATTCAATGTTAAGATTCTATCTCACATTGTGCTATGGTTGTTGGCGAGTATTCACCCATTAACTGCCCATGACAAGCGCCGTCACAGGGACTAGGGATTAAAGGTTAAATATGGCTGGGTGCGGTGGCTCACACCTGTAAACCCAGCACTTTGAGAGGCTGAGGCAGGTGGATCGCTTGAACTCACGAGTTTGAGACCAGCCTGGGCAACATGGTGAAACTCCGTCTCTACAAAAAATACAAAAATTAGCCAGGCATGGTGGTGTGCACCTGTAGTTCCAGCTACTTGGGAGCGGAGGTGGGAAGATCGCTTGAGCCCTGGAGGCAGAGGTGCAGTGAGCCGAGATCATGCCACTGCACTCCAGCCTGGGCAACAGAGCGAGACTCTGTCTCAAAAAAAATTAAGAAGTTAAATACGTTAATCACTTTGATCATCTACAGCAATGTAGAGTAAATACTTTGACATACTTTTTTTTCCAGCCAGAAAAAACATTTCCCCATATTGTTTGTAACTCCAAAAGGGCATGCTTACTTCTGATTCCTTTTAATGTCTGTAGGGTTAACATAGTGATTCAGTGCATATGTAAATTCACAAAACTGGATAGGACTGGGGAAAGCATGAAATGCAATATGTATTATTTAGCATTTATCACCTACTTACCAGACGATGGAGGTGTTGATTTTCTGGAACTAGGTACTATGTCACCCAAACTGGATGATGAATTTCCTCCTGATTTACTGGAGTAAAGCAAAAATTTCTATTAAATCTGATACTTATTTCAGATCCTCAAACGTTTGTGTTACTCAATAAACATGATAATTCATTGTGTTTTTATTCAACTTTAAATTTATCTTTCATTTAAGGAAGAAAACAGTATTTCCCAGTGGAGATTCCTGGAGTACTTGAAATAGGCACATGATGGTCTCTGATTTCAAATTGAAGGTTTAATTTTAAAAGGCCCTGAGAGAATGGAAGAGAACCAGTGTAATTTCTGCAGCCCTCAAATTCTCTGCCCAGATCACAGATAGCGAAACAGCACAGATTTATTTTGCTTTTTATTTTAGAGACCCTCAGAGGTGATGCATAGAACCTTAAGGCTAACACCCAAGATTAATATTTCCTTCTTGTTTGGTTGCAGCTCCTCTGTTTTAGGCTTATTTTATTAATAGTATACTAAGATTGAAAGCTCGCAAGCTTTTATGAGCAACCTATCAAAGAACAACAGAGCCACATGAAAACTTGCCAACCACTAAAAGACACACGAAGAGACACGACTAAACAGAATATGATATGATGCAGTCATCAGATAGTACCCAGAATATTTCTCAAGCATGACTCACATGGAGAATGAAACTTGGTTAATTTAGGAATAATCTGAACATCATACATTTCAGAACTACCGAATTCGAAAGTTTGATGTAAGATAAACTTCAGTGTCTCAGAAACATTGGAGTTAATATTAGAACAACAGCATTTGTGTTTTTCAACAGCATACTGGCATGCTAAATAACATGTTACTGAATGACCCCTCTCTCAGATGAAGATGAGAAGAACATTTTAAATTTGGGCAAAATGATCTCACTGCCTAATGCTTATTATTATGGCCAAGCCAGGGTCTAGTTGAAAGAATTTGCTACAGCGTTTATGCATCAAAGGGCAATATTTGCTTATGTAAATATTAATATGAAAATAAAAGTTTTATTAAAGTATCAGTAACAGGCTGAATGTTATTGCTACTGTTCTAGCATTTTTATGCATAAACATCAAAAACTATTAGGCAATTAGCAAGAGGGCTCTATATCTGTTTAAGGTTAAGAGATACTCAAATACATTTAGTAAGGGCATCAGACAGTATGTGAAATTAATGACAAGTGATATTTATAAAAGCAGTTTCTGGCAGTTATACAAGGACCTATTACCAAGACCAAAACATTTTTTTTTCCCCCTAAAGTATTAAGTCTAATTTCAGTTCAAGTTAATGGGTTTTATATTTCCTTTGAATTTTAGTAACAGCCAAATATTATTTGAGTTATATAAAATTGTGACAAATACTGCAAACGGTGACCATGGCTAGGATGCAGATTTGTCCTTGACTTTTAATTCTATTAAAATGCCAAGTTCTTGAATTGTACCCCAATTCCATTTCCATTGAGTTCTGTCAATTTTTATAATTTCTGTATCAGAGTTTTTAAAGACTGCCAGATTCTGGTTATGTCCTCAAAACAAAACTGCATTTAAAATGTTAGGAGAGGCCGGCACAGTGGCTCACGCCTGTAATCCCAACACTCTGGGAGGCCAAGGTGGGTGGATCACCTGAGGTCGGGAGTTTGAGACCAGCCTGGCCAACACAGTGAAACCCTGTATCTACTAAAAATACAAAAATTAGCTGGGCGTGGTGGCACGTGCCTGGAGTCCCAGCTACAGAGAGAGAGGCAGGAGAGAGACTGAGGCAGGAGAATCACTTGAACCCGGGAGTGGAGGTTGCAGTGAGCCCAGATTGTGCCACTACACTCAAGCCTGGGCACAGAGCAAGACAAGGGAAAAAAAAAAAAAAAAAAAGAAGAGAAATGTAAAAACCTGTGAAAGCAAGTAAAAGTATTTTCATATACTTAGGCAAAATCTTGAGACAAAATAAAATGAAGAAAATCAAAGAAAAAGATATATGGCTGTAAGAAAAGGTAACCTAGTTCTCTGGAGTAAGTTCTGAGATGTTACATTTCCCCAAATACGGATAACTCAGAATCCTAAGGAAAAAAATGCAAGAGCAAAACAACATATCTAATAAAGTAAATAGTAACAGATGGCAATAACCATTTGTCCTGGGCTTGCTGTGCCTGGCAAGACCTGGCTCCTTAATTTGCAGTACAGCATGGAGGTCTGTACAGCATGGAGGTCAGGTTGCCATCTTGGTTCTGACGCTTACTAGCTCTGCGACCTTGGTCAAGTTCTCTAACTTCTCTTAACCTGTTTTCTCATCTGTGACCTGTAAGATCTAATACCCACTGCTCCCACAGGTCCTTATAAAGAGGAGTGGAGCACTAATGTTAGCCTAGGGAAGCCCATTTGGGAGACACAGGAGACTACATTTCTCTGACAATTTTGGGAAAAATTTCTACTCCCTTTGAAGTTGTTCTCATTTCTTAGTTTCTGTATGAAGAAGCAGAAAAAGACACAAGCCTGCCTCTGCAAAAATCCATCCCAAATTTTCCAAAATGCATTCTACAAAACACTCTTCCTAAGACATCAACCAGAGGAGTTTTGATGAGAAAGTAATTTTAGTAAATACTTAAAAAAATTCCCATTCCACCAGAGATTCACGGTGTCCATGATCACATTAAAAGGCTCTGAAAAATCCTAAAGTAACTTTCTATTACCTAGAACTATCCTAAATTTATTTTATCTTGGAACCCCTTTCTCAAGTGATTTGACAAGAAAATTCTGAAAAATGCTGAATTGTCCTAACTAAAAACAAAACATCCCCCAGCTGGGATAACTTCAAACCTCAACAAACTATATACTACCTAGTTGATAAGAGCAATGTCTACACCCTATTACAACAACATTTTTCCATATAAGGTGGCTTTTGTTTGTTTTTTCAGACGGAGTTTCACTGTCGCCCAGGTTGGAACATGATCTCGGCTCACTGCAACCTCCGCCTTCCAAGTTCAAGTGATTTTCATACCTCAGGCTCCTGAGTAGCTGGGATTACAGGTATGCACCACCACGCCCAGCTACTTTTGTATTTTTAGTAGAGATGGGGTTTCACCATGTTGGCCAGGCTGATCTCAAACTCCTGGCCTCAAGTGATCCACCTGCTTTGGCCTCCCAAAGTGCTGGGATTACAGGCATGAGCCACCACGCCTGGCCGTAAGGTTTTGTTAACTAGTATTATGATACCATTTTCAATACAGAGGGTAGGAAAACACAAAATAAGGTCAATGGAACATTAAGAATTGAAAGAATACTATCAGGTCTTCGAACACCCTGCAGGCAAAATGCAGATACGTT